>NC_064253.1:28467378-28773836 GCF_003254725.2 Canis lupus dingo | reverse complement strand
GTCACGATGTCCTTCGACAGATGAATGGATCTATGAAGATGTGGTCTATGAATACAATGGAATAATACTCAGCTACCAGGAAGGATGAATACCCACCAGTTGCTTCGACGTGATTGGAATTGGAGGTCATTGCGCTGAGTGAAATAAGTCAATTGGAATCATGATATGATTTCACTCATACAGGGAATATAAGAAATAGTGAAAGGGATTATAAGAGAAAGGAGGGGAACTGAGTGGAAAAATCAGAGAGGGAGACAAACCATGAGAGACTCCTAACTCTGGGAAACAAAGGGTTGCGGAAGGGGAGGTGGGCAGGGGGTTGGGGTGACTGGGTGATGGGCACTGAGGAGGTTACTTGATGGGATGAGCACTGTTATATGTTGGCAAATTGAACTTCAATAAAAACAAATGAAAAAATTAGGTGTCTCTTTTATTGCTAAACAAGATTTTACCTCAATTTATTATACATAATAGCATCTCATGTGTGTCTGGATATATATATCCACACACATATGTACATGTATATATACATTTAGTCCAGTCAGCCAGACAAAAAAGTTTCATATATAGTACTCATTTGGCACAAATGGCCCCATGGCCAGTTAGCTATTTTCTATAATTAGATCATTTACTAAATCATACCTCACTACTTGGGCTGAAGATGCTGTTGTAATGGACAATGTAAGTTTAAGTGTTTTTGTGTGTGTGTGTTTTTTTTTTTTTTTTTAGTTTACTTGTCAAAGACATCCCTGATTGTGTGGTTCAAGCCATCATGTACCATGTTATACTTATATTTGGGTGCTTATTTTCATTTGCAAATATAAGGAGTACACCAGGAACTATAAACTACAGCATATACTTAAAACCAAAGAACAAAGATGTCTTGGGTCAGTATTGTACAAGAGAAACTAAATTGCTATAATCATCCTCTTTTTTAGATCTGGTACTTCCAGTTTTTGTGCTGCTCTGTTATCAGCCATTTTCTTATTGCTTCAGTGTTTTAGAGTCATGTATCCTTTGGAATCTGTCTTCATTTGTCAGTTATCTCAACCCCAGTGCTTATGGCTTTCTTAGCATATTATCTTGTTCCTTTATTTTTCCAAAGGCAAGCGTGTGTTCTCTTCTCTCATGTCTAATGCTACTGATAACAGTTCTACCTTAAACATTTGGTAAACTTTATTTCTTCTGTCTTAATACCTGACATTATCAGGACACATTTGTTGTTAATAGAAATGTATTTCCCTTTTACTGTGACTTTCTTGCTGCAAATTTGCAGACTGGCTCGGGAGCTCTATTATAGTTCCCTCAAACACTGATAAATGCTCATGACTGCCACACAGGAGTGAAACTAAGCATACCCCTGTCTTGTTTTCACACCTCTAATGATATACCAGTGGGTGAAAGAGCAAATAGTTTAGCATAGCCACACATATATAATTTTCACATCTTTTTTTTTTTAAAGATTCATTTATTTTAGAGAGTATGGACAGGAGAAAAAAGAGAAGGAGAGGAAAAGAGATAGAGAGAAGCAGAGAAGCAGACTCCACTGAGCGCAGAGGCTGATGTGGGACTTGATGCCAGGACCCTGAGATCAAGACCTGAGCTGAAATCAAGTGTTGGAGGCCTAATTACTAAGCCACTCAGGTGCCCCTCACATCTTTTTTATCCATTCATTAATCCCTTTTAAAAATGTCATCTAGGAAAGCTTGTGTGGCTTAGCGATTGAGCGTCTGCTTTTGGCTCAGGGCATGATCCTGCCATTTTGGAATTGAGTCCTGCATTGGGCTCCCTATGGAGAGCCGCTTCTCCCTCTGCCTGTGTCTCTGCCCCTCTCTCTCTCTCTCTCTCTCTCTCTCTCTCTCTATGACTTTCATGAATAAATGAATAAAATCCTTAAAAAAATAAATAAGAATGTCATCTAGTCTTCTGAGGAAGATGGCCGAGTAGAAGGACCCAAAGTTCACCTTGTCCCACAGATATAGCTAGGTAACACCCAAATCAATGTCATAAACCAGAAAATGACATGAACACTGGCAGAGTGGACTCTTCACAGCTAAATTTAGAGAGTTTAGGCCACATCCAAGAGGTTAGGAAGGATAGAGAAATGGTGGGAGCTAAATAGACTGATGGGACTGTCCACAGACAGAAGGAATGCCCTGGGATTAGAAAGGAGAGAGAACCAGACCCTCACACCAAGCACTGTAGGCATGAAGAACTTGCATGAAAACCAGAGGGGAATGCTTTTGTGAGTTGTAACAATCAACAGGCTTTAACACCTGGATCTTTGCAAAAATCCTCGGTCTCAACTCTGGGAGAGCCAAGAAGGTGAGTGGAAACTGAAAGAGACAGCACAACAAACATAGCCTTGGAGATAAAGCATAGAAGCAGCAACTTGAAGAGTGCCTGGGATATACAAGAGGGAGAATCGTTTATTAATCTCAGAGCATGTACTGGAGTGGCAAGGATCATTGGGATACTTTTCTAGGAACAAAGGTAATGGCAGATGCCATTTCTCTACCCTTCCCCCAGCTCAGGCACACAGACACGTGCAGGAAGCAGCCCAGTGCCTACACTCTCAGCCTTACTTGCAAATAGTGCATTCTACCTCTGCATTCTTTTGTGGACATGTCTCCTCCAGCCTGGCTTTGGTTCCAGATCTCCTCTCATAGCTGAACCACACAAATCTTGTTAACACCATGACCCAGCCAACCTGGCCTGCCTTGATTCACCTCCCATGGACCAGCACAGACCTTGCTTCAACCATTCAGCCTACCTCCACATTCTCCTATGGATGTGCCTCCCCCAATAGCTCTTGGCTGGAGCCCATCCAAAGTGGTGCCCCAAGCCTGGCAGTGTGCTAACAGTCCCAACAGGGAGCAACACCACTCCAAAGTGACTCCTGCTATGGGGAGAGGGGAAGATCACCACAATACAGTCTTACAGTGGCCCTAGCAGTGGGCTTGGGGCAGATAGCTAGTCTGACTACAGGTTCTGTTCACCAATGAAAGCTTCTCCAGGGACAACACAAGGAAAGCATCCTGAAGTTTGGTGCTACTACATCTCTGCTAAACACCTGGTCTAAGCCAACTCAGGCCCAATGAGACACTGCACTGGCCTGCTAACAACCCAAAGATTAAACAGTGCCCACAACAGTCAAAGAGAGCCTTTAGGACAACTGGACTGAAGGCAAAAGCAGCTCAGCCACAACAGTGGGACACACAACACATGTAGGAGATATTCCTCAAGTGCAAGGTTCTGGTGAATAGGCAATATTGCACTGTAGGGTACTTACTTTCAAGAACAGGAGATCTAGCTGTCTTTCCTAGCACATGAAAATCAATACAGAGTTAAGGCGAGGAGACAGAGGAATATGACACAAATGAAACAACAGGACAGAATCACAACAAGAGAGATGAAATGGAGATAAGTAATAAGCTTCATAGAATACTTAAACTATTTAAAGTTACTCAGTGGTTTGAATAGAGTTGAGGGCCTCAATGAGACCTTAAAAAAATGTAGAAAACACCAAAAAAGAACCAGTCAGATGCAACCACTCTGGAAAACTGTATGGAATTTCCTCAGAAAGTTAAAAGTAGAACCACACTACAATGCAATAATTGTACTACTAAGTATGTATCCAAAGGATATAAAAATAGTAATTCAAAGGGGCACATGCACCCCAATATTTATTGCAGTACTGTTCACGATAGTCAAAATATGGAAAGAGCCCAGGTGTCTACTGACAGATGAATGGATAAAAAAGATATATAATGGAATATTATTCAGCCATCAAAAAGAATGAAATCTTGCCATTTGCAGGGACAGGTTAGAACTAGAGGTTATTATGGTAACTGAAACTCATATGGGGAGTTTAAGAAACAGAATAGATGGACATAGGAGAAAGGAATGAAAATTAAAATAGAATAAAAACAGAAAGGGAAGGAGGCAAACAATAAGAGACTCTTGACCATAAGAAACAAACTGAGGGTTGCTGGAAGGGAGGTGATAGGATCGTGGGGTAATTGGGTGATTGGCATTAAGGAGGGGACTTGATGTAATGAGTACTGGGTGTTATATGCAACCGATGAACCACTAAATTGTACCCCTGAAACTAATAATACACTATATGTTAATAAATTGAGTTTAAATATATTAAATATATTAAATCTTAAAAAAAAAAAGAGAGAGAGAACACCTAGGTGTTTCTCGCTGGTGCTCCAAGGTATCTTTATAGAGGCATTTTACTTCTACAACCAGTCTTCAGCTGGAGACTGGCCTCTCAACAACCACTTCTTGCACTTTGACAAGTCCCTGTATATATATATTTAAAAAGGAACCAGTCATGGGACACCTGGGTGGCTTAGCAGTTGAGTGTGTCTGCCTTTGGTTCAGAGCATGATCCTAGAGTACTGGGATCGAGTCCCACATCAGGCTCCCTACAGGGAGCCTGCTTCTCCCTCTGCCTATGTCTCTGCTTCTCTCCCTGTGTCTCTCATAAATAAATAAATAAAATCTAAAAAAAAAAAAAAAAGAACCAGTCAGAGATGAATACCTCAATAACTGCAAATAAAAATACATTGGGTGGAATAAATAGTAGACTAGAAGAAGCAAAAGGGATGGATCACTGAACTGGAACATAGAGTAAAGGAAAACAATCAAACTTTGATACTATTATCAAAAAACAATAGACTTAGGGTACTTGGTGATGCTAGCAAACAATATTTGCATTATGGGATTCACAGAAGAAGAGAAAAAAAGAGCAGAAAATTTATTTAACGAAATAATAGCTGAGAGCTTCATGAACCTGGGAAAGGAAACAGAAATCCACATCCAAAAGGCACAGAGAACCACCATCAAAATCATGCCAAGGACGTCCAACCAAGACACATGATAATGACAATGGCAAAAAGTAGTGGTAAAGAGAGAATTTTAAAAGCACAAAGAGAAAAGGAAGCAGTTATATACTGGAGGAACCCCATAAAGTTGTCAGATGATTTTCAGTAGAAATTTTCCAGGCCAGAAGAGAGTGGCATGATATTTTCAAAATGATGAAAGAAAAAAAAGAAACAAACAGTGAAGCCAAGAATATGCTATCTAGCGAGGCTGTCATTTAAGAACAGAAGGAGAGGTAAAGAGTTTCCCAGACAAACAAAAGTTGAAGGAATTCATAATCACTAAACTAGCCTTATAAGAAATGTTAAAAGGGACATTTTGAGTAGAACGTAAAGTCTGTAAGCAGGAGTAACAAAAGTAGGAAGTGCAGAAGCAGTAAAATTAAGTATACTATAACAAATTAGTCAAGAAATTCATAAAATAAAATGATGTAATGTATGACACCATATACATAAAATGTGGGTTACAGAATAATAATACAGAGGAATACAGAATGGGTTCAAACTTAGATGACCATCAACTTAACATAGACCGCTATAGACAGAGGATGTTATATGCAAACGTAATTGTAATCACAAATCAAAAACAAGTAATAGAGGTGCAAAAAATAAAAAGGGATCCAACTATATCACTAAAGAAAGCCAGCAAACTTATGAGAAGAGTAAGAGAACAAAGGAATAGAGAAGAAATACAAAAACAACCACAAAACAGGTAACAAAATGGCAATAAGTACCTACCTATCAACAATTACTTTGAATGGAGGTGGACTAAACACCGTAATCAAAAGACATAGGGTGATGTAATGAGTAAAAAAGCAAGATATGCAGGCTAAAGGAGACTTATTTCAGACTTAGACACATGCAGATTGAAAGTGAAGGGCTTAAAAAGCATTTTTCATGTAAATGGAGGTGAAAATAAAGCTGAGGTACCCATACTTGTATTGGACAAAATAGACTTTAAAAATGAAGACTGTAACAGACACAAAGAAAGACACTATATAATCATAAAGGGAACAATACAACAAGAAAATACAATGATTGTAAATATTTATGCACTCAACTGGAAACACCCAAACACATAAAGCAGATAACAACAAACATAAAGGAAGTAATCAATAGTAATAGAATACTAGTAGGGGACTTTAAAATCCCTCTTACCTCAATGGATAGATATCCAAACAGAAAATCAGCTGGGAAACAGTGGCATACTGTACCAGATGGTTCTAATAGCTATATTCAGAACATTCTATCCTAAACCAGCAGAATACTGTTTTCAAGTGCTTGTGGAACATTCTCCATAATAGATCACATATTAGGCCACAAAACAAATCTTAACAAATCAAAAAAGATCAAAGTCAGACCATGCATCTTTTCCAAGCACAATGTTATAAAACTAGAAATCAACCACATGAAAAAAAATAAAAACACAAACATATAGAGGTCAAATAACATGGTACTAAATAATGAATGGGTCATAGAGAAATCATAAAAATAAAAAAAAATCATGGAAATAAATGAAAATGAAAACACAATGGCCCCAAATCTTTGGGATATAGTAAAAGTCGTTTCCAAGAGGGAAGTTTATAGCAATACAGCCTTATCTCTAGAATTTAAAAACAAAAACAAAACAAAACAAAAACCTCAAACAACTTAACCTTATATCCACAGGTGCTAGAAAAAGAAGAACAAAACCTGAAACCAGTAGAAGGAAGGAAATATTAAAGATCAAAGCTGAAATAAGTGAAAGAGAAACAAACAAACAAAGAAAACGATCAATGCAACCAGGAGGTGTTTTTTTGAAAAGATCAACATATTAATAAGACTATTAGCCATACTCAAAAAAGAAAGAGAGAAAACTCAAGCAAAATCAGAAATGAAAGAGGAGAGTTAACAACCGATATTGTAGGAATACAAGATTATAAGAGAATATTATGAAAAATTATATGCCAACAAATTGAACAATTTAGAATAAATGGAAAAATTCTTAGAAACATTATTACCTCCCAAAACAGAATCAGGAGAAATAGAAAATTTGAACAGACTGATTACCAGCAATGAAATTGAATCAGTAATCAAAAGACACTCAACAAATAAAAGTTCAGGACAAGATTGCTTCACAGGCAAACTTTCCCAAACATTTACAGTATTAATACCAGGACGCCTGGGTGGCTCAGTGGTTGAGTATCTGCTTTGGCTCAGGGCCTGATCCTGAAGTCTCAGGATCGAGTCCCATGTTGGGCTCCTTGCAGGGAGCCTGCTTCTCCAACTCTTGTCTATGTCTCTGCCTCTCTCTCTGTGTTTCTCATGAATGGATAAGTAAATAAAATTGATTTTTTAAAAATAAAGTGTTAATACCCATTCTTCTCAAACTATTAAAAAAAAAATAGGAGAGGAAAGCTTTTAAATTCCTTCTGTGAGGCCAGTATTCTCCTGTTACAAAAACTAGATAAAGCCTACAAAAAAAAAAGAACTACAGGCCAATATCTCTGATGATCATAGATACAAAAGTCCTCAACAAAATATTAGCAAACCAAATCCAACAATACTGAAACAAAATCATTCACCATGTTGAAGTGGGATTTATTCCTGGGGTGCAAGTGTGGTTCAGTATTTGCAAAGCAAACATGATCCATCACATCAAGACAAAGGGTAAAAATACATTTCAATAGATGCAGAAAAAAAAATTTCTGACAAAGGATAGCATCTGTTCATGCTAAAACCCTTAATAAAGTAGGTCTAGAGATAACATATCTCAACATAATAAAGGCCACATGTAAGAAACCCACAGCTTATCATCATTCTCAATGGTGAAAAGCAAAGCTTTCCCCTGTGTTCAGGTATAAGACAATGGTGTCCCTCCAGTGTTATCTCTATTATTCAGGATAGTACTAGAAGTTCTAGTCAGAGTAGTCAGACAAGAAAAAATAAATAAATAAAAGGCATCCAAATTGGTAAGGAAGAAGTAAAACCTTCACTATTTGCAGACAACATATTATATATAGAAAATCCTAAAAACTCCACCTAAAAACTACTAGAACTAAAGAAGAGATTCAGTAAAGTCACAGGATACAAAGTCAGTATACAGAAACCCATTGCATTTCTCTACAATAATAATGAAGTAGCAGGAAGAGAAATGAGGAAAACAGTCCCATTTATAATTGCACCAAATATAATAAAATTCCTGGGAGTAACCTTAACCAAGATGGTGAAAGACTTTTACCCTGAAAACTTTAAGACATTGACGAAAGAAATTGAAGATGACACAAACAAATGGAAAAATATTTCATGCTCATGGATTTGAACAACACATATTGTTAAAATGTCCATGGTACCCAAAGCAATCTACAGATCTAATGCAATCCTTATGAAAATACCAACAGCATTTTTCACAGAGCTAGGGCAAATAACTCTAAAATTTTTGTGGAACCACTAAGGACTCCTAATAGGCAAAGCAATTTTGAAAGAAAAGAACAAAATTGTAGGTATAACAATCTCAGATTTAGAGATATGCTGCAAGATGTAGTAATCAAAACAGTATGGTAATGGCACAAAAATAGACATACAGATCAATAGAACAGAATAAAGTGTCCAGAAATAAATCCATGATTATTTGGTAAATTAATCTTAGACAAAGGAGGCAGAAATATGCAATAGGAAATGCATATAATGGTGTTTGGAAAACTGGACAGCTACATGCAAAAGAATGAAACTGGACCATTTTCTGGCACCATACACAGAAATAACCTCAGAATGGATTAAGGACTTAATTGTGAGCAGTGAAACCATAAAAATCTTAGAAGAGAGCACAAGCAATAATTTCTCTGATATCTCTCATAGCAATATTTTTCCAAATATGCCTCCTGAGACAAGGGAAACACAAGTAAACATAAACTGTTGGGATTACATCAAAATAAAAAAACTACTACACTACAAAGGAAAGAATCAACAAAATTAAAGGATAACCTATGGAATGGGAGAAGGCATTTGCAAATATCATATTCAATAAAGGATTAGAATGCAAAATTTATAAAGAACTGAAACACCTGAACACCCAAAAGACAATCCAATTAAAAAATCGGCAGAAGACATGAACAGATATTTCTCCAAAGAAGACATCCAGATGGCAAGGAGATACATGAAAAGATTCTCAGCATCATTCATTATCAGGGAAATGCAAATCAATACTACAAAGAAATATTACTTCTTACCTATCAGAATGGCTGCAATCAAAAACATAAGAAACAAGTTTTGGCAAGGCTGTGTAGAAAAAGTTACCTTTGTGCACTGTTGGTGGGAATACCAACTGATGCAGCCACTGTGGAAAATAATATGGAGGTTCCTCAAAAAATTTAATATAGAATTGCTATATAATTCAGTAATTTCATTACTGGGAATTTGCCTAAAGAATATGAAAACACTAATTTGAAAAAAAAATGTACTTTTATGTTTACTGCATCATTATTTATAATAGCCAGATTATGGAAGCAGCCCAAGTGGCCATCAATAGATTAATGGATAAAGAAGAGGTGATACACACACACATGCACATATATGCACACCAGAATATTACTCACCCATAAAAAGAATGAAATCTTGCCATTTGCAACAATATGGATGAGTCTGGGGAGTAAGTGAAGTAAGTCAGTCAGTGAAAGACAAATACCCTAATTATATGGTATTTGAGAAACGAAGCAATTGAAATTTAAGCAAATGAAAAAAAAAAAAGACAACTCAAAAAGTAACTCTTAACTATAGAGAACAAGCTGATGGTTACTAGAGGGGAGGTGGTGAGGGGATGGGTGAAATGGGTGAAGGGGATTAAGATCATACTTATCATGATGAGCACTGAATAATGTATAGAATCGTTGAACCAAATAATGTACACCTAAAACTAATATGACACTATATGTTAACTACACTGGAATTTAAAAGAAAAATGGGTCATCTAACCAACCTCATCTAGTCAGTGAAGTGGATTATTGGTTCACAAAGCATGGCATTGTCCCTTAGAAGTCATATATGCACTGTATGAAATACTCTCTCCGATTAAGTTCCAATTCATTAATAGTTCTTAATTGTCTTTCTTCTTCCCTTCTTTCCACAAGCATTTTTTTGTGCATCTTCTAAAATTTGCCTCAGTGCTGGACATATAGAAGTGAAAAATTATCTGTATCCTAAAGCATTATAAATCCAGTTTAATAAATTTATTAGGATCCCAGCAAGAATACCATAAAATGGAAGTAGAGGTTATACCTGAGATATACTGACCTCTAAAGGACTAATCCATGTAATTCAAAAGTTATTCCTATTCTTTTACTCAAAATAGTAGAGAAGAATTACTTAGTAATTCTGTTTAAGTCGTTATTTTATTGAAAAATTGCCATGTGCAAAGATACTGTAAATGGCATTTGAGGATGGAAAGTAAAGCATAAAGTGTAACATCCAGTCTTCATTTTAGACATTTCAACATTTAGAAATATATGTTGAAATATTTTAGCTATTATTGCTACCTTTATACTAATTAGTCCATGTTTGCACAATAGCTTCTGGTAAGGTCTCTACAATCTCTTAATCAATAATTAGAATATTTGTTGTGTTGACAGCCTAGGGCGTTTTTTCTGAGAAAGTTTTGTTTAAAGTGTTTGCAATCATTGACTTGACTTATTAATCAAATTATAATTACAGTTTTTGATGTAAAACATATACAAAATAAAGATCTATAAAAGAAAAATATTAGCCATGTTTAATAGACATGTTATATATTAGAATTGAGGGGCCTCTGAGCAATAGCATCTTCAGTTGACGATTTAAGGAAATAATTTGTAAATGGTTTTTAACTCATAGCAGCTCCTAATAAATGACTGTGGTTTGCATAGAACTTCATATGATATAGTGCATTTTTCAGGATAAATGTGTGTCATGGGATGACTTAACGGCAATGCTTTATATATGCCTTTGTTTTAATACGATCATCTCAATACTGTATGTACAAACCTTGATGAGTTAAGACTCTTTATAAAGTACAATTAAATTAATTATAAAGTCTCTATCTTAATCATTATATTTGTAACTGTATTCATCAAATGTATATTGCATATGCAGAGGAAAGGAATATGAAACCATGAAGGTAATCTCAGTTAGGTGAGGAGACTGAAATGGAAACATAAGATTTCAATAGAACAGGAGTTCTCAAACATCAGTGTACATGGGAATCACCTGGAAGGTTCCCTACAACGAAGATTGCCAGGCTCCATCCCTACAGTTCCTTAATCAGTAGGTCTGGGATGGGGCCCAATAATTTGTATCTTTAACAAGTGCCCCAAGATGCTGAAGCTGCTGCTATGGGACTGACCATCTTTTACCACCACTGCCACTGAGTATAAGTAGAATGATAAAGATAGATTGAAGGTGCATCCAGAATGGAGACAGGATATCCTCCATCTATTTGAGAAGTTAGGGAGACTGTTAAAAGGAACTAACACTAAAGGCTTAAGTATCCCTGAAGCTCTCTAAGCAGATAAGAGTTCCAGGTATCCCAGGCAAAGGGAATGGGTATATGCTGAAGCAATGTGCTATATTCACAGCACTCTAAAGTAGCTCAGATTCTAGAATACAGGTCACCTTGAGGCACTTGGAACAGGGAAGCTGGAGAGATTTGGGTAGCCTCTGAAGGAAAAAGACTTGAATCAGAAAAATGCTAGCAAAATATTTCCAATTGTGATAGAAAGCTCTGGCTGCAGCATGGAGGGAGAATGGGTTGGTGAGTTCAGTCCTGAGGTTAAAATAGACAATCAGTGATGAAAATCCAGACTACTCTAAGGACAGAAGGGATAAACAGGAGAGAGAGAGGTGGTAACTAAAAAAATAGCATTTCTAGTAATTAAATATGGTCTGTAAGGAAGAAAAGTCACCAAAGGTACTTTCTGGCTTGGCCTGCTGGTTTGGATGGAGGTGATATGTACCGAGGCCTCCAGAGAAGAGTATATTTGTGCAGGTTTGGTGGTGCTGAATAATTTGAAACTTAAAAATTAGATATGTTCAGGAAAGGGACCTTGATATGAAAATATGGATTACTTTGTTGCTATATTAGCCTTGCTATATGTATATGTAACACATAAATATCTATATATTTGTGTCTATCTGCTAGACCCAAACAGAACCACACATAACCCTAATTTAATTATCATGGCCTTAATATACAGAAATTCCATTTATTTTTACTTTACAATATCACTAAGGAAAAAACTAAAATCTGGAATTTTAGATAACATCAGAAAGGATGTAAAGCATAATAGGTAATCATTAAAAATTCAAATCATGAGCATGAAGCAACCATCATTTCCCCCTACAAATATCAGTCAATCTTGGAAGCCTGCCTGAAATGCAGAATTATTCTGGTAAGTTGGAAATGGCACTATAACAAAACTTAATATCATGTGTTTGTAGTTATTATAGATATTGACATTGCTTTTCACAAACATGATAGAATCAGGAATTGCTGCAGGTGTTACGTGCCAACAATTGGTTGAAAAGTGTGCATATTAATATTTAAGAGGAAGCAATAAAAGCCTTCAGTAATCTTCCAACATTTGAGGATTTGGTGTTAGAAGGATAAATCATTTGTGCAAACATTATCCTTTTCCAAGCTGTGTGCATGCTAAATATCACCCATTACAACATTTGGGGATTCTAAGGCTGTTAGGGATGTCTCATTTGTGATTGTAAACTGACCCAAGTGATATCTTTGCTGAATTCTCTGCAGCTCCTTTTCTAGCCACGCTGTGCCCAGAGCTCAGCTTTGTGAGCAACCATGACTCGCTGGGCTTTGCATCCTCAGTACCTAGCAAAATGGTTAGCACGTAGTAGCATTTTAGCTTAATAGACAGTTTAGTTAAATCAGTTTTAGTTAATGTACTTATTTCTCAGAATCACTTGTTGTAACCATTTTCTACTTGTTTTGGAAACTTGAATTCATTTAGAAAAACCTTTTTAAAAAGCGCCTTTTCAGCACATTTTCCCCTTCTGAATGATTCTTGAGCAAAAGGTACCCGTAATTGTTTTCCGTACATTCCCATGGAAAAGTTGTGGACTGAATCACTTCATTACTGCTCACAACCTGAACATGCGAGTCTCTTCTGGGGCCATGACTTTAGAGATACTAGTTGAGATGAACATTATCATCTGATAGAGGCAGGTGTGATGAAAAGAAGGACAGAGTGGCAAGGCATACTCACTAACCTATAATTTATTTTGAAGAATTCACTGAGACCAGACAAAAGAAGTTCAGCAGTATACATGCTTGCATGTTGTCTAGCCCCTAAAGAGCTATTTAATGAATTTGCTCTACTCTTAGAACTGAGTCGTTGCTTTTTCTATCAGAACTTGAGGTGAGGAATTAGGGGATGAGGACACAGTATAGTATAGGAGTGTCTCAAAACCTGAGAGTGTTGGTTCTGAGAACTAAATTCAATCAGGCCTTGTTTGACATATATAAATATATAATCCTCTTTTTTTTCTCTCTCTCTCATGCACACGTGCAATCTGAGTAACTTTCTGGAAAAATCTAGCTCCCTCATGTTAAATGAGACTTAGAGTACACATACTAACTTTAAATATATCATCCTGTTAAGTTCAAAGTAAGAGATCTACCTGTTTGCAGTATAAACTATGGAACAAGAATTCTCAGAGTATAACAACAGTTCTTCTACAAGCCCTCTGATGAAGTGTGATCTAATTGCATCACTGTAATAAAATAAATAACCAAATTATGCCCGTGACTTATTGCCAAAGTTGGGGTAATGTACTTTTACTTGTCATTACAGAATATTGATTTTCTAATTAATGAAAGTACTTCCTGTTCTGGACATGCACATTCTTCTATTTTAAATACATTTTAAAATTTGTGACTATTTATGAAAGTCAGCATATCCCTTTATTTTATGTTTGTTTGGAGATCAGCAGTGAGTCATTTAAATGAGATTGGCTATTAATTGAGCAATTAATTGAGTTTTAATAGCTCTGGGGGAAGAATGAAAGTGTAATGAAAATGGACATTTATTTCACTGAATGGAGAAAAATGTAAAGAACCCACAGGAATCTGTGCCATGAGCTCTAAAAGTAATAATAAAATATCTGCAAGTTTAAGGAAAATATTTCTCTCAGAAATTTTCTTTTTGCTATGTAAAAACACCTAATAAATTAAATGTTCCCTGGGTGCTCTCAAACTGCTGAGATTATGATGCTTTAATGGACATTTTATGATTTAATGCCATTTGAAATTATTTAATTCATTATTCATTATTGAATAATGTTCAGCCATTTTTAGGGTCTCTTCAATACTGTCATCATGAATTAGGATGGTCAAATAAATCATTAAAAGAGGGGGAAACAGTATTGTAACAGCTATAGTAGTAGATAATGTCCAAATTGAATACTTTATAGTGACATTTTTTGGGAAGTATGCCTCTTTGATAATACAAAAGAATATTTGTTATAGCTTACTATCAGTTATTAATATTTTGATGATTATTTTTAGAAGTTTTCAGAAGGAACTACCATATTCATTTAGTCTTGTCTTGAGATAAATTGAGGCAGGTGTCAATCGGAAAGATGAAGATGTGCATGATATAGCACGCCCTTGGCAGTATCTGTAGATATTGATAAGTTTTCACAGGACTGGACATGGAAACTGAAGCATTAATAGAATATGTAATAAATGGTTTTGTACCGAGGAAGATTGCAGAAGGACTCTGAAACTGCCACTTCTGCCCAGTATTGGCAATGATAAGAATGAATGATTAGTATTACCGTACTTGCTCCTAAATGAAAGTTAAAATATTCATTAGAGAAATTATTTTCTGCCAAGTTCATGCACAGATGAATTCTAAAATTATTCCACTAGAATTAAAATATAAACAAAGTGTAAATATTACCCTCATTCATATTTTAATCATAATATTAAATAGTAGTTACAGAATATTCAGTACAGATGAAAAATGCAGAATTAATAATAACATGCTATAAATACTCCTAATGATTTTTACTTAGGTGGTGCAAATTATGCAGTATTTTTTTAGGGGATAGAGGAGAACTTTGCTACAGAGGGAGGAAGTGAAACAAAGGCAATTTTAGGTTGGAAATATGGTAATAGTCAAAGAAAGATGGGCTCCATCTATTTTGAATAGAGAAATGTGTTATATCAGTTTTAATATTATCGAAACTTCTCTGGCTGATTGCCATGGACCCACAGTTTACCAAACTGACTTCTAAAGAGTGCCTGCGGCTCTGGATGAGATGATATAGGGTCTCCCCAATCTCCTAACACTCTAGAAACTGAACTTTGTGCTGATTCTGTTGAAATAGTTGTGTATTTCTAGATTTCTTCGAGACTGCTTACTTCATTTCTTCCATAAGTAGATTAAATATATAATAGAATGAATAAGAATATCTTTATTAGCATCAATAGTTTTCTAAGGTTGCATGAAAATTAAAAACATTTATACATGCCTCTCTAGAATTTTGATACATATTTTAACCTAATAAGAAAATCCCAAGGTCTTAACAACAGCAGCAGCAAAGCAAATAATAAACCCAGGACAAGCTATATAACTTCAAGGCACAGTTCAAAATGAAAATGCAGAGCCCCTTGTTCTAAAGTTCTTACACATGTAAGGATGAAAAGAGTAGAACATAGCTAAGTACAGGGCCCTGTGTCACTGCACAGGTTGTACACCCGTGAAGCAACTCTAAATAAACAAACTCATGGGAAAATTGTATCCTTGCTAGTGGCCAAAGAAATGCAGATTATCGAAGCATAGCTATATATTTGAAAAGGAATGCTTGCATTAACTTAACTTGGTGTTACCACCAAGTTAGCATTGGATTACATTTTAATATTTAATTTTAACATTTAATGTTAGCATATTAAAAATGCAACCTCTGCTTGCTATGTATTCATGCCTAATGATGGCCTTAGAAGTAGCAACACAAAATAATAGGCATAAAATACTCCTATCCTGTGACTTGGTATTTCTAGGCCTAGGAATTTAAATCACAGAGATAATTCAATAAAAACTAAAAGAACCATGAACAAAAAGTATTTATAGGAATTGCTGTAATGGCAAGAAGTTATAATCAATCTAAATGTATTCAACCAGAATAAGAAGTTATACCAACAACTTTGAATATTATCCATCTTTCAAAATGTTAACCTTACAATATGTTGAAGTTTCTGAAATACTTTTGGCATTTGTAAAAATAGCATGCAAACCAATGTGGGCATGGTACTGTGTTTAATAACCATGTAATGTGAGATGTAAAAATGTGGAAAATATGCAAAAGATAAAAACTTAAGTTAGATGATAGGAATGTTACTACATTGTTTTTTAAATATATATTTTTAAGCCAGGCAGTACACATGTCATTCAGAAGGGTCTTCTTGAGACTTCCTCCTATGTTTTGATCTAATCTGTTTTTGAATGCCACTAATGAAGATGTCTCAAGTACCTCTCTGAGCAGTTATTTGATTACCTAATTCCCCTTGTGTAAATTTTTGTTATGTTTAGTCTTAATGTTTCCCCTTTTTAGTTTAGGACTGTCATTCTTCATTTCAGTCTTTTATTACCATTTAAAAATATTTGTGTAGTCCTTACAAATTCCTCATAATTGACTTTTACCTCAAAAATGAATTGTTTCCTTGAAATGATTTCTTGTATACAAGAGGCAGGGCAGAAAGTCTTATTCTGCAATGCTATTAAAAAGTAAAGGCCTTTAGCCCCAGAATATAAGCCTAGGACTTCTTATGTTAAAAGAATATTATAAAAAACCGGTTTTGCGAAGGGTTTCGTTTTGCTTTTCATTAGGTGCTAGAGCCCTTTATTCTCTCCTGACTCTTAATCACTCTGTTTCAGTTTCTTTATCTGTAAAATTAAGTTCTTGGTCAAAGTCATACTCCATTTGTGACTCACTGAAGCTATCAGCCCAATTTTACTGACATTCAGAACTTGCCTATTATATTTAAGAGAAGAGTTCATTAAATCCCTGGATCTGTTTGTATATTTTGAAGAAAGCATTTTGCATTGCAGCCAAGCTTTGGTTTGTCCACTCCGCTTTGGAGTTTAATTTTTAATCACCTCTGTACACTTCATTTTTGTTTCACCAACTTTACTTCTTTCACATAATTTCCCTGTGCCTCTGAAATAGCCTGAAAGAGACCATGACCAAGAACTATCACCAGAAACTTTCCTCTCTTGATACTCTGGATGAGTTTTGACTTCGTGTTTATAGACTCTTATCAGAGCATGTTCCCGGAAATAATGGGCAATTTCCTCGGCTTCCAGAAGTTGTTTATTTATATAGTTTCACGGGGTTGAAGGTTTACTATAGCAACAAGTCACAGCTGTTACTATGAGTTTCCTTTAAAACAGAACAAAGCAAACAAAAGAAAAACTGCACTATCCATCAAATACTGGTTTTCTAGATCTAAAAAAGGGATTTTTTTAAAAAAGATACATTCTGATTGCTTAATTGTTATTTATCCACTAAAAGTCCCCTTCTCCTTACCCACGTATATGAAGAAAACCACTGGTTTTGAGTTGCTTAACTCTAAAATGTTTCTCTTGCATAAGTGTATGTATAGATACTCTAGGTGAAGACCTCATGGCTAATTTTATGGTGTGGTGCATTCTAGATTTTAGAATTCTCAGTTTCCTTTTTCTTAATTTCTGCTTAGTTTGCTGCCATTGAGCTGTCTGAAGTCGAATATTCCAGAATGTATATTGTAACTGTTCACTATAAAACTTTATTTTTGTTGGAACCTGCTAACCCTACTTTTTCACTGAGCCTTGAAACTCGGGTATTTACCAGGCAGAGTTAGAAAGTGAGTAGTAGAGAACATTAGCATGAAAGCCTTAAAAGAGTGGTTTACTAAGACAAGAAAGCGTAGCTCCTTGGATGCTGATGATAAACACCAAGTGCGCTTATTGCTCCAGGTAAACATTTGTAGGTGGAATATGCCATGGGAATCTGTGAGCAGGAGCGCTCTGTGGCAGCTGGATGCTTTTATGTGTTAGCCTGTGGAAACGATCCCACTTCTGAAATGCTTCAAGACTGTTTGAGTATAATGGGCTTTGTACTGCCTGCCTGGTCTCTACCCTGTAGAGTGCACTCAGCCCATTCAGCTTGAACTCCATTTTATCTAGCTCTTTATCCATTAATTTTCTCCTGACCTTGGGCATAAAATATATGCGCTTTTTATGCTGTGGAGCTTTGTGCAGACAAAGAGAAATAGCATTACCTATCCATCACCATTATGAATGATACAGCTTAAAACAAACACAGGTCAGAGACAGATATTTTAAGAGCAGATTTGTATTGATTCCATCACAACATTGAGCTAAAAGGAAAAGAACTCTGAGACTATAAATGATGAAGCAAGTTTTGACAAATAGCCACAGCCATGCGAGACGACTTGAGAATGTGCCTCATGGGCAGTCGTTGGTAAGAAAACAAAATTTGTTATTATTATTAAAACCCACCTCCCTTACGTGTATTTATTACCATACTTTACACAGCACGTTTGGGCGCGATGCTTTTCTCTTTTTCCGTGTCTCTGACGCTTGAAAGCTTTTTTGTTAAAAGAAACATGCACACTTATTAGATTCTTTAATCTTTATTAACTTGTTGCTTTTGAGATGTTTAAACTACCCCTTAATAGTAGGTGGTAGCTTATTTGTTTTGAGCACATCTGTTTAACATTTTGCAAGTGTTTGTATTGTGGCAAATAGCATGTTACTGAAGCATAATAAATCATGATTAGTATATTTATTTTCACCAATACTGTTAATAATTTCAATTCACACACAAAAAAGAGCTCTACCATATCATGTAATAGTCACATATATTACCAAGGTAGGTTGTCTTCTATTTCCCAAGTTGCTGAGATTCTAGTGGACCAGGTCTCTGCTTTAGGGACAGCCACACTTGAGGTTAACATCCATGCATGTCATCACGATTGCATTTCAGCTCATTTCAGCTCCAACTTCATATTTCTCCATAACAATTCACTATATTTCTTAGCCAAATTTATATCTGAAATGACAGTAGATATATTGAGAATAGGTACTGAAAGAAAAAAAACATATCAAGCATGTAGATTTTTGCAAATTCCAGAAGGATAAGGAAATCTATTTTTCTGAGAGGTGAAGTCCAAACTATAAAGTTTATTTCCCTGACACTGAAATATGGCCATAACTTATGGAATATTTTGTCGCTTAATTAAAGGTATTATTGCCAAAAAATTGACGATAATTTTAATCGTTTAACCTAATATTCGTGCTCATTCCTGTCAGAATTATGGTGGCAAAAATGTGCATACCACACTTTGTTTCATATATAATGTGACTTAAAGTGTGCAATTATATTTTTATCTTGTAGGCACTTTTCAGTGTGATACTGAATCTGAGTCTTATTATGATAATGATTCTGTGGACTCTGGACACCTTTCAGAATCCCACACTGCCGTCCCTGTCTTCAGTATTGAATTGTTATAAAGGTTCTAAGCACTAAGTTGCTTTTCAGACTTACCCAGATTTCTTTTAATACATTTCCCACCATCAGGATCCATAATGAAAATTGGATCAGTAATGAAGAACACTGGATCAAAAGTCAGAAGATTTACTTTTGAGACTGCATCTAACCATCAGCAACTGACAAGTTATTGCTTCTGTCTCTAAAATCCTTGCAAAACATAGAGTTGACCCAAATCACTTCCTCCTTTATTCCTTCCTTCCTCTTCTCTCTTCTTTTGCTTTCTCCCTCTTTCCCTTGTATGTAAAATGATAATTACCACCCTGTGTTTTCTGAGATTTGAGCAATAGTGTAGAAGAGCCTAGTGCAATATTAGGAATTTAACACGTGCTCAATAAATGGTGTCACTTATCCTTTCTCTCTTCTTTCTTTCTCCTACCTGGCTACATATGTACCAACCAACACTCTCAAGCTGCTATGGGGCTGTTATGTGCAAAGCACAGTGTCAAGTATACTGTGAGTCATGTGTAGAACTTACCTCAAAGTATTCATTTTCTAGTAAAAGGAAAAAAAAATCTTATTATATACAGATTAACTCTTTAAGGTTAATTAGACTATATTATTGTAGGCCCAAAAGGTAATCATAAATCATTTTCTGTAATACTGGTAAATTTTGTCCATAGAGTCAAATTTTGTTCATAGGACTCAATGTTAACAAAATGAACTCATTTTAGTTGGTTCGTTGCTTAAATCTCATTCATCTTAAATTAAGGTCAAGTCCAAAGATGGATTAAACAAATCGTAAATTAGTTCTTATTGATAAGCTGAAAGTTCTTTTATGATGGTAGCATTAACATTTATTTTCAGACATGTAGTAAGGAAAGACAAAAAAAATTTCCAAATATGTTTTCAAATCAAGCTCTTGTCTTAACTAAAATTTCTTTCTTGTTGTATGTTTTAGAATAAAAATAATGAAGATTTAAAAATACTTTTTTAAAAGAAAAATATACACTAGTGACACAAATTTTAAATATAGTGGGCTTGATTTGTGTGTGATGTGTGATGGCAAGTGTCTGAGCCACAGCCAAGGGAGGTCACAAAACTGAGCTACATGTAACTGTTGTTGAGATTTGGATAAGTCTACCAGACAGCACCACCACCATCAGAGCCCCACATCAAGTAAGTACTTAGATACACAGAGTCTAGGAAATGAGTTACATCTTTTAAACCATGGCCCACAGGAAGGAGTTCCAGAACCTTGAGTGGAGAGCCGTGGCTTTCTGTCCCATTCCTTTTCTTTCCCTAGAGTAAACACTACAGTTGGAGTGCTCGTCTCATGGAGGGCTTCAATCTCATAGTTGCTTCTCTGATCATAAGGGCACAGGGATGATATTCCATTAAAAAGTTACTTGGAAGGACATCTTTTTAAAATCATGGGTTTGTAATTTTATCACAAAATTATAAAACAAAAGCCAGATGGAAAGAATGTTCCTGTCTTTTATCTGTGATTGTATGTGTGAATATTGAAACTTCTTGGCTGTGCATAAAATAGTATAAAATCTTTAAAGTACATTTTTACCATATTTTATATATTCCTTAATTATATTTATTAACTATTAAATTAGAGGCAGTGATTCATTCTTGAAACAGGCCTGCTTTTTTTCATCTCCATCTTAATTTTATAAACTGTATTGACCTTTGTTTTATATTATTGGTATCTGTATTTGGATTTCACTGTGCTTATTTTTATAAAATAATAGCAAAATGTATAAGAAGACCCAGGTAATTTCACATACAGTACTGTACAGAGAAGAGGCAGCCTGTAGGCAATGTTACAGTTAATGTTTATTGTCACATGGAAGGACGCCCTTTCCGATATAGATTAAAGGTGTGTGTATCAAAGTTGATATTATGCCAGGGAAAAGCTGCCTATAGTTCAAACCAGGGAGTGGTGAAGTGAGTCAGCTATAAAAGCCCAATAAGGGATCCCTGGGTGGCGCAGCGGTCTGGCGCCTGTCTTTGGCCCGGGGCGTGATCCTGGAGACCCGGGATCGAATCCCACATTGGGCTTCCGGTGCATGGAGCCTGCTTCTCCCTCTGCCTGTGTCTCTCCCTCTCTCTCTCTGTATCTGTCATAAATAAATAAAATATTTAAAAAAAATCCCAGCAAAATTAAAAAAAATAAAAAAAATAAAAAAAAATAAAAGCCCAATAAGTAAAAACGGAGTGCACAAGGATGCTGTCATAGAAGGAGGGTATGTAAACTGGGAGTTCTAAACTGGGCTGATACTAGCCCATGGTGACCTCTCTTAGGTGTGGCTCCTCCCACTAGAGCTCCCTGGAGCCACTTCTGAAAACCCTTGCTTTGTCTGTGCCGTTGTTGTTTTCTGTGTATACAATGGAATATTACTCAGCCATTAGAAACGACAAATACTCACCATTTGCTTTGAGGTGGATGGAACTGGAGGGTATTATGCTGAGTGAAATAAGTCCATCGGAGAATGACAAACATTATATGGTCTTATTCATTTGGGGAATATAAAAAATAGTGAAAGGGAATAAAGGGGAAAGGAGAAAAAATGAGTGGGAAATATCAGAAAGGGAGACAGAACATGAGAGACTCCTAACTCTGGGAAACGAACTAGGGGTGGTGAAGGTGAGTTGGGGGGGGTGAGGGTGACTGAGTGATGGGTACTGAGGGGGGCACTTGATGGGATGAGCACCAGGTGTTATTCTATATGTGGGTAAATTGAACACCTATTATAAAAAATAAATTTATAAATAAAAAAATAAATAAAGCCACATCAGATATATACTGGATGAAGCTTTAAAATATCCCTAAGCATATGTACAAACGATCATAACTAATCCTGAGAAATAAATACTTGCTTTGAGAGCTTCTGTCATTCAACCCATTTTATTTTTTTATATTTGTTTCAGGGTTGATTTTTTTAAAAGCTTTGTTTTATTTAAAGCAGTATCTTTAGGTTGAAACATCATTAGCTATCACTGGGGAGTTAGAAACAACTTTGAAAGATAATACTATTTTTTATGTGATCACATGAGCAAACTTACCTCTACAAATTAATGCGAGTGGTGTGATGTGGGCGTGAGAAAACCAAGTGGTGCATTTTAGGCATTGGGAACAATGTCTTCATGTTTTTATTCACTGGTTTGACAATAGCATGTAACATTTATAAAACTGTTTGCTTGGAATAGAAGATAGGCCTCCTTTCATTTTTGAGACTGATCCATATCAAGACATAAGCAGGGGGAAAATTAGCAATTTGGGCAGAGAAAGGAGGATATGAACCAAATGTCATGGAATTTGACAGAGGAATGAACCAAAGTGTCAATCACTTAGTTTTGTTTTTCCTGAAAAGCATATTTGATACGATCTTCTTAAAAAAAACAAAACAAAACAAAACAAAAACAAAAAAAACAAACTAAAAAAAAAACAAGAACAAAAAACAACTTAAATCATGATCAAATTAGCAATATCTTCAAGATATCTGGAAGTTCCCCAATTGTGGAACTCTGGTGTCTATAATGTCCTAATGTGCTGTCTTATCAATTTTCAACTTGAATTTATAATTTGAGTAGGGATTTTATAATATATACAATTAGTAGCATTTAGTGTTTTTTTTTTCTCTTTGTTTTAAAACCAGTATCAGCCTTAAGTAAAATAATGCACAAACATTCTTTGATAGAGAAAATTCATAAGATCTCTTGAGGGAATTTTTTTAAGCATTGAGAACTTTAAAATCTCTTTTTAAGGATGTTTATATGATTGTTCAGTTTTTGATGAATCAAAAAGAATGAACAAGCCGAATTGTGAAGTGTGATTCTTTAATTTTTATCCTTTGAAAATAAATCGTCACCAGATGAAGGGAACTATAGACACATCAGTGGTGATGGGGATAGGGAATGTGTGATAATTGGAGCACTCTTTTTTTTTCTTCAGTTTTTATAGGAAGTTATATCAGAGATCTTGTTTGTTAAAGAGCTTTTCTGAAGGAGAGGTGGATAAAGATCTCTTTGCCTGTCTGTAGCAGAGGACTAGAGGAGTTTTCATTTACCATTAATTTCTGTAGGTTCATAATTTCAAATAGGTTGGAGAGTAATTGACCTCCCAGGAGAGTTTGGGAAACGTTGAGTGGGGTGGGCTTTCTTTTGCCATCTATTTATCATGTTTATCATGTTGCCTGTAATTCCACTATCATCGCTGTTTCTTGTAGAACGTTTAAGACTTGAAGGGACAGCAACCCTTGGGGTGGAAAGAAATGTCAAGCCCTTGTTGAAGGATACTTGTGGTATCATTGAAGTGGGTAGAAATGAACTCTCTAGGTTGAAGAGAGGTCTTTTGGTTTAGGAGAGGAAGCCTCTGGGAAAGGGGAGTTTCTGATAGAGAAGGTACAGTTTTGCCAACAAAGATCATATTTTGCCTACAGTCAGATAGTTTTTTGGATTTAAGCTTGGGAAGTGTATTTCCATATAATGGAAATACAGTCAGTGTTTGTACGGCTGCATTCAAAGTATTAGATTTGTGCAAAAACTACATAAAAGCTCAACAGGAGGCAACTATTACCATGTTTACATTATGTAGCACTTAGAATTTAAAATAGTAACATTTATGGAAGTTTCCTAAAACACCAGTATTTCTTCTGAGTTAATTGGAAAATAGAACCCCTTACTTATATACCTGAAAAATAAAATACTTGGGGAAAACTCAGGTTTATACTGGATGTTTTCATTTGGCTTTTGATTTAAAACTCATTAAAATTTGTGATTATGATCAGGTTAAAATAATCTGTTGTGTCTAGTGGCAGTATAGAAAAATCAAATCTACTGTAACCTATTAGCCATGACCTTTCTCCCTCTCTACTGAAGCTGAGAATCAGTCTGCTGTGTTCTCTTATTTGTGTTTTACCAAAGGTTAATAATCATCTTTTCAAAACGACTTGGTTCGAAATCCGATTAGCCCAGATGTCTCTAGCAGCCTAATTACCAGTATCTTCTAGGTGATTTAGGGGTGATAGGAACAATAGGTTTCAGAAAGATGAAGGCAACATCTTTGCTATTGACAGGTAATGTGGAAGCCTCTGTCACATTGCCTTAGACCCACTGTTATCAGAGAGGAGGGGAGGGATCTTCTGTTTTATTCCTGAAATTCCTGGGCCTAGTTTAATACCTTTGAGGTTTTCAGGCCCAAATCCTAACTCCTCATTATGTTGATAAGTGCTCTGTATTGTCATTTAGAATTCCTACAATATACAAGACACTTGTATATAAAAATTTTTGCTGCTTAGCCAAAACCTATTGGATTTTAAAATTATTATTAGTGGTTCAGTTGACACTATTTTGAAAATAACATCCTCCTTTTTCTATTTTAAAGGATAATCTGTAACTGCCAGCCCCTTATAGATCCTAGCAGAATTTATGAAAAAGGTCGGCAGCAAGTTTTGTCAAACTTCCATAAAACAAAAGTCTCATTTCTAAATATCGAGTCACATTGATAACTGCTTAATATCTTAGTCTTTAGAAGTGATTAGTTTGATCATTTGTTCATTAATTCAGACATTCCTTTAAAAACATCATAGTAAACAAAGAATTCTGTGCTTAGAATTTGAAAACATGATCATGGCTAAATCCTGATTGCATGAATAGAAAATTCCACTATTTCTTCTGGAGTTTTAAGTGTTAAAAGGACAACAACCCTTGTGGTGAGAGGAAATGTCAAGTCCTTGTTGGAAGATACTGAGAGTACCATTTAGATGAGTTAAAATGAACACTCTAGATTGAAGAGACGTATTTTGGCCTGCGGGAGGATGTCAAGCCTTGTAACTTACCTTGGTCATTATATCTCATTTGTTAAAGAGGAAAATTGGATTAAAAATATTAATGATTACTTCTAGCCTCAAGTTTTATGATTCATTCATTTACTGGTCATGCATTTAAATATGTACCATGTACCAAATATCTTGATTTAGCAATATCTTGACTTTGAAGAGCTCACAGTCCAATACAGGAGATGTCACATAAATACAATAAGTTCATTTTATTCATTCGTAAAGTGTTGAACAGCCACAATGAAACAAATACCTAGCCAAGTGGTAGAAAAATTCTGTGATAACTAAGGGACCATCCCATTTCAGTGGGAGACACAATTCTCCCAGGTAATTAATTGTACCATCCTTAGTGAAGAAGGAGATGTAAACATAACATTATGGAAGTTGAGTTCCTAACTCAGTTGGGACTGGAGATAAGGAAGCAATCCAACTTTGTGTATATTGTGTGTGCATTTGGGGAAGAAAAAAATGTATAAACGTATATATATTTGATGAAGTGACTCCCTAACTGGGTCCTAAAGAATATTTTAGTGACAAGAGGGGACAGGATTATAGGCTAGTAATGATATCTGGGACAGAATAAATAGAAGTGAATGAAAAATAAATGCAGCATAAAGCCAAAGAAATTCATCATGAAAAAGATCTACATTGTTCTCTGATTTTTTTTCTAGTAGTTTTTTTTTTTTTTTTAATTGCATTGATGTAAAACATTCTTTAAAAACTATTGGAAAACTACTGTTTTCCCTCGGAAGAAGGAGAAATTACTTCCATCTAGGATAAACAAGAAGGACTTAAAGAAGAAGGTATTTTTGAAAGAGGTGCTTATGTAGAGTTTATATGAGGAGAAACTTGGACACACACTTTGAGAAAGAGCATTCCAGGTGATGAGAAATCCCTGAGGTGGGAATGAAGGTTTCACCAGTAACAGCAGTCAGAACTAAGATAACTAGAACCATCTACCCAAGGCAGTATTGAGGCTGAATGCTCTTTGAGAACTCCAACCTCAACATCTAACCATCTGTGTCCTTCCTTTGGAATTTTCAAGAGGCAGGGCAAGAACTATGTTTCCTAACTTTCCCCTCTTAAAAGCATTGTTTGTAGCAGTTCACAACGCTTATTTTTTTTTTTAAATTTCCCTTTAACTTGAAAGTATATGCTGAGTACTTATCATATTTCAGGCTCTGCACTAGCCACCAGGGAGCCAAAGATTAATTGGACAGCACCTGCCCTCAAGGAGCTTCAGTTAGTGCTGAAGCAAAGAGGTGCTGGTGATCTACTCCCATCTGTACATTAAATAGTGTCTGACTCAGTCAGACATGAAGGTGTGGCTGTAAATGAGCTCACCTTAGGCCCAACGTCCATCTGAGTTTTTTTGCAGTAAAGATATTATCAGAATTATAGGATTTTCTTTCCTTCTTTTTTTAAAGATTTTATTTATTTATTCATGAGACACACACAGAGAGAGAGAGGGAGAGAGAGAGAGAGGCAGAGAGGAGAGGCAGAGACACAGGCAGAGACACAGGCAGAGGGAGAAGCAGGTTCTCTGCAGGGAACCTGATGTGGGATTCAATCCCGGGTCTCCAGGATCAGGCCCTGGGCTGAAGGTGGCGCTACACTGCTGGGCCACCAGGGCTGCCCCAGAATTACAGGATTTTCTGATCAGGTTTGATATGTTGTTATTCTTAGAGTCAAACAGCAAGATAAGGAATGTGACACTCAAACAGGTGAGTCTCTGTTCTTCTTTATTTTTTTTAAAGATTTTATTTATTTATTCATGAGAGACACAGAGAAAGAGGCAGAGACATAAGCAGAGGGAGATGTGGGGAGCCTGAAGTGGGACTCGATCCCTGTACCCCAGGATCACAACCCAAGCCAAAGGCACACGCTCAACTGCTGAGCCACCCAGGTGCCCTGAGTCTCTGCTCTTTAGGAATGTGACTGAAGAAAATAGGGAAGCTCCACTATTGCTATAGATGCTCAAACATTGATTCTTTGGGTGGCTCCCTTCTTGAAGTAGAAATATGCCTAAACCCTAGAGGAAGCAGTTGTCCCACGCATACCGCATTTCATATGTTCGTAACAGTAGTTTTAAAAACTGCCTCTGCCAAAGAGAATGCATTGGTCCATAAATGGAACTCTTGCTCTATACATTTTACATTGAATGTATTTCTTTTCAGAGGAGGTATTTTCAGTTTCTGTTACACCAGTGATTTTATTCTATGTCCAGTTTTTCCAGGAGCCCTGCTATATAACCTTCACATATATGATCTATAATCCTTCAAAACCAGTCCTAAGGTACCTGCAGTCTCATAAAGTTTGTCTCCTTGTTTTTTCTCTGTATACAAACAACACTAGAACACTTTCTATTTCTGTGATATACTATGGTTTCAAGAGGTATACTTTTGCTACTAATACTTTTAGTGATAAAACTGCAATTTTTAACCGTCCATGATCTTTATGATAAACATTTTAGAAACCAAGTGGAAAAATTAGCCAGAAAGATGAAATATTTTAGGATAGTTTTAGCAGTTTTAAAGGAAGGAGAGAAAGAAAATTCAACATAGATTATAGAAACTGGATATTCTATATGTTTTCTTTGCTCTGTACTCTTGATGACTAAATAGTTTATAGCCTTATTTATAAAATTTTTCTTAGGTCAATCATAGTATCCCCAGTGTGTTTAAAACACTTTGTATTTCCTCTGCAGTGGCAATGTATATTTAAAATATAACATGTCAAGGGGAGAAAAATAAGAGAGAAAAGTACTTCCTGGAATAGTACCCATGCTTAGGAATTACATTTCAAATTCAAGTCTAATGCAATGTGCTGCACTTAATATTTGATGAGAAAATGAATCTCATTCTTTTTATGGGCAGTGAATTAATAGCTTATTACTTAGGCAACCGAATGTGGTTCTCGCACAAAAACTGTGGCATATGAAATTTCTTTTCTAGGAAGTAGTCAAATGTTAAAATAGCACTTGAGTGGTCACAGAAAGCCCTGTAACCTCAGGCTAAATATCCGTGTGAAGAGTTGTCCTATCTTGCCATGAAAGCTCTTACATCCTCCTCGCCACTATTCTCCCCCAGATTCCTCCCCATATTCTTGTCATCATGGTTTCTTGTGATCCAAGTCACTGCTTAGCTCAAAGCTCCTCTAGTGGGGAGCAGACCTCACTGCCAAATTCTGATCTTTCCCCCTTATATCGACTTTTTTTTTTTTTATTTCTGTCTTTGCAACAAGCTCCATAATTATCTTTGTTGGAGGGCATTTTCCAGGGAAGAATCTATTATACTTTGAGAGAACAATTTTGTCAAAGGTTTCCTTTTAACCAGTTGCTATAATTTGCTAATCTCATGATTTCTCTTAAACACATGTAGTCTAACTAGAGTATGGGGACAATAAGTATGTATATAATTGGATAATAAATACTTGCATTGCTTAGATTGTTCAGATTTTTTTAATACTCTTTCTGGTTCTTTACCAAATAAGTAAACATGCAAAACATCCAATCACATCTAATCACTTATTTGCATAAAGAAAATTCTCCAGAGATGCTTACGTTGTCCAAAACAATGTGATAGGACTTGATTGTGAATGCTAACCATGAGAATATGTATGTATATACCTGTGTGTATGCACATGTGTCTGAAATATAATTGAGGTGTGATAAGCTGCATATATTTAAAATCTATAGCTTGCTAAGTTCCGACATATGTACACCTGTGAAACTTTTGCCACATTTGAAATCCCTCCATCTTGGCCCTTGCTCCCCTGGCTTGGCCCCTGGCACTCCCCATGCAAACACTGATCTTTCTGTCACCAAAGATCAGTTTTAAGTCTAGAATTCTATAGATATGGAATCGTACAATGTGTACACATTTTGCCTGGTGCACATTAAGCATGATTATTCCAAAATGTATCCATGTTGTAATGTATATCAATAGTTCATTCCTTTTATTGCTGAATAGTATTCGGTGGCATGGATACATGAGTTTATCCATGCATCTATCTTCTCAGCAAGTGGTGGTAGTCAAGGTAAATATCCATAATAAAAATAACAAAACATGGGCATCTGGGTGGCTAAAACATGGGCATCTGGGTGGCTGTTGTTTAAGCATCTGACTCTTCATTTCTGTCAGGTTGTGATCTCTTTGTCATGGGACTGAGCCATATTGGGCTCCATGATCAGCCCAAAGTCTGCTTAAGATACTCGCACTCTCCTTCTGCTCCTCTCTTCTGCATGCTTGCTCTCTCTCTCTCTCTTTAAAATAAATGTCTTTGGGACACCTTCATGGCTCAACAGTTGAGCGTCTGCCTTTGGCTCAGGTCATGATCCCAGGATCCGGGATCGAGTCCCACATCAGGCTCCTGCGAAGAGCCTGCTTCTCTCTCTGCCTGTGTCTCTGCCTCTCTCTCTCTCTCTCTCTCATGAATAAATAAATCTTAAATAAAATAAAATAAAATAAATGTCTTAAAAAACAAAACAATAACAAGAACATGAACTTGGACTTATACCTTACATGAGACAGAAAAATTAACTCCTAGACCCAAATATTAAAAACTATAAAACCATACAACTTCTGAAGGAAAGTATAGGAGAAAAATCTCTGATTTGAATTAGGAAATACTGCTTAAGTACAACCACAAAACCCACAATTTGTCAAAGAAAACCTCAGCGACTTGAATATCATCAAAAGACATTATTAAGAGAATGAAAAAAGAAAAATCAAAACACAGCCTTGGGATGAGGTTTCAGAAAATATTTAAAATGTAAAACTTACAGAAAAAAGTACAAGGAATAATATAGGTAATACCGTTATGTAAAACCTTTAGAGTATAAATTCGGCTGAAAGTTTGGATAAACTAAAAATTAAGGAATGAGAATTGATAGCTCAGATATTGGGCCCCCAGTGCTTTTCACATTTTTATCAACTTATAATTAATTGATGCCAACAGAAAATTGTATTACTAGTTAACTAAAATGGGCAAATCCAGACCCCTCTGCAACTGTACCGTTAGTGTATGTAATTCCATCTTGAATTTCCTCTTGCTTCAAACGTATAAATTAATTTTGTTTCCATCTGACAGCTGTTCTCTTTGATGTAGGTTATTCATGATTTTATAGTTCAATGGTAGGTCCTTCAGGAAAATGTGCTAACTCAGAACTCTACTGGGTGCCCTGACATGTGCAGTTTTTCAGAATGCACAGCATTGAAAGCAGGTGTAGTTTAACCAAGCATCTAGGTTGGGCACTGAAAACATTTGATTATTTAAACATATATACTGGGATGCCTGGGTGGCTCAGCAGTTGAGCATCTGCCTTCGGCTCGGGGTGTGATCCTGGGGCCTGGGACCGAGTCCCACATCGAGCTCCCTGCATGGAGCCTGCTTCTCCCTATGCCTGTGTCTCTGCCTCTCTCTGTGTGTGTCTCATGAATAAATAAATAAATCTTAAAAGCAACAACAACAACAAAATAACACATACACTTAGACATCTCAACTATTACCCTTACCATTTATGGCACTGATAGCATTGCTTTCTAATCCTGGGCTGAAAAAGACTAAGAGTTCCTTCTAAGGACTTCATAACAGTAATAAACTCTTGAAATTTGAATCCATGTATCACTATGACTATATAGTATAAGAACTTTTGTATCTTTATTTGCACTTTGCCCAAAGAGCCTTGAGAATTTTATCCTCTGAATCCGGTCTATCAATGGAAAACAGAAAAGACAGATCCATTTGCCAGTACAGATCTCTTTCTTAAGCTCTGGGTAACCCTGTTTTGCAGAATATTTTATGCTCTTTTTACAGCATGGCATAAAAAGTGCGTCATTTTGAGGAACCACTGCTTATCTTAAAGTCTTTGAAGGGTATTGCTCATTTGATAGTTTGAGGGGAGGATAACTCAAAAGTTTATTCATGCTTAGCATTGCCTCATCGTCTCACTACAATTGATTGAATAATTTTATTCAGCCCTTCCCCAGTGTTAGATACTCATCTATACATACATATATTTTGTTCTGTTCAGTTTAATTATTACATGTTGATTACTCTCAAAATGAAAGAGCCTCTGTGGCACTGAGTGTGTGTTTGTGTATGTATGTATATGTGTGTGTATATCTAAAATGACCATGATCCATCTAAATTGCTCCTACCTAGTTTTTTTTCTCCCTTACCCCATTTTGGATTTGGTTTTATCAACAAAGTTTTAAACTCTATTATATACAAATATATGATTTACTTGGATTTTAAAAATCCATCTCCTCTTATACACTTGGTTTATCTACATGTACAGATGATTACTTGTTGAATTGAGAGATTATAAAATCAGCACAATCTATATTAAATCCTTAGAAAGAAGGACAAATCTTTTTAGGGTTATGCAAATTGATACATGCTTAAAACCTAATCCTTCCACCATTGAAAACAGGCAGCATCAGGTTTGAGTTTACATCTTGCTTGACATTCAGCTCTGTTGCTTGCTTACTGCATATAGACTTTTCCTAAGAATTTCCTGTTAATGATATTAAAGAGATGCAATCAATGCACTATTACTTTGTTGGAGATACAGAAAGGATGTCAATAAATACTACTCTACAAATTCATGTTAATTGGTCTAGATGGATAAACCCCTTATGAAGCTTTCCATTTACATTGGAAATGTACTTTGAAAATCAGAATGGTATATTTTTCTAAAGCTGACTTCTCATGGGGCTTGTAAATTAAAGCTGTGAGAGCTGAACTGTTGGGCAGCAGAGGTGTTAGTTTGAGATGTGGTGGAGGGGTTTCTTTGCAGGCCAACTTCATAGCACATTTCTTAAAGCTGTGCCTGAAACAGGCATTAGGACCATCTCAAGCCTGGTTTTGTAAATGGAAATGGAAGAGTGAATCTATTAGGCTTCTTGTCCTTGATAACTGGAATGGCTTACATTGCCCTTCATGTATATCCACAAAATATGGTAGTTAAGGATGATAAAGTCTCTTCTCCCTATTCAAATAAAATAAGCAAAAATCTACTCCCTAAGCAAATCTCTTTTTTTTTTTTTTTTTGCTATTGTTGGGTTTTTCTCCTAAACAAGTATTTTTTTTTAAAGATTTTATTTATTTATTCATGAGAGTCACACAGAGAGAGGCAGAGACATAGGTAGAGGGAGCCCCCACACTGCAGGGAGCCCAATGTAGGACTTGATCCTGGGACACCGGGGTCATGCCCTGAGCCAAAGGGAGGCATTCAACCACTGAGCCACCCAGGCGTCTGTCCCTAAACAAGTCTTAAAGAGACAAACCAAGTGTTCAATAAAATTTGATTATAAGTGATATGATATGAACATTTGAATTATTGTATGTTTTCCTCATATTTTTTCCTGTTTTGAGAAAATTAATTAGAGATTAATCATATCACTTGAATGGTAATAAAAACAATTTGGCTTGAAACTAATAGAAAAAGAAAAAGCTTAAGTTAATTATTAGATTGCTCATAACCCCAGGCTGTCTTTCTGATTCTGAAAGGAGCTGTACCTTTTATGAATATTATTACTAAATCATTAAATGCCATGTCTTGAACCTTTCTTATTTATTTTTTTTTTAAATTCTAAGCACTTTTGTGGCCATCTGCCATTTTAATTCAGTTCATCACCATATGTAAGCAAAGTAATGATTATATGTAAGATAAAGTGTTACAAATGAAGTTCACCCTGTTTTGATAAGAAAATTATTTTGAGCTCTCACTTCAGAACAAATGAACAATGACAACAGCAAAAATAATACATGTTTTTGATTAGATGAAAGGTTTGTGCAAAAGCCCAAACTATGTGATTTGCTAGATTCAAATCTGTTTCTGACCTGTCATGAAAACTGTTCCACTGTACCCTTCAGAGAGATGAAAATCTGACACAATTTAAGAGGCCATGTTTGGGTTCTCTGTCAGAGCAGGCCTGAAGATGTATGGGCTCTTCAGGTTCTCTGGGAGGTGCTTGTTGGAGAACCTGACATAGGAATGTGGCGTGGCTCTGTGGACTCCCCTGTGCCAGTACCACAGCCTGACAGGGAGGAAAAGTGGAAGTGAATATGTCGCTGCTACCTTGCAATGAATCCCTTGTAGGGATCCCATGTGATTCAGCTCATATTTATTCTTCATGGCAAGGCTGAATGAAAACCAGGAGAGAAGATACTAGGGAGGAAGGGGAGGCATCCTTAAGTTGTCTCCATTTGTAAAAGGAAATAGCTAATTACTGATCCTGGGAAAAGGATGAGTATCAATGATTAAAGTTCAAAGCAGTCAAACTTAAGTAAGAAAGAGTGACCTGTTCACTTGCTCATGCTGTTTACCAGTCTCTCATTTTTAATATTGTCTTAAACACATTGCCATTATTTCAAAATAGGGAAAAAAACCCAAAGGCTCACTTATTTATTTTGGCTGAAATAATAGATTAGTTACATTCACCTATTTCTTTTCTTTTTTTCCAGGAACTACATTTAAACTAGAGTGTTTCCTAAATTAAAAATGGCAGCATAAAAGAAATAATAGGTAACAAAAGTGAGGGGATAGTGATCTTTACCTTCTTTTAATAGCTTTCTTATCTACATGTATAATTATATACACACAGAATTATATTATAAATATATATTTGCCTACATACTAATTTATGAATTTAAAGCTTAATTTTGTAAATAAAAATTTTTTAAAAATATATTGTTTCTTCTTTTAAGATTTTATTTATTTGACAGAGAGCACACACAAGCAGGGGGAGCTGCAGAGGGAGAAGGAGAAGCAGACTCCCCACTGAGCAAGAAGTCTGAGGTGGGGCTCTATCCCAGGACTCTGAGATCATGACCAGAGCCACCCAGGCACCCCAGTATATTGTTTCTGAAATATTTTTTAAAATAAAATGGACTAGTAGGTAACATTTGGCTTCTCATAACTATGGTTTCTGTTGAGTTTGTAAGAACATGTCAGGCACTGTGCTAATCTTGGGTACATTATTCACTATAGTAAGCTCTCTCTCACAAGTAATGGTCGTTCTTGCCGAGAGCCTATCAGTACTATCAAAGTAGAAATCTTCCGTAAATTCCCTTGTACCTCAGTTTACACGACCAAACTGCATTGCTCTGTTCACTTCCTGTCCACCATTGTCTCCCTCCTTTGTGGGTGCCCCTTCCTTTTGCTGCTCATCTTTTCCTATACCACTAAGCACTTCCAGATCATCACAAACTTCTGTTCTAGGCTTTGCTGGCATAAAACAACTAGTATATTATTTTCTTTAATGTAAAAATTTAAAAGTAGATAAGCATAGAGAGATGGTAAAGGTCAACTTGGGACATTTGGTTGGCCTGTCTTCCTAATTCACATGGCATGTATGGTCAGTGACCGATACAGGTTCAGTTCTGTGACCTACAGTGTCTCCTTCAGCCTCCTTACCAATCTAATACCTATCAAAACTGAAGTCCTACATTCTAAGCCAGAAACAGAACAGGTAAATACCTAAGTGCATAGTGAAAGCAGTCCCCAATATAGCCGACAGTTGTATATATGAAAGTGTGATTTTTTATACCAGAAGGAAATGCATGACTATGTTAGTAATTAAACATGTTTATCCTAATAGAAAATAAAGTACACATGTATATTTTTAGACATAATTAGTATTTTCCGGCTTACCTCTGACTTTAATACAGTTTATTTTGATGGCCTTGAAATATCTTTTTATATTGTCTAACTCATTTCTAAGGTTTAGAAGCTGTTAGTTGGCTACCCATAGCTTTTTGTTTTTTGGGGTTGTTGTTGTTGTTGTTGTTTTGGTTAGTACATATCACACACTCAGCCACAGACTGTTAGAAAAACATTTACGCTTATGTTTATTTTGGATGTTTTGCAACAGAATTTCAATTTTGACCCATCGTGAGTAACCAAACATGGCCCAACTTAGTTGTGACATATGTTCTACACATAGTAAAGTTGAGTGCAGCATAAGAAACTAGACATATACACTGAAATTCCTTTAATTTTGTTGAGACTTTCAAATACATTTTTAGCTTTCACTGTGACAGAGCAGTGTAAGAATGACAGAAGTCTTAAGCAGGGTGAGAGAGCTTGGAATTCTTGCCTTCTATTCTCCAAGACAATGTAACAGCCCAGATGTTTTCCCAAAGGGTAGCATGCTCTTTCCAGATCAGCCAAGACACATTCTTTACATCCATCTGTCCCTGTTCCGCATGAGAGATGAAGATATCTTCACAGATCTGCATCTGTCCTGTCCCAATTCTGTATTTCGATTCTGTTCTGCAGGTGGCAATAAAAAGTCTAGGATTGACCTTGACCTGTGTCAAATGGAGCTTTTTTTTCTTTTTCTTTGTTTTTATTAGTTGCCTACTTTTCATCCATCTCTAATACTGTATTCATGTGCTTCTCCCTGCAAATGTAGACTTTCTCTCTGGGAGGTGAGTGGACTATTCTTTCCCCTAACTTCAGATGTCATTGGCTAGTCCACCATCCCTGCCTGGGCTTAGGAAACCACATTCTCAGTTGTGTCTGGAATATAAATAAAATTTCATATTTGGGATGTATCCAAAGGAAGATGATGCAAAACCAGATGGCTGTTAGGCTTATGAAGCCCCTGCCATTCAAAACCAGTGCTTATTCTGAGAAATTTGGATTTAGGATTTCATGTCATTTGCTCCAGAGGAAATGTATGTGTATTAAAATAAAAAATCTTCCTGAAGAAAAACATAGTGACATCTTCTACATTAACTTCCAGTTTACCAAAACTAAAGTATGGACGATAACCAAGTAAGATTTTTGTTCGCTATTTTCCTCTTTGTGTCTTAAATTTAGGAGAGCATTTGTCTTTATTCTGGGAGTTTAATATATTATAATAGGAGAAAATGGTATTCTTTTGAGAGAGTAGGATTTAGCAAATTGAAAGCTACTTTTTTTAAGGATTCCCTCATAAAATATTTCATTTATTCTTAATCCTACCTCAAGTATCAGGCTCATCTGTAAATCATAATCAATATTTTCTCAACAATAAAATCCTCTTTCAAATGATTTTTTAAAGATTTTATTTATTTATTAATGAAAGACACAGATAGAGAGACAGAGACACAGGCAGAGGGAGAAGCAGGCTCCTTGCAGGAAGCCCGATGCGGGACTCAGTCCCTGACCCTATGATCATGACCTGGGCTGAAGGCAGACTCTCAACCACTGAACCATCCAGATGTCCCTCAAAGGACTTTTTAAGTGAGAAATCATATTTAAAAGTGTGTGCCACGAGCACCTGATCTATATTAATATTCATTTATGTAACAGAGAATGCACTTGGCAGACAAGAGTCTTGACTGCAGTATGGGGGTTGAGGCACTTTCCCTTTAACCTCACCTTGCCTCATAGCCCCTCTCTTAGAGTACTGTTTGGTCTTATAATTGTCCCTGCAGCACTGCAGGAAGGAATCCTAAAGGGACATCCAGATGGTGATGGAATTATCTCCCATATTGCTCATGATGATGCCTTGATGTGGCCAGAAAGATGTTCCTGTCCACATGATGTCTGCATGAGGGTGCAGTTCTGTTGGATTGGCCATAAGGGATACTAAGTAGTGCTGGGATGCTCACAATGAGCCCTAAAAGCTGCTCTTTTAAAGGAACAATGTGGCGCGCATGTGTGTATAATCTTCAAGCAAATGGATTTTTCAGTTGATAAGTCATGTACTCATAGTCAGGTATGAAGAGAGTTCAGTTTTAAGATGATAGACTGATTCTGAGTCAGCTTACTCTCACCTCACCAAGACAGTAGAAATGATAGAAAAGATAGAAAAATACCAATGATGGTGTGTTATGTTTCACTTAAAGACCCTTAAATGTCTTCATATATATCTTTGAGACCTCTGCAGTACTTGTTCCAGCAGGCCAAAATAAGCATGATTGCTGGGCAATGAATAAATTTCTATCCCAGGATTAACTTTATTTCTCAGAATCACTATAAAATTTTATCTCAATATCTAGTCATCTAAATCCAATTCAAACTATGCACCATTCAGTAGCTTGGCACTTAATGTCTGTATTTTAACTTGTTAAAGACTAGGTGTCACCACTTCTCTTAGGGTGGTTTCTGTGTCAGTCAGACAAAACTATCTGATGCTCATTTTCTAGATTGTTCACATACCTCTCTGAATACATTGCACATAATATACTATGTATTTTGACCAAAGATTATTCATAACTATATTTAAAAGGTGACCAAGAAGTTTATTTTCCCCTACTTTCTATTTTCTATATCTGAAAATTCTGTATATTAAAATATATTTATATGATATAAAAACACAAGAAAGGGATTTCCCCCCATTAGTTTTCTTTCTGCTTTTCTTTTTTTTTCTTTCTGCTTTTCAAAGCATAATTCAAAGTCCTTCCTGTTAATAAAATTTTACTTTTGTAATACTCCCCATCTTGTCTAATTTGTTATCCCCCCCTTTTTTTTTTAAGATTCTATTTATTTATTCATGACAGACACAGAGAGAGAGAGAGGCAGAGACACAGGCAGAGGGGGAGGGAGAGAAGCAGGCTCCATGCAGGGAGCCTGATACGGGACTCGATCCCGGGTCTCCAGGATCATACCCCAGGCTGAAGGCGGCACCAAACCGCTGGGCCACTGGGACTGCCCCTTTTTTTCTGAATTCCCTAGGAGCCCTGCCCCTTCCTTTCTTAAATTGTAGTGTGCATGCCCCATTTCCTTAAGCGAGGATAGAATTTTCAGGCTAATAGCAAAGTCATATCTTACTAAAAGAGCCATGCAGTTTCTCTGAGCCTATTAATACATCTATAAGAATAAGAGTTCTTACAGGATTTTGTGGCTTTTAAAAGAGATCATACATTTTACAGTGCCCAGACATGTACCTGTCCTATAGGTACACCTCAGTCCTTTTTCTCCCATTTTTGGTTGCAAGAACATTAGCATGGAAGCCATTCTAATGATCCTCTAAATTCTGTGTTTCAGTTGGGCAGCTATTGTAGTCCAGGACAGCTTAACTGATTTACACAGATTCTCATGCATTTGTAGTTGTGTGGAGGGGTAGCTTAGGGATAGATCATATGGAATATGCTCATTCACATGTTGGGTTTGGCAGGCAATTGTTTTTTGCAACAGAGCGCTTGGGCTACATGTCTTTGGAAGACTTTTCCACATGGTTCGTAGGGTTCAAAAGAGTAGCCCCAGTACTCAGTGATACACCAAATAATTGCTTCTGTATGTCAATTTACTAATGTCCCACTGTCTACAGCAAATTATATGGCCAACTCAGAATTGAGAGTTTATGGCCATTTTAAGCCTATCATAAAAGACAGAGGCTGGGGTAAGTATTCTTGTGGTCACATTTGACTTTCTCTTGTTCAATATTGTTCATTGTCCTTCTTGGAAAAGGACAGTACTATGTATTCATTCACTGCCCTTATGCATGCTGCCCAGACCTTTTTGGGTTTCCTCTTACTTGGCCCTCCCTTTACCATCATGAATGTTCTCACAAGGCTTCAAGGAGTTCTCGAGATTCCCTCTCCATCCTCTGAAAGGTACAATGATGTGGGTTGATGGAAATACCTCCATCTGATTTCTTCAGTGAAGCTTCTTTTGTCAACTCTCTGGGAGAAAAGTAGATACCAAAGCTGAGGAACACACACCTCTCAAAACACATCTCACATATTTTCTCAAAAACTATCTCACCCAGGGTGCCTGTGTGACTCAGTCAGTTAAGTATCTGACTCTTGATTTTGGCGCAGGTCATGATCTCAGGGTGCTGAGATCAAACTGTGCATCAAGCTTCATCCTGGGCATGGAGCCTGCTTAGGATTCTTTCTCTTCTACTCTTGATACCCCTCCCCCACTATCTCCATCTTTATATTAATTATATGTAATAAAATAATGATATATATATAAATAAAATAAAATAAATTTAAAAAGAACTATCTCACCTGGGTCAACTCAGACACAGCAAGAAGAAAAACCTGCTACCATTGCCTTTGGCAAGCATCCCAGACTATGCCATGATTTGCCAAGACGGAAAGAGCTCTGTGCTTTCTAAATATCTATTGACTTTCCTTTTTCTCCCATTATTCTAGAGTTTAGGGATTAGATTTAGGGTATCACAGGGCCTGTGGTTATTGGGAATAGGTAGGTCAGTGCTGTTACTCTCAGAGGCTCTGCAGGGAGATACCTGTTGCCATCATCTGGCAGTCCAGATCCATGATTGCTTCCCTTAAAATTAATAGCATTGATAGGGTATAACCACCAGTTGGTTTCAACTTAGGTCTTACCTACAACTGAAAGATAGTCAGGAAAGTTCTACCCAAATGCCAATGTGCATATTTTATCTGCACTTTTTGCACATATGCTCTTCTTTTCATTTGGAGCAGACTGACTGAATCCCACTTCTGGTTTGATCTATTCCAGAGTTTGAGTCTGCTGATTGTGTACCAATGAAGGCTGTGCTTGTTGATTCCAAGCAAAGGGATTCCTTTGAGTGGCATTCAGAGTCAACTTTTTATGGACCATCTTCATCGATTTTTTAAATATTCTATTTATTTATTCATGAGATGCAGAGAGAGAGAGGCAGAGACATAGGCAGAGGGAGAAGCAGGCTCCACACAGGGAACCTGATGCGGGACTCGATCCCGGGACTCCAGGATCACGCCATGCACCGAAGGCTGGCACCAAACTGCTGAGCCACCCAGGCATCCCTTCATCTATGTTTTGAAAATTGAATTATTGTATCTATGAATTTTGCAGAAATGATAATAATTTCAGGGAAACCCATTTAATGATTTTATTTCATAATGAAGTAACTGTATCGTCTCCCACACAGTTTGGGATCTGAAGCCATTTTTATAATGATTGCTTCTTTAGGCTGCTAGACAGTTTTGTCAGTCTTGCATCTTTATAAATCTTTTAGGAAGATTACTGTCCTCTCTTCCTTCCCCAAAGGAAAGGAATAGGAGATTAAAAAAATGATCTGCAATATACTTTCTTGCCTTCAGAATGAGAGTTTTTATTGTTGAAAACAAATTGATGCAATATGGAGCATATAGTGATCTAATCAAATGGGTTTAGATGATATCAACTCCCATGTTGAATGCCCCTTGATGTAGAACAATCATATAAAGCAGAAAATTTCTCACATGGCTTTTGGAATTCTAACAAATTATAATGACAAAATATGTTTCAGGCATCATAAGGCCCAAAAGTTACAGAAGTTAGGATCACTTAAGAAAGAGATAACCAGTTATTGGAAAAGGTACCTTTTGAATAATTCAGAAAGAAAGAAAAAATACTCAAAGGGACTATCTGTTAAGCAAAAAAACACCCCAAGTTACAGTCTTATTGATTATGCTTTCATTGGAACTTCGCCATCTAGGTGTCAAGAACATGCCAGGGATGAGGTTTATTCAACCTTATTTTCAAGGCAGGTCTGATATGTGTTGTTTGTAGTGGTGAGTAAGTGTTATGACAGCCATAGAATAAGCTCACTGTCAAAGGCAAGCTTGTGGAAGAAATATTCTTTTTCATACCCTGCTCTGGGGATCCAGTTTTCTCAGTACTCTCGTTTAACTGACCTGATCCATGTCTGAATTAACAGAGCAGTTGAACATTGAATCTGAATGTCTTAGGTGTTTTTGTCAGCGACTCTGGAAGTCAGCTCAGTAGATCATGGTGGCCAGTGTATCCTTCAAGAAATCATAGCGATGGGCTTTTATATTATCAGTTGTATATAATACTTCATTTCTGATTTTTCTTTTTGATAAGGATTTAGTTATAGTTGAGTTGATTGGAAAATAAGAATTCTTCTTAAACGGGGTACCTTACTACAAATTATGTTGGAGAATAGGCATGTGGGTAAGCACAGGTATATTTGTGTGTGTAGACTAGATGCATTGTCAAGTAGGTCATTTAACCAATTGAAATATTAGGTGGACTTAAAATATTCAAGAGCCACTAGTTATAATAAAGAATGAAGAATATATTTTTGATTTGCTTTTTACCTGATGTAGTGCTGTACTAGTAGTGGTAAATATTAAGTATCCCTGATATGACAAATCTACTTTAAACATCATATACACATTAAATTATTTAATACTCAACACTCCAGATATGGGAGGTATCATATGCATGTAAATTACATGTAGTAATATTAGAGACTTGACTATGTATACATTGAAATGGAGACCTTTTACTTTAAATATGGAAGTAATCTACAAGTCCATAGAAATGAAGAACACATTCTTATGCATAGAAAGCTATCGTTTTTTTTAATAACATAGATTGCACTTTGAATTTTCAAATTCCTAGACATATAATAAAAAGTGGAGAGGCTTTCCGTTTGTTTCTCTAAACTCTGAATGATTACCTGATACAGTTTTTGCTTTGAGCTTGGGTCTGTTCCAGTTGACCATGATGTTTGTATTTGACTTGAGTGCGCCTTTTTAATCTCCTTTCAGGTGTTTCACATGAGATTATTTCATGAATAGAGATCTGAATATATATGAACTAAATGGAAGTGTTTGAAACATTGGCCTCTTCTTTAAATGATTACATGGCTTAAAGCAAGAGTTAATAATAGCATCTTCTTTCTTTTGGAATGATTAAAAAAAAAAAACTCGGTTGACTTGATAACCTAAGTTAACATTAGAGTGTTTTTTTTTTTTTTTTTCCTTTTTTCCTGGTTAATTTACAATTTGAGTTGTTTTATACTGCCTATTTAAGTAATTTTCTTAGGGGCTATTTTTCACTTATCTTTTTGTCTCTCAAAGTTTGTGTTGTTTTCTCATATGCCCCTCCCTACAAGGTTAATATTCACATATACTTTCCCTGTCTAGAATGATTTATAAGTCTATAACTCTTAAAAATGTAATTACCCATAACATTTTTTGTAATGAAAGATGATAAGCAAAGATACTACTCTATGAAAAAAAATACTTAAAGAATTTGCCAACAGAGTAGACAGAGCATGAAAAAGGATTCCACATGATATAATGAGTAAAATACATATACAGCAAATTAGAGTTTCTAAAGGAAATTATCTCATCATACAGAATCCTTAAGTATGGTTACTTCCCATACTCCTCTCATGGTGAATTCTTCCCTGGGTCATCTCATCTGTTCACCTGTTTCCAACTTTTACTTGTATATAATTGACACTCAAAACTGTATTTCAAATCTTGAGCTTTCCTTATGTCTTCCTGTACCTTTTATGTTTGGTAACATCCATCTCTGCCCAACCACCACAGTTTACCAAAGAGATAAGAATCTAGAATATTTTTACCACATTTTCCCCTCAAATAAAATGAACACTTCCTAAACCTGTGGAACATTCTTCCAATGTGTAGCTAACTCATCCATTCCATTCTCTTTCCAGGAATTGTATCCAAACAAAGACTATCCTTTTGCATTAAAATGAAGATGGCAACTTTCTAACTATTCTTGTTCTTTGTCCCCCACCACTAAACTCCTCTGACAAAGATTGTGCTTTAGAATGTGAACTATTTCCTCTTACCTTCTCTGTTAGAAAATATTCATCTCCCTGGTGCCTGCCAAATGAACCCTACTCCCTTCCCGGTTCCCACTGCTGGGACCAGCTGAGCATCTCTGCATCCTGCTTCCACATACTTTGCCATACTGCCTTCCTGACTCCATCTCCAAACAGATGTACCCAAGCAATAGCTACACTCACCCTCAGTATATTATCTATTTAATCATTACCCTGTAACTCAAAGGCCCTTAGAAGATTCATGTTTGTCAAAATTCTATTCATGCTTGTCAAGCCTGGCTTCTCTGATCTCCAGCAAAATTCATCACTCACCCATTCGTGCCCTCTTAGCTATTTATTCTTTCATGTATTTCCTTCTGGACACATATGTATTTCCACCATTATATTGTAAGACTTTTGAGGAACTGGCCTTGGAGCTCTCAAGAGTTAAACAGTGTTTCATGTGGAGTAGCTGAGAGGTGTTCGACACATTTGCTAAATTGAGTAAATAGCACTGTGACTGAATGTTTGCTAAATGCAAGTATAACTCCCTGCAGATAATATGATAATGTGCCTTATGTAAACACATATGAATGTATTATATGTCTTCAGGAAGATATATTCATTCAGCTTTGTCATGGAATGAATATTTTAATTAAAGTGATTTACCTCAAAGAGAAATAGAACACAAAAGTCACTCTGTCCTTTTACATCCTTCTCCATCTCCTTTTTCTTAATCCTTTTCTTTAAATTAGTGTTCTCTAAATCAAAGATTTTATGCCATACTTTCTCAGAAGCTCACTTTAATGAGTTTGGTTTTGGTTTATTATAACTGCAGATAACTTTAACATTTCTCATAGACTGTTGTGAGAAATGTAGACTGCTTTAGTCTCTTGGTATGTTGGAGATCATCTCTTTTGTTTATTATATATTTTTGAAAAATTGGATAGATAATATTATTCATTTCCATCTATTATAACATTGCTTCAAAGGGATATAAGATTAATTTACAGGGAAATGTTCTTTATGATGAGATAAAGAACTTACCCTTGTTGTGTTGTGATGGTGGAAGAGTGATGTTGTGATGTTGTGATGTTGTTGTGATGGTGGAACAGTGAATTTGGAACACAGACCATGCCATGAGCTTCTGTGCCTATTCACAGGTTTAGCTCTAAATGTCCTAACAGCTCTGGAAGTGAGAAAGGGCAACCCTGTGCACAATGTCTATAATATATAAATAAATCAGTTCTTCAGATAAAAATCATAACTATTCCTGAGACTGAAACCAGGGGGAAATACTTCTCTTGTAGTTATTCAGAAATAAAGATGCTGCCATGTTGTGAAGAATAACCTCTGCATCATATGCATGTTTAACTCTTTCCAGCTTCATAGGACTGCTGCTTATGAAAATCCTTCAGTATAACCTGGGGAATTATACCTAAAGGCAACCCAGTAAAACTTATTTACTAGCAAACAACAGAAAATAGTCCTGGTAACCCAGTCTCTGATCCTCTACATAAACAAAGGATTAGTTTTCTGTTATGTGAAGGAATGCATGAGATTGCATTATCTCAGCTAATTACCCATACTTATTACTTCTCTAGGCAAATTGCAATAGGTTTTATCCATCAGTTTGAGGTTGAGATCCCCAATAAGGAAAGATTAAAGCAAAACAGGGTTGCTGGTTTACATTAATAAACTAGTTTTATATTTTGACAACACTCTGTGTTAAGACGGAGTCTATATATCTCTGTAAGCAAACTAATGTGCTTAGATAGCAGCACCCTCAACATTGAGGTAGACCAAGGGAGCACCCATAATATCAGCTTGAGTTTGCATGAAATATCTCAGATCACTTCTCAAACAAGATTACTAGGAAATTAAGGAACTACCAATCCTATGGCATGAAGTTGGATATAATCATTAGAACCAGAAAGAATATTAAGAGATTGAAAGTAAGGATTCATCTCATTCATTACATTTAAAATAAAAGGCCTCTGGAAGGGAAACCTCAGTGGCTCAGTGGTTGAGCATCTGCCTTCGGCTCAGGTTGTGATCCTGGGGTCTTTGAATGGAGTCCTACATCAGGGTCCCCACAGGGCGCCTGCTTCTCTCTCTGCCTATGTCTCTGCCTCTCTCTGTGTCTCTCCTGAATTAAAAAAAAAAAAAAAGCCTCTGGAAAACACCATATGAACACTTAACTGTGATCAATCAGTTGCAGTGTACGAGCTTTTGGTAACTGCATGAGGTAATGTCTATATGGACTCTATCACTGAAAACAGTTATGCACTTCAGAGTATCCACCAAAAAGTGTGACTTTGATTTTAGTCAATCTGCATAGCCATTTTCTTAAAATTAGTGATAAAATCTATTATAGTTGACTCCATTCTAGGGTTTAGTCCAGTATTAATATATTTTATCAGAATGGCCTAGTTCCTCTCAAAATTATCTCATGTTCTATAATTTATAAGTAATTTTAGTGAGAAATTTTCCATTTAGTATCTACGTTTTGAAGACTAACCCAGAGGAAATAGTTCTTCTCATTAACACAGTAGGGATCCTGGAGTACCCAGACTCCTGACACACTCTGCTGTGGGCTGAATAGAATAACTAAAAGTTAAACGATCAGAAATGTGTCACTGTATGTCTGAACAAAGAGTAGGCTCCTTGACAGGGGTGGAATATAAGTATTAAGATAAATATTATCCTCCCTGCCAGGAAATGGATTAAAAATATGAAGAAAGAAATTTTGTCTAGGAATGAAGGAGGAAAGGGTGAGCCAATTTAGCCTTACATCTTCCACTGCAATTTTTTTCTTACAACTGAAGAGATAAACATTTCAAAACTATGGTTATATAGCTAAAAACTTCTTTTTAAAAAGATTTTATTTATTCATGAGAGAGAGAGAGAGGCAGAGACAGAGGCAGAAGAGGAACAGGCTCCTTGCAGGGAGCACAATGTAGGACTTGATCCCAGGACCCTGGGATCACACCCTGAGTCAGAGGCAGATGTGCAACTGCTGAGCCACCCAGGCATCCCTATAGTTAGAATGTTCTTAAATCTCTATCATTTTAAAACACACCAGGAAAACTAACCTCCTGGGAAGGTTTTGTTTGCTTGTTTGTTTTTGTTTTTGTTTTTTGCTAGAACCCTACTTAATTATGTTTCAGGAAAGTAGCTTGGGCTTTGGGAGGAGGGCATACACTAAGAGTAACCCAAAAATTACCAGCGGAGGGCTAAGGAGGGGTGAGGGGCGAGGCAAGGTTGAAGTTGATGGTGAGGCTGGAGAGATTGGCTTGTGTGACTTAGCTATTGTTATCAAAGAAACAGATCTGTCATGATTCAAACAGCTGAGTACATGTGATGTGCCCAATAGCTTTTCAATCTATGGGCTTTCATGTCAAAATCATCAGCACTGTAGAGGGGAGGTGGGGATGCAGGGAAGATATGATAACTGTTAGAAAAAACTAAATTGAAAATGTCTTTTTCCCACTGGGTAAACATTCTTGATTATATGTTATATTCTTCTGAGTTAATTCCTGAGAAACTATAAAATGTGCCCATTTGATTATAATTTGCCCATGAAACTTTTCATACATATTATACAAAGCTGTATGGCATATTATTTTATTTTTATAACAACAAACAGTTAAACAACATTAGTTGTTTTAGGGATCAGTGGCTAAAATACAAGTTCTTATTTCCTTTAGTGAATGCAGATTATTTACTCAGCAGCCTCATAACCATCATCACTGAGCAACTGAAGCAGCATTAATCTTGCTGTAAACATAAAAACCATCCACTTGTGCTGTGGAAAGAACAGTAGTATATGTGGGCTTTCTGTGTCAGTGAATTCAAGGCTGAGATAACTTCTTCACTTGTCAAGTTGCTGTCACTTTGTTAAGAATTAGAGATTGTATGTTTTCTAAATTTATAACAATATGTCAGCCTATTGCAACTAAATGAAAATGAACAACTCTGGGTTGTTTTCAGGATGTTAAGGAAAAGGTTTATTGTATCACTACTGAATATCTTGTCTTTGGAAACTTGTATCTATTTAATTGGCATGTAGCATATTAAAATGTAACAGCCATGAGTTATCTTTATAGAGATTCTTAATGGCATGTCTTCATAGGAGTACAACTCAGATTATTTTCCTTTTTATTCAGGAGGCCATTGGCTATGATACCCTGATGGTTAGTGACTTTCTTCCTTGGCTAGAGAGTAAAATACCCTGACATACTCAGCTATCTTCAGATTGAAGGAATTAACTGTGAGTGGGGAAAATCGATGCAAACCCATGAGTATCTCCCTACCATTTGGTGCCCAGGGAGTCCCTGGCACATCCACAGGAGGAATGCTGAGCTCAGTTTTGTACAGGCAGAGCCAGTACCTTCTTGCCTTCACCCTGACACAAGCATATAAGGAAGCAAATGGTATATTTACCAGCCTTCTCTGCTAGTTCCTGAAAGTAAATGTAGGTCAGTCTTCATTTGGCAGATGACTGGTGCTTGGTGCTTGGTGCTGTGCTCCACCTTGGAAGAACTATCTTGGTGAGGGGAAGCCAGAGTCCAGCCCCTGGGGGTGCATATCATCTATTATATAGGCGCTCAAATGTGTGACATTATTCCCTAAGGGAAGACAGTACTGGGAATCTATCACATATTTTTAGGAAACCATTCCTGAAAATTCTTCCTGGTTCTCCATCCTCAACATATCACCAACCCATGTAAAATTGACCTTCAAATTATTCTCAACTCTCACAATATATACACATACCAAGTTACCACAGTATACACTTTACATATCTTATAGTTTTATTTGCCAGTTCTGTGATAAATAAATTTGTCAATTATGTATTGTCAATAAAGCTAAAATAAAAATAAATTTTATATATAAATAAAATTTATATAAAAACTTATATGTAAATATATAAAAATTTATATATAAAATATATAAATATCTATATATCCTTCTACTTCCTATCTCCTCCATCACTTACCTGACATAGGTTTACCCTTATCTCACCAAATTAGCCTTTCTACATCTTTTCTTTTTTTTTTCCCCTGTGCAATGCATTTTTTCACATTGTAGTTAAAAGGACATTTTTTAAATGGAAATTTGATAAACAACATAGCCTCCTAACACTTAAGTCTGTAGGCACTTAAGTGCTCATACACTTACCACTATCACTAAAACTTTTCTTTACCTTATATTTATCTTGTTTTTTTTTCTTTTTTATAATAAATTTATTTTTTATTGGTGTTCAATTTGCCAACATACAGAATAACACCCAGTGCTCATCCCGTCAAGTGCCCCCCTCAGTGCCCGTCACCCATTCACCCCCACCCCCCGCCCTCCTCCCCTTCCACCACCCCTAGTTCATTTCCCAGAGTTAGGAGTCTATGTTCTGTCTCCCTTTCTGATATTTCCCACACATTTCTTCTCCCTTCCCTTACCTTCTATTTATTTTGAGAAGGACCACAATCCTTTATGTAATCCCCTCAGGCTTTGCCTCAAACCCTTTTTGTCATTTGCTGAGCTTAACCTACTCTTAAGGAAAATCTAGCCTTTAGAATTTTATATATGGAAACCTGATACCTCTCCTAGCAGCACAGGATATGGAATTTTATTCATGTGATTTTTGGTAATGATTTTGGTCATTTTTGCTAGGTTTTCTTCCATCTGGTTATTTTCTTTTTTTTTTTTTTTAATTTTTATTTGTTTATGATAGTCACAGAGAGAGAGAGAGAGGCAGAGACACAGGCAGAGGGAGAAGCAGGCTCCATGCACCGGGAGCCCGACGTGGGATTTGATCCCGGGTCTCCAGGATCGCGCCCTGGGCCAAAGGCAGGCGCCAAACTGCTGCGCCACCCAGGGATCCCCCATCTGGTTATTTTCTAAATATCTGACTTCCTGTTTGGTGCCACGTTAATATTTTTGATGTATCAGAATGTAATGAATACACTTCTACCCTATGTTTACATTTATTTTTTAAAATATTTTATTTATTTAGGGGCGCCTGTATGGCTCAGTCGGTTAAGCAACAGACTCTTGCCTTTGGCTCAGGTCATGATCTCAGGGTTATGGGATCAAGTTGCACATCAGGCTCCACACTAGGAGGGAGTCTGCTTCTTTTTCTGCCTCTACCCCTTTGCACTAGTACTGTCTCTCTCTTAAATAAATACAGTATTTTGAAAAAAAAATCTATTTTGTTTGCACTTGCATATGGATAGTATTGTTTGGGGGCACCTGGTTGGCTCAGTTGGTTAAGCAATGACTGAATTTTGGCTCAGGTCATGACCTTAAGGTTGTGGAATCCAGCCCAATTTAGGGCTCTGCACTCAGTAGGGAGACTGATTAAAATTCTCTCCCTCTCCCTCTACCCTTTTAACCTGCATGCATGTGTACATGTACTCTCTCTCCAAAATAAATAAATCTTTAAATAAATAAATCTTTAAAAATAAACATGATATTGTTTTATTAAGTTTATATAGAGAGGGTGGAAAATTCAAAAATTAAAAAAAATCATAGTTATAAATTTCTTTGGGTAGTATCTATACGTTGACAGCTTGTGATTCTAAAGACTTAAGAAAAAGTCTCATACACTGGCACATATAAACTAGCTCAATTTAGTAATTCTTTGATGTTAAATTGAAGCTCACTTTTGGCATACGAAACAGAATATTATTTGCATTTAGGGGAAATTATCCTCTGTAGATACACAACACATTCTTGAAACATAAGTTTAAAGGTTTTTTCATGTGCTCATTTAGTTTTCATTCTGTACAGTGAAACATTGTATATATAATATCTGTTTTAAGATTTGATCTTTTTATTTTCCAAGATACCCTCTGAAGAAAACTGCCATCACTTGTTTTCAGAATCTGTCTTCTCCCTCGGATAGAACAAATTCCTACCACTGTTAGCCTTTAAAACTATAAGAGATGCTACTGAATAGAGTTAAATGGTGACTTGTTCTCTTTAAAAACAGACATATCTGAATCACTTAATTTTTGTGCTTGCAGCAGTTACTCCACTTCCCTACCTGGTTAAGGAGCACAGAATGGCAAGGATTTTGCTTTACTGTGCTGTAGGTATCAGAGGAGAACTGTGAAGAGCTGGTAGGAAGGTAGATTTCTCCTGAAAGATTTCAAAAGCCTGGCTTGAGAAACAACACTTGGATTCCTGAGACTCCTGGGTGCTAAGTCAAGTTGCCCATCTTGTAGTTGGGAGGAAGCAAAGTTCATCTTCTATCATAAACTTTCTCAGATGCTTTCAGAGAAAATTAATAAAGAGTCTCTCAGCTTCACATTTTCACTTATCTAAAAAATTTTTTTTTGAATTTTTAATTAAAAATTTTTTGTAAAAAATATTACAAAAAATCTTGTAATTCTGAAATTATTTTTTAGAGTATTGATTTCTCTGCATTTTCTTTTCATGAGCTTTCCTTGCTCTCGAGTTACTACTCCATTTTGTTCATTGTTCAGCATTGATAATGAAATATTTGTAAGTCTTAATTTTAAAGGAATTTACATATTTCCAGACCTAACAATTTTCTGGTATTATCATCATTGGTGTAAAATTGGTAACAACTGAAATGTCAATTAACTAGTCTTCATGTTCAAGAGGGCCTCAAATGAAGTATGTATTTAGGAATATTCTTCAGAATTGGGACAGAATGCTTGAGTACATCCAGCTATTCAGAAGCCTTGGGGATAACTCGTGTACAACTGAGATATTAATAAGATAATCTAAAGATTTGTAAAATTTCATTTATTTATGATAATATAATGATAGTAATTTACTTTTATATAATTTTAGAATTTTGAAACCATCCAAGTCTTATACAAGAAAAAAAACCTAGAAACTATAATACAAAGGAATTTTCCTGTATTATCTGAGATTAAATTAATGACATAACACCTATCACCCTCAAATACCTCTATTTCTCTAAGCAAGGGCATTCTCCTATTTGACTACTATGATCATTAAAATAAGGAGGTAAATATTGATGCAGCATAACCATGTAATCTCCTCAGATTACATTTAGGCCGTTTTCCCATTTGGATTTTGCCACGTGTCCTATTAAGTTGCTCTGATTGTCCTCAGAGGCTCCAGTTCAGAATTGTACTGTGCCCTTAACTGTCAATATGAAAGAGTTTCTCAGGTTTTTCTTTGACATTCTTGATCTTGATCGCTTTGAAGATAACAAGTTTGATATCTCATAAAATGTTTTCATTTTGGGTTTTGCTGATGCTACGTTGATCATATTTAGATTATGAATCTTTGGCAATAACACTGTCTTAGTCTATTCTGGCCACTATAACCAAATGCCATAAACTGGGTGGTGTATAAGCAGAGATTTATTTTTCACAGTTATAGAAGTTAGGAAGTGCAAGATCACATTGCCAGCACACTTGGTGTTTGGTTGGGGCCTGATTTCTGGATCCTAGACAGCCCTTTTTTGAATGTGTGTCCTCACATGGAAGTGGCAAGAGCTGTCACTGGCGTCTCTCATGAGGGCACTAGTCCCATTCATAAGGGCTCTGCCCTAATAAATTAATTGATTCCCAAAGGTCCCACCTCTAAATACCATCATATTGAATGTTAAGATTAAACATGAATTTTGGTGAGATACAAATATTCAATCTACAGCAAATATCATGGAAGTGATATGTTTTTCTCAATATATGATTCTGATATGCTCATTATTAGTGTCAACTTTGTTATCTTAAGGTTGTTTTTGTGAGACTTAATTATAAAGTTATTCATAAATATCAGTGTGGAGTTCTGTCTTTTTATTTTATTTAATATATTATAATTTGTTTATATATACATATATGAATTCTGATGTTCAGATTGTCCTACATTTGGCTAATGAGAGCCCCATCAAGCCAGCATCTTTGTTTTTTTAACATGTCCTTGTCACTTTAAGAACTTTACTATGTAACAGATATTTCAGGTATATCTTGTACTTTCTTCTTGTACTGAAGGGAATCAGTCCTTTCTCCAAGGACCTGTGCTTCCTTTACTAGAGAGTCAAATTTAGTGAGTCAAATTCAAGATCTGGTTGCTAGATGTGACTGTTGCTATCAGGTATTGCTGCTTCTAGCCTCTTTGGGCTCGCACAGAAAGGGCAGGTGTGTTTGGAAAGTTTATATAATGTACATTTATAATTATAGTCGTTTCTATAGCAGTGCGTATGTTTTTAAAACCATGAATTCACACCAATGCCTTCAATCTCTATCCACACACAGCTTATCCCAGTCTTCTTTTTTTATATAACAATTGATGGGGATCCCTGGGTGGCGCAGAGGTTTAGCGCCTGCCTTTGGCCCAGGGTGCGATCCTGGAGACCCGGGATCGAATCCCACGTCGGGCTCCTGGTGTGTGGAGCCTGCTTCTCCCTCTGCCTGTCTCTCTCTCACTGTGTGCCTATCATAAATAAAAAAATAAATAAAAATTAAAAAAAAAACAATTGATGGTTTAAAAATCTTACTTTCACTTACATTCACCACGATACAGTGGAGCAGTCAGGATGAATGTTTTTCTTGGCCTTGTTTGATTTGAACTCATTAGAGTTTTTGACTTTTACAAACCTGGCAAATAATGGAGGCAGGAGCCAAACCCAGTTCTATTTCTACGTTTACTATTTCTGTCTTTGTGTCTCTTTTTCCAAAAACACAGGAATGAAATTCTTGTACTTCAGCTCCATCGTTGATTTTTGCCTTTCTTTTCTTAAAACAAAACAAAACAAAAACAACTGGTACTATGATTTAAATATAAATTAATGTAAAAAGTTTTATCATTCAAAATATGGCAAAAACTTTGGATAATGTACAAGGGTATCATGACACCAGCTTGTTAATAAAACTAATAGAGAGCAGTGAGGCTTGTGAAAGTGGGTGAGCATTAGATTTTGTTATCTTAGTGAGATTTGCATTACAGGGAAGGGAATAAAAGCATCACCCTTATTACTAATATTTGCTTAAATAACCAAGAACTAATAGTGTTGTTAGATAGGAGATGATACTTCCATATCCTCATGAATTCATCTAATTTTGGATCACAAAGAGTGAGATCATTTGCTAAACCCAAACATAAATAATTAATAACTGACTTAAAGCATATGAATTGGCAGCTACCACATTTATACAAATGATAATTTATCTAACTGGGTTTGTGTACTGCTATGTAGACACTGCTTTGTGAATTGTAGGGTAATTGCATACATTACTTCTAAATAAGTTTGCTTTATTCTGTGCCAAGAGTGCCTTACAACCTCCTCAACATGTAAAGAATATTTCAGAAAATGGAGCTGCTCTGGAATGATCTGTGGGTAGTTGGTTAGTATGCTGAATATTTAGTAGCTGCTAATGAAGCTCCTATCAGCTTATCACTGTCCAATTTTCTATTCTTGCATGGCATAATTCTATGAGAAATCATTGGAGACACTAGTGCCCAGTAACTGCCCTTAAGAGATATCTAAATCCACTCTGAAATAAAAGCTTTTCTGATTGATTTATAGCCATATTAAGACAAGCATGCCATCTGTATGTAATAACTTGCAAAGAGGAACTGGACGAAATATTCATCATAGCTTGTTCATAATTACTTTTTGGGGACCAGATCTTATATTTATTAAATATTCCATTTGGGATATCATTTATTAACTGGCAGTTTTCTCCTGCTTTGGATAATTTCTTTCTGATTTAGAGTAGCCTTTGACTTATAATTAGAAACCACTTTATTGATACACATATTTTTTCAATTTCATTCATATGAATATCATTTTGATAATGACCCAGGAGCCCAACTTTGCTGGAAAATGTTGATTTAGCTCTTATTTCTTTTCTTTTTATTTTTCTATTTTTAGTCCCTTATTCAATATACTTGTAGGAAGATTGACTTTGAATAATACAGTCATGATGTCAAAACAGTACAAATTATACCCCACTGCCATCTGGAATAGTGAAAATAAAAGCTTTATTTACACTGTTTTCTTTAAGAAAAGAATAATAAATGATTTTCCCCCTTTTCAGGGACTTTATTCTGGAATAAAATAGTTCTTGTTTGTAGCCTGATACTGTGGTTTATTCTGAAAGATAATGACTTGAAAACCCATTTGCTGATCAACAAAGTAGCAAATACTCTAACACAGTAACCTCTTGGCCTTCTAGCCACTGAGACACTGATCTGTCTCCTTTCCTAGACAAAGCAGTTTGGGATGGTCATTATTGGTCCCTTATTACAGTGGAGACCTCTGTGTGGCCTAACGTCGTAGGGTTGATATGCTGAATCTAGTGATGTCTAGTTCTCTGCTCTGTGTACTATCTTTTGGTGTCTGCTCAGAACCGAAGTCCTGCCACTTATAGCCCTTCCTAGATAATTAACAGAAATTACAGAAGGGTTAAAGACATAGGCACAGTGCTGAACTTGAGCTCCCTAGGGAAATTACTTGATATTTATCATCCTTTTCACACTCTTCCATTTCTCATGCACATTTTCTTGGCTAGGATACATGGTAGATTTATGTCTCCACCTGGAACCAGTGCTAAACAAATGAGAAGCCAATTGATATACATCAAAAGGTGAATTTTCTTAAAAATGTAGTACTGTTTTTAAAATTATTATTAAATTCCATGGAACTTTAGTCGTTTCTGCTTAAAAACAACCAGTTAGTAATAATAACAAATTATTTTCGTTGTGCCTTCCATTATAACATGACTTCCATTAAGAGTTCTGTCACTGTTCATGATGAAAATTTATTCAAAGAAAAGCTACCGGCATAGAGGAATCATGATGAAACAAAAACACACCAAATCTAGAAATAAAAGATTGTCTTTTATTTTTGCTGTAGGTTATGATCTAGAGCAAGTAATTTAATTTTGCTGAGTCTTTGTTTTGTGTCTACAGAAGATGGTAATTATGATACCACTTTTGCCTATCTCAGGGAACTTTAATAAAAGCTCAAATGATTTAAGTGTTTTCAGGCATTCACAATAAAGTTTTTCTGTCCCAAACATTTAGAACTATTTTTTGAGTTCATTTTTGAGAACAAATCATATAACAACATGGATTTGTTTTATTTCTGCTGTTGATTAATCAAAGAATGTAAAATCTTGTTGAAAGGGAGAAATTAGGGCTTTTATGAGGTTTTGAAAAGGTTATTTGACGCAGATACTGCTTTCTAAATTCACTTATACATCTACATAATCCTGTGTTTTTGTTTTTTTTTTTTAATGATTTGCACAGCCTATTTCCCATTTGCAGTTTATTGGTGCAGCTTTTGTTATATTAAGACTTGGAGTCCTATGACTCTGTTCTGTTTAAATCTATTGTGGGAGTTTGGGATTGAGTAAGTGTATATATGCTAATATTTTACAAAATGCCAGACACTAGTGCCAGGCAGTGCTAGTCACATTTAATGCATTATCTCATTCAGTCCTCCCATCTATGAGCTGGGCACTATTCTCACTCCCAAAGAATCTAATTATCTGCAGATACAAATAAATCACCACACTATAGAGATTCTCTAGATTACTTCATACCCAGAGCCTGGCCCACCATTGGCCCAACAAAGGTATTTAATAATTATCTATAGAATGAATGATGCCATCTATTGACTAGCCAGTAGATTCTTAAAACTAATAGTTCAAAAGCTCTTTTTCTTTTAATTTAATGAAATTATCATAAATATGAAAACATTTTATTTATTTTATTATGTGACCATCTGAACACCAACACACTTAAACTTTTCAAGAGAACTTTTACTTTTTAAGTATAAGAACATACTAGCTTTGTATGCCATAGATTAGTACTATTTCTTTAACACATAGGGATGCTTTTCAATATATTTAAAGGGGCTACCACTTTTATTAAGAAAATATTCTTTATATGATTCATATGACATTTGACTTTTCTTATGTTAATGAAAACTTTCCTTAATCCCTTCATCCTTCAAAAGAAAAACAAAACTTTAGAGCTTCTCTAAGATTGCACTGTGAATGCCTAAAGGTTTAGGATATTTAACTTTTGAGAAGTTTTTGCTCCTGTTAGTGAAAGATGACCTGAGTGTTTGCCTCAACACACAGCTGAATGATTCACTTGGGTTTTATCATTAGTTTGAACATCAGTAATTTCATTTTTCTAAAGATGAGATAACAGAGCATAGATACATATTCTGTTGTATTCTTTTGAGTTTCACTGTGTTTGCAAATAGTGTTTTTGTTATGTGGTTGCAGTTTTGGCTTGTAGGAATGTACAAACAGTATATGGAGGGAGCCTTTCTATACAATTAGATAAAGCAGGCACTGGATTATGTGTTCCCAGTGCAGCAACTGCATTAAATTTGTAAAAAGAACCAAGCCTGAATTGCACATCTCAACCCATGGAAATTGTTTGTTAATTAAATAAGATTTAAATAAGCTATTTTTGTGAGTCTGTGTCATATTATTTAAGACACTGTAAAAAATAGAAATTATAGGATAGTTTTATGTTTCTTAGACAGTAACCAAATTGGGGAGGCCACATGTATAGCCCCAAAACAAAGAATGATTAGTTGTTTAAATGAATGGCACTAAATAAAACCAGTAGGAATGCAGAGATGCCATATGAGTGAGTATTGAAATTTTTGCCACAATTTCCTAAACATGTGTATGTGCAAATGTTTATTATACACTGTCATGGTTAAATATTTATTGTACACTGTCATGGTTATAAAGGAAATAACATAGAGCCCTGCCCTCCATGAGCTTATGAGTTCAAGCATACTCATTGACTTATTAAGGAGTTATTGATAACGCCAGTTGAGGGCTTCTAACAAGGAGCTACTGTAAATTATTTGTTGGGTTGAATTCTCTAAGACAAAAACTACTTATCTCTTCCTCCAGATTTTGATTTGGCTTTATTGCACTACCATTCTCATCAGAACCTCTACATTGTCCACAATATCCAAATGATCAAGTGTATTTGCCAAATATGTTAATACTGCTTTTGTAAAAGCATACTGTTGATGTAATTGACATGATAAATTGGAAATGTAGCAACATGACAAACAGTCCTTCACTGAAAACTTCTTTAAGTCATTTGGAACCAGAGTCAAAGCACTTGTCTATTTAAATTCATTCAGAGTCTCCGCAAGATTTGGCAAGATGAACTGCTTGGGCCACCTTGGAAGGAGGCTATGGTCTTAGCAGGCAATTTAGTTTTGTGGTTTCCTATCAAATAAGAGAGGTTCAGTGTTTGCGGAATTGGAGTGCAAGTAAAAACATCATTAAAACTGTATATGGATGAACAATGAAAGTCGTTTAAGTGAGCAAATTATGCAAAAGCTTTTATTTAATCATTCACAAATATCTAAAGCATGACTCCCTACAAAACAGTATCAGACTATTTCTCCCTACATTCCATTCAGGTCCTGGGTAGGTCAGGGGTTATTAACACAAGTTCTGCACAAATGGGAAGTTCAACTCTGGAAAATGCTGATGTTCATATTTCTGTTTCCTTAATGGAACTATAAGTTTCATATCAGCATATTTCATTAAGACACCAAACAGATTCAAAGAATGGCTATATTTCCAGGTCTATTATAGCTGCCATTCCAAACAAAATATGTACGGCTTCCATGATTCGCTAAGCACAAGTATGTAGTAATCTGCCCTTTAATGGCCTCTCAAAATGACAGACCAAATGGCTTTGTGAAGGTCAAGTCTGATTTAAATTGTTGATGAATTAGGAGCTAATTCTGCATGATTGAATATTAATATGGAACAGTGATAAGTAAGGCACTTTAAAGCTTAATGAGCACATTAATGAATAGGACAAAATGTTTTTCTTTTCACCTCATGTAAAAGTTTAAAGCTGCTAACATATTGACAATTTGTTAATTTTTGATAGCTGCTTTTTTTTTTTCCTGTAAAAGTTTATGTGGTTAAGATATAAAAGGTATCGATTTTCCTCCCCCCCAAGTTCCTGGTAGTATACATTTGATGAGCTGTCAAAATTGATGTTATCAAATGGCCAAGGCAGTTTTATATAAATCACTAATAAATGCAGAAGGTGAAAAAAAAAAGCAATTAACATCTTCTAAACTACACCCACTGAGATAAGCATTCCAATTAGAAATTTCATTATTTCTACAGTTCGTTTTATGTTGAATACTGAGTTTTATTGCCAAATACCTGACAGTCAAATTGGAAACAAGCCACAACTGTCAACGTGTAAGAGTTCTGGCTATTTGAATCTGTTACATTGTGATGTTTCTCATGAAAATTTAATGAAGAAAGTACATTCAAAGAGATTCTGTGCAAAGGGGGGATGGATAGAATTTAATTACCCTTATTAAAAATAAGAAAGGAGCACTCTTTACATCCACTGTCCGATTAGTATGCAAGAAAGATTATCTTTGTTGTGCACTTGTGTATATGAAAAGGGGGCTCTGGAGTGTTCTTTATGAGCCAAGAAGGAAAAGAAAGGTCATGCAAATGTATTAGACTGCTTTTAGTAGGGCACAAGTCAATTTTGTCAGCTTTCCCCAAGGTGAGGACTTCATTTCTTATAAATGGTTATTAATTCTAGATTTCTTTAGTAAGAGCCTCTAGTAAGTGGCTCAACAATCTTAAGTCTTTGACACTTGCCACTTGGTACAGAGTATTGGTTTGGTTCTTCAGAGAGTTGACACTGTAGAAGGAAAGTAATGACTAGTAGGTCAATGTTCATGCATGCTAATGTAACTAGTATTCAAATGCCTGGGGCTAGATACAATGCTTTAGGAAATACTGAACCAGTTTAGGAATCTCAAGGTGATTTTTTATTAACCTAAGTTGGTGGCTTTAAATATGGAAAACAGCAACAAAATCAAAGAGCTTTTTAAAAACCTCACTTCTAAGCCCGTGTAGTTGGCTTTGAAGCACTTGAGGTGAATTATTTTTTTCCTTTGAAGCATTTGTGTCAATAGTGGCCAAGTGAGATGTTTCATATGTGTATGAAACGATGGCTATTGATCTTTCTGCTTATGTTTTTCAAGTAACACTAGAACAATGCTGTAGATGTAAATATATCATAATGACAAAACCCTTAAAGTCATAAAGATCAGCCTGATGAAATTCAAATGGAGCAGATTATCAAAATTAGCCTAATTTGCAAAATATTCTACTCCATTTGTAACTTTTAACTTTCCAACTTGGAGCCCTGAAAAATCACATTGAAATTTCATTCTTAACTATTGTTTCTGACACTTGTCCACCATAGACTACTGCTTGGCTGATCATGTGTGAGCATTCAGATAAACAGAATGGGTTCCTCCTTCCTTAACACAGTCATATCTTTCAAGTTAAGTAAATTGTAACTCATTGAAGTGAACTATTATATATATATATATATAAAATATTATTATTTATTTATTTATTTATTTATTTATTTATTTATTTATTTATTTATCTCCAGCTGAAACTAGCTCATGGGACAGGAAAATATTATCTAGTGAATTGAGATGTCAAACCCAATTTGCCTTAGCAGCTTCTATTTCATAAATATCCCTACAGGAGAGCCAGAATCCACACTTTTCCCTGGTCTCTTGCAATAATCTGGAGTTGTTGAGGGAAAACTTCCCTTTATTGGGAATTTTATTCTTTGGTAATATTTTGACATTCATTCATTGTTCACATTCAAAATCTCTCTCTCTCTGTAGTTCTGAACTATTCCTAAGGTCAACACTCTACCAGAAGTAGTTTTCTACTATATGTACTAGAAGAAAAAAAGTTTTTCATTTTTTAATAACTAGGATATATTTATATTTGGGCTTGTCACTAGGATATATTTATATTTGGGCTTGGAAATCACTGAAGGTTCTCCTCAAAGTTGAGTAATCCAAGGGCCCCTGGGTGGCTCAGTCGGTTAGGGTCTGACTTTTGATTTTGGCTCAGGTCATGATCTCAAGAGTTGTAAGATTGAGCCCCACATCAGGCTCTAGGAGTAGAACCTCTCCCTCTCTGTGTTTTTTTTTTTTTTTCCTCTCAAAAAAAAAAAAAAAAAAAAAAAAACGTCAAGTACTCCAGATTAGTTTGATGGCAAGAGATATAAATGAGACATGGAGGAACTCATGGTATAGGAAGATAAGCTGTTGATACTAAGTACAAGAAAATGGATTTAAGTTACTATCCTAGTACTCTGAGGAGGAAAATATTAAATATATTTGAGAGGATTTTTCTTACAAAGAAGGTGATTTTGACTGTATGGCTTTTCAGAGACAGAATACTTAGTGGACATGATTTGTCTGGGGAATGCTAAGAATTACAATGTGATCAGAAGAAACTTTCCTATGGGGAATATAATCCATGAGAAGCTGAGAAAAATGGGGCCTGATTTAAAAGGATTTTGCTACCTAGATTTAGGAGATGGAGCTTATCTGTAATGATAGAGAGGAGGCAGTAGAGAACACATAGATTTGACTGACTACACAGTGGAAGTGTCAGATGGAGCCTTTTCCCTAGAAATTATAACCCAGACTTCAGCAGGATTCATAGGATCATGCCAGAAATTGCAGGCAAAATCCAAGGAAAAGTGAGGTGCCACATGTGATGATTCCTATTTTTTTTTCCACTGGTGTGTGTGCTTTTAAGTAATTTTGGAATTGGTGGCTTATGAAAATAAAACAGAGGTCATGAAGGAAGGTTGATTAAATTAATGCAAGACCAATGAGAATTCAAAATGTTTCATAATGGTTTTCGAACATCAAGTTCTAATTTGGATAATCATCACCCATATAACTAAAATTCCTTCAAATTCAAAATTTCTTCAAGATAGAATACACCTTCCTAATGCTGGCTGGAAGAGCTGATAATGCAGGTTACTAATGTGGATCATCATGCTTAGGGGATTTAAGACTTTAATTTTACGAGATCTAATATCTGGGATAATTTTTTTGGAGGATAGGGAGAAGTGAACTTTGGGTGAGTTGAGGATTCAAAATTTAGGAATTTCAACTCCTAGTGAGAGAAAATGGTATAGGCTTTTAGAATAGAGGAAAATACTCTTTAACTCAGAGGAATATACTTCCACTTGTTCTTAAAGGCCCACTTCAGAGCCTCCATTGGTACTCACTGACCTCCACAGGCGTGTACACATTCTGTAATTTTTTTCCCCTCCATCATCCCAGAGAACTAGATGCATTTTTTTTTCATCGTGGTTTTTAGCACACGTGTCTAAAGTTCTTTGTTAGGTTGGTGTCTTACACAGACAGTGGGATGAGGAACAATATTGGGACTATAACCTAATCTGATAGTGCAACGTTGCCAGGTCTGCATTAGCTTCTCAAGAAATGCTGAGCAAAGTAAGGGGAAAGATTAATGAGTAATGGCTCTTATCTTGGGTTTCTGACTTGTTAACAGGATATTTGTATCACCTTTTGTCTTGCAGAGGATCAAATTCCCAGGGGCTTCCCTACCATTGACATGGGCCCACAGTTGAAGGTGGTTGAGCGTACACGCACTGCCACCATGCTTTGTGCAGCCAGTGGGAATCCGGATCCAGAAATAACTTGGTTTAAAGATTTCTTACCCGTCGATACAAGCAACAACAATGGCCGTATTAAGCAGTTACGATCAGGTAGGGTCTTGTTACTGTTTCTACTAACTTTTAGAGAATTTTTTTTTAGCTTTCTCTCTCTTTATTTTAATTTTAATTTAATTTTATTTTAATTTTTAGGTATTGATTTTTCTCCCTCTTCTCTTTCTCTGTTATTTAATGTGTTGTCCATGTTTGTGATGTCATAGCCTGTTTCAGAGTCTGTCTTCTCTCTGTGTTTTGCAGCTTCTGTTTAATCCACATTGCTCACTGCTGTGACTGTATTTTTGATAATTTTTTAATTTACTGCTTTTCTGCAGTATTTGATGGATCCATTTTCTCCTCTTTCTTTCTTCTTTCTGTTTTCTTTTGAAACAAATTTATTTCAACATTGGACTTCATTCAGAACTTGCAAGGAGCTCCAATGGTTGTATCCATTAGAAACCAAAAGATTCATATTAAACACTAAAATGATTCAGTTTTATTAAAGTGTGTTTTCTCTGTCTTTTCTGCATTTGAACTCATCAAAGTGCCAAAGATTAGTAAGTTTGGTCACATCTGCTTTCTTCTCACTAATACATAAACCACAGAAATGTTATCTCCTGAGTAACCAGATGTATTTTTCAAAAGTCCTTTACCAAGTACCAATGAAAGGAGGGGATTTTTATTAATTTTATTATTATCATATTGTGAGTGAGACTTTTCTACACATAAGCCACAGTAGTGTGCACCCACACTAAAGAGTTTTGAACCCTCCAGTGACTGGATCTACAGAAGTCTGCTTTTGGTGTAGACTCCAGCTCTTGCTTCTTCCTCCTCTCTCTCCCTGCTGCCCTTTTGTCCCCCACCCCCCAACCCCATCCCAATTTCATTCCTCTGCTCTCTTTAGATTAAAAATATAGATAATTCTAAATTTCTTAAATTTTAGAGCCGTCCCTAGGTGATTTCACTGGGACATGTAGTAATAAGCTGTTTACTTTGACATTGGGAGTAATATTGATATAGAATTCTAAGTTGTTTAACTTAACTGCCTGTCTTCCCAGAACTCTCAGCTTTTGACCTGTCCTGTGATGTTAAAGCGTCTTGTTAACTGCCTCTTTTGCTTGTTGTCAGCGGAATTGTGTAGATTAGCATTCTGTTACTGTAAATAAAGAATTAATTATTCACATGTAACATAGATGATTTAGTATATAAAGCTTTAACTCTGAAAAATTTGTACCAAATTATAAGGAATATAATAATATTTTTATGCTGTCTTTCTTCTCTCCGTATTTAAATCTCCAGAATCTATTGGTAAGTGCTTAGTTCTGAAGCGCACTTCACCCCCACTAATTTCCATATCCAGAATATTATTATTATTATTTTTATTATTAATAAAATGCATGGCATGCATTTTACTAACTGTCAGTGTAGACACCAGATCTCGATAGTGGCGCGCACACGCACACATCCACAGAACTAGTATCGTAAAAACACTGTATAGAAAATAAAATAGTACACAAGTTATATATATGTCACACAAATAGAGCATAGTGAGAAGCATAAGATATCCAATCAACAGTGTTTGTTTCTAGTTAGTTATTAGTATTTCCTATAATAGTATATATATATGTGTATCTATATATATACTTAAATAGATTAGCCAGTATTTTCCCTAAACTATGTCTTTCAAAAGTATTGTTTAATTTTTATTTCCTTTTTTTAAGAATATGAGGCATCTAAGATATAATTCTAACCCTATGTGACCCCAGACCTAAGAACTCAGTTGCTTCTCTGAGAAAGGCAACGATGCCTGTTGTGGTCTTTGCCCTCGGTGGTATAATGCAACTTGCTTTTATAATCTAATAATACTTTTTAATATATTCCTGTTTTACCAGTATAGTAATTCAAGTTTCTTTTAAGACCTTATTTAATTCTGTAAATCTAATTTAATTCTTCTCCCCAGCCCTAGCCTCCTCCTTCTCGTACTAATGCTTCTTCTTTCTAATCTTATTTGCATTCATATTATCCACCCAGGTGGTACACCAATAAGAGGTAAGAGTGCTGAACTAACGTTCACAGAATGATCTTGCTCATTCTTTCTGTCCTCTCATCACTCCCATCTTTGTCCTGTTTTCAAAATCATTCCAATAATATGTCCATCAACTTATTTTTTCCCTTTGTACCGTTTGGTTATGATCGGTGACTCTCATATTGTGAGTTTTCCTTTTCTTTTTCTTTTCTCTTTGTTTTGTTCATTTCTTTCTTTCTGGAAATGATTATTTAAGTTGTGATATGCTTCAAAGAAAGCATATCCGGGTCTCTAGACCACAGACCAGTCACAGCGTACCATCTGTCCCTCTTTTTTTCCTTTTCTTCTTCTTCTTCCTTTTTTCCTTTTTTTCTTTTTTTTTTTTCTTCTTTTTCCTTTTTTTTTGTCCAACTGGAGAAAAAAAAAAGATCATTTTTTTTCTTCCTTAGCTGTTCTTGTTCTGGACCAAAGCCAAGATGGTCTGGAGAACAGTGGCAGACATGCAGAAGACAGCCTGGAACATCTGCTTTTTGTCTTTATCTTTCAAAAGGTTTTTGCTTTTGTTCTTCGATTCTTTTTTCTCTTACTGTCTTAAAAGTCAAAGATTGACTCCCCTTTCCACCTGATCTCACTCGCCTACAACCTGACAGCGATGCTTTTTTCCCCCCACTTCTTTTTTTCTTGGATTACTCGCCTCTGGATTTTTGGATCTTCGGTCCTTCAGGCTATGGAAACAAAAGGTGCTCAGTATTCTTGGTGGTATGTGATATTGCTGGTTTTTCATACTTTGACTCGGTGTTCATTTCTTTTAGAATTCTTGTTTTGTATTTTTCTTGGGGTTTTGTGACACCACACTGCTAATCCCACTGGTGGATTTTGATGGGTGTCTTAGGGGATCTGCCTCGAGGTCCTCAAGCAGTGGTTGGTTGGCTCTTCCTCGCTGGCATAGGCAGTGCTTTTTAACTTTTTTAAAACCTTCTAATTCAACTGCTCTTTGTTTTTCAGCAAATGTAATAAATGATTGTAAGTCGTGGCAAACTGTCTTTCTTTTCTTCAAACTCTGCATGTCTTAAGGGAGTTTTGTTTCTTTAAGTAATATTTTCCTAATCTATAATGACTAATTTTAATTTTTTGCTTTGTGCAGCCTTTTTGTACTTGCTGCGTATTTTTGCCTTTCTTCAGCGGAAGACTTTCTTGAAAACCCGGCCTGCTTTTTTTTGAGCGTACCTATCTTTTGCGCCACTTTTGGTACCAAAATGGAACAAAACAAAACAAAACCAAAAATTAATCTTTTGTTTGATTTAAAAGCCATACTTCCTTGAAGCAGTCTCACCCATCTTCATTTTAATAGTCTAGGAAATGAAAGTGTTAATTATGACTAAAAGTCTTGCTTGGGAAAAAGAGATAATTGTTTCTTTATGCTAGCATTGATGATGTAAAAAAATAATCTCTATATGTTTTTCTCATCGCATCATTTTCTGTCTGTGCACCTTAGCGAGAGATTGAATCGACGTTGAGCGGACCTTCGCTTTGCAGGGCTTTTCATATTGTTAAGAGGTTTAGCTTTCTGAGCTGAGGAAGCCTTCTCTGATCAGCTCTTTGGCACTATATTTTATATCCATACAGGAGCCCTTCAGATCGAACAGAGCGAAGAATCTGACCAAGGAAAATATGAGTGTGTTGCCACCAACAGCGCGGGCACTCGCTACTCTGCCCCTGCCAATTTATATGTCAGAGGTAGGAATGACACAACCCTGGCATCGCGGCTTCGTTAAGGCTCAGGGGGAGTTGAGAGACCCACAAGATCTGTGTTGTTATGTCAGTAGGTACCGAGCCGATATGCTAATAATTATAGTAGCTGAAGCACTGTAGCCAATAGAGAATTAAAGATCTTAACCCTATTGTTAAAAAAGTGGACAACTTTTGGGTAAAACCTGTCCTGAGGCTTGCAGTTTGTAAGTATGTTTGCATTTTTACATCTTGATTTCAACTCTTACTGCATTGATTGAACTATGCTTGGCATTTGTTTGAAGTTTTCTTCTTTTCCTCCTTTTTTTTTCTGTTGCTGTTTCTCTTCTGTTTCCTTATCAAACCCTGAAATAATTGCTTGGTGTGCTACTAATCGGTTTTCTGTGCAACTCCAAGCATAAAGGTGTTTATGTCTTCAAGACCTCTGCTGCGGAGCTGTAAGGATAAAGCTGCTAACTTAAAAACAAACAAACAAACAAAAACAAACAAAAACAAAAGGTGCTCCATGCAAAAGGCATGATTGTATTTCCTTTCTTTTTATACATTTTTTTAAAAATTTATAAACAGGTGGTATCATATACATGCATACGTCTGCGGATATATTTACACAGATTAAAAAAAGTTATTAAGGTTCTGCAAAGTTTAAAATTTTGATTGCCGTGGAACCCTGATTGTATTTTTTTAAAATAGCCTTAGTTGTCCTTGGGACAAGTATGAATTATGAGGATACATTCATGTTTTCTCATAAAGTAATACAAATGGTTCTATTTTGAGCTTTGAATGGCTGTGCCTCTCGTTTCAATTAGAAAGAAGTATTTCTTCTTCCCCAGAGTTTCCCAAAGCTTGTTCCTATAGCTTTTTGTCCAATGGCAATGCTCCTATTCCTGGTCTACATGTCTGTAAATAACCATAAGAGGCGTGGGTGGGGGTGGGAATAGATTAAAGGCTATTAGGGCTTTAAGTTACAGTAAGATGGGTTTCCTTAGGAAAATATCTAGCTTGATTTTGAAATTTTTGTTTGAGATAATTTTGTTTCTGGGGGGATGTTTTCCTCTCCTATCTTTCTCTGGAGTATGGGGTGGGAGAATATGAAGAAAACCATTTCTTCTCCAAATTCCTCGAAAGCCCCTTGATCCTTCTTACAATGGTGACCTCCTTTGCTGCATGAGGCATGTGAACCTTCTTCAATGGAAAAATTTCAAAATGATGCTAGCTATTGTTTCTCATACTGTATTAGCCTGTGAGGTGTTGCTAACATTTTCAGCTGAGGTAGGAAGGATTAACTAGAGCAAATAAAGATGTTCAAGTAGCAGTTGAAAGCCTTGATATGGCCTTTTTACTCTCTCTGTGTTTCCCTTGTTTTTCTCCTTTCCTCATTTCATTGTGTTCTGCATCAAACCCCCTACATCCCTCAGAGCTGCGAGAAGGTTGGTGTGTTTTTTACTTTTTACCCACCTTACAAAACTCTTAATTAAACCAATAACAAAGAATACAAATGAAATGAATGTAGCTGCATTGTGGTCTTCTTTTGGTTAATGGTATGTTGTAGCAGAGAATGCCCTGGCCATGGCTTTGGTGCTTGCTGGCGGTATCTAACCGTGGTGCATGATGGGAGAGAATGTACCTGGGTGCATGGTAACTGGTAACACTTAACTCTCTCAGGCCCCATGAACTTGGTCAGTGTTCCTGCTTTCCTTCCTGCTCCACTCTTCCCATCTCCTGCCTCACCTTAATTTTCGTCTTACAAGGATGCCTGCTGCCCATAGAATGACTTTTTGTAGTTGTTCCCCTAATCCCAAGCATGAAGACTAAACTCCCCTCTATTTTCTTGACATGTTCTTTGACACCCTAGAGTCTACAGTGGCTCCTGCTTGCTTTGTGTAACCTGTGAATTGGCTGCAGGAGGCATGCTTAGCTCTGTCTTCTCCTCTGCCTGTCATTCTCCCGTGAGGCCATCAAAGTGAGCACTCTCGAATCATGGAAGTTTATCCCCATCTTAACGACAGCCAAAAAGTTTACAGACAGAATTATTTACTTATTGTTTTCTTGGGGTTATAAGGTTATTAACTTATATATAATCTAAAAAAATCACTTTATTATCTATATTGAAGGTATGTTCCTAATGATCACCTCTTGAGCTAAAATACTCTTGGTTTAATGTTTTGCGAATAAGAGCCCCAGATGAAGCCTATCTGTCTCTTACCCTCTCCTTGTCCAAGATACGTGTAATTAAGCACTCGTAAACATGCAGATTATCTGAAGCAGGAACACTGAACTATATTGCTTGGTAACTTTTTCTGTGTTGCGTTGCTTTAATATGACCTCTTCTCTTAACGTCATGTTTCATTGTATGTTTTCACACCCAGTGTCCTTCTATTTGAATGTAGGCCTAAAAAGCTTCTTACCCGATTTTGTTACCATTGTCTATGTTGTTGTACCTTAGATACAAACTGAACAGAACCTGGAATGTAAAATACCCATTTCCTTTTCTAAATTAGCAATCCTTGCCTTTGACAACCTAGCTTAATCTAATGTCTTCCTTCTTTGAGCCCTATCATCTCTTAAATCCCTGTGTTAATCACTTGTACTTATACTTTACCTCCTCCCTTTATGTTGAGTGCTGTTACCTTGTTATTTCCTCTGTTGTCATTGCTGTCTTGGATTCCAGCCATCCTCCCATTGTTCTAAGCACGGGCCTTGAGACTTCATTGTGTGCATGACTTGCATGACTCAATCCAGTATCTCTACTGGCATTGGCTTTGTTTCTTCTTCCGTGAGCATAAATTGATATGTGTGTATATTTCTGTGTCTATTCCAGTGTTAGTGTGAGGTCTTGGGGTTGCATCCATTCTGAGTCTGAAAGCAAATAAATTGCACTTTCCGTGTCCTCTAGATAATGTTTTCCAGGGCTGGGATGTGACAGTGTGGTCCCACACATACATTCACATCAACTGGAAGTGCACAGCACTGAAGTTGGTTTTGATACTCAACTTAAACTTGCTGATGACCTTCCAGCCCCCTTTTCTGCATATACATGCATGCATAGGATCTTTGCTATATGCATGCATGTATATGTTTTTGTGTTTATCTTATGCATGACGTTTGTGTATTGTTAGTTTGTAGATAGTTTTTTTGTTGTTGTTTCTTTTTTTTTTTTTTTTTGTGGGGCCCTTGTAGGTCTGAATCAACTTTTGTATGAATGTGTCTAAGATATCAATGACTAAACTAAATGATTTTTTCTGTGTATACACATACCATACTTGTATGGTCTGTATTATCCACAGTTTTTCTTTGTTTTGTTTTTGAAAAATCCACGACATGTTTTAATTGTTTAATTGTGTTTGTACAGTGCATGTCATATGTTTAACAAGCCACTTTATCTTGCCTTGTGTATTTTATCATTTTCCCTTGTGTTTTGTTCCAGTTCGCCGTGTCCCACCAAGATTCTCTATCCCACCTACTAATCATGAAATCATGCCAGGTGGAAGTGTCAATATCACCTGTGTGGCCGTGGGGTCACCAATGCCTTATGTGAAGTGGATGTTGGGGGCAGAAGATCTGACACCTGAAGATGATATGCCAATAGGAAGAAATGTACTGGAACTGAATGATGTAAGACAGTCAGCAAATTACACCTGTGTTGCTATGTCAACATTGGGTGTCATTGAAGCAATAGCACAGATCACTGTCAAAGGTATGCTCAATGGTTTTTGCTCTGAAAGTGAAATTTCCTGACTAATGTTCCTACAAAGTCTACCCTTGGAATTCTAAAATGAATCAGTTCATCTGGGTTCAGCTTTCAGGTGCCAAAGTCTAATCATATCTATGGTATCATATAAGGTACACATATCTAGGTAGGCAGATTCTCTCTTAAAAGGACTGACAGCCTAAGTGATGATAATCATCAAAACATTTAACAATAGACTGGGCCAGAGCACTAACCAGGCAGAATGAGAAATGTTAGACACTGTCAACCATTGTGATAGAACTAATGCATACAGGTTTCATATTAATCCAACACTGGGGAGAGTGTATGATAGAAAAATACAAGTAAATATCAATAAACGCTCAAATCCATGAAGACAAAAGAAAATTAAATCAACATGGCTTAATAAGAGATGTTTTAAATTTTTAATGGGGCCTATCATTAAGAACCAAAATGTAAGGGACATTATATTCTATTTTAACTTAATCTCTTACCTACTGTACATGAAGTGCTCAGGAAATATTTCCTTTAAGTGCACCAAATGTAACCGAAGTACTATGTTTCACAAATATTTTTGAAATGAAGGAAACAAAAGTAAGTGTGTGAGGTACCAGTTATTTTTATCAGTGTTTATAGAATTCTAGAACACTGTTGCAAACACAGTCAGAGTGAGGGTGACTTTAGATTCTCCCAAATGTCTGTGACTATTGCAAAAATGAACACAAAATATCTTTGCTTTCCAGGAAGTATTATCCTAAAAAAAAGTAACAGATGTGTTGTCACTGGTGTCATATCCCCCACCAGGCATGTAGATCAAATATATGCTGCATAAAAGCAATAATGTGGCGTGAGAACAAAGCTACACACTACTGTCAACATTTAGTCATTTAAAATAGTAACATTGTATTGAATATCCATAACTGTATTAGGCATACTTATACTATCCACACATTATAGGCACAAAACCTATACTATACAGTAAATGTGACCCCAAAATTAATGTCTATTAAGTAGCAGTAAGCACACCTTAATTAGCAATATTTTTACTTACCATAATAATTCAGAAAGCTATCTAGGGAAAATTTAGATCATCTACTTTTCTGAAAAATGCCAATCCAGAATATTTAAACAAATGTCTTTCTATTATTGTTTTCAGTAAAATCCCTTGGCCAAATATTATGATTCTATAGTTCTTAGAATAATATGCAAATATTGAATCACCTTTCTTATAATAACTATTTCAGTTTCAAATATTTGAAGGTTTATTGAAGACTTTTCAAGAATTCAAATTCGGGACTAACAATAATATCTTGTTCGACTTACCTTTGTTTTCCTGACTCTTGCCGGTCCTTACACTCTGCACTTCAAAAATAAATAAATATAAGGATGAAACCTATAGGCAAAAAGTAAATCAAAACAAAAAGAACAAGTGAAAGAGAGTGGGGGAGAATGTATCCTCACTCATTCATTCAGTTAGGCGTCCATTCAGGTTAACACTGCTAGGCAAGGTACTAGCAGTGTTCCGGAGTTATCAAGTACAAGCTTGCAACTCTTGAACATCTACCATTCTAGAGAGTATTGTACTCTTTGCCTTTACATTGACAAGGGAAAAGCGTTTGAAAGGGTTAATCATATGAATGTTACATTCTGGGTTTTCTCTCAAAAGTTAGCTTGCTGGAATTCTCTCTTCCCCTAGTAACAATTCCTTTCAAAATCAATCTCCAGGGCAAGACACTTAAGTATGAGGTCACCAGTGTGGATAGTTTGTATTCTCAATCAGTAGCATTTTGAGTGAGGTCCCTCTGCTAACAGGAAAGAATTGGAGCTCTAAAAGATGGATTTAATTGCAAATATTTGTCAGATAACCAGGTATTACCAGGATTGAATATAGGGACACCTGGGTGACTCAGTGGTGAAGCATCAGCTTGTGCCCAGGGTGTGATCCCGGGGTCCTGGGATCGAGTCTCACATCGGGTCCCCACAGGCAACTGCTTCTCCCTCTGCCTGTGTCTCTGCCTCTCTCTGTGTCTCTCATGAATAAATAAATAAATAATCTTAAAAAATAGAATACATATTATGACAGTAAACTACCTTAAAAAGTTATTTGTGAATATGTTTTAATTTAGTTCAACATTTTTGAATATTAACTAAAAAACATGAATTTGAAATTAATTTGAAATTTACTATTCTTTCTTATCTAAAAATTCTTGGTTAGATTATTATTTTTTAAATTACAGTAATAAAGTCTTACAACTGGAAAACATTAAGGTCATTATTTGTCTATAGCAATTCAATGCCACTTCAAAATATTCTAAATTGTATTCTTTTCAATGTTGGTATTTAGTTATTCATTTCTTGAAGCAAGGGGCTAATTGGCTAATTGCCAAACTCTTGGTTATAATAATAGTAATAATTGCAACTACTGTTTTTTGAAGGTGCTGGATACATACTAAGAGCATTACTGGAGTAGCTCATTAAATCTTCACAGCAATCTCATGAAATATGGTTACCCAGCTATACAATATAATCCAGTGATAGTTCTTCCCATTTTCCACGTGAGAAAACTAAAACAAAGAGAGGTTATGCAACACATTCAGGATCATATAATTAATAACTGGTGGATTTGAATACAAGCCTCAAAATACAATGCTCTAGTGTGCTTCTAGTAAAATGGCCTTTGTCCCCTATGCATCTTACTGTACATCCTACCTACTTAGAAAACTATCTTTTGTTATAATCAAATCTAATTCAATCTTTGGTAGATGCATAATTTGGTCATTCTGGTAGAACAGCTTATGTATCTTTGTAATATCTGAGAGCTGATGAATACTCACCATCCTTTCCTCTCCCCCTAAGCCTTACCCAAACCTCCAGGAACTCCTGTCGTGACAGAGAGCACAGCCACAAGCATCACGTTGACATGGGACTCCGGGAACCCAGAGCCTGTCTCTTACTACATTATTCAACATAAACCTAAAAATTCGGAGGAACCTTACAAAGAAATTGATGGGGTGGCAACCACTCGCTACAGTGTTGCTGGACTAAGTCCCTACTCAGATTATGAATTCAGGGTTGTTGCTGTCAATAACATTGGACGGGGACCTCCCAGTGAGCCTGTGCTAACGCAGACCTCAGAACAGGCACCATCCAGTGCCCCACGGGACGTCCAGGCGCGGATGTTAAGTTCAACCACCATTTTGGTACAGTGGAAGGAACCTGAAGAGCCAAATGGACAAATCCAAGGATACAGAGTTTATTATACAATGGATCCCACTCAGCATGTCAACAACTGGATGAAGCATAATGTAGCTGACAGCCAAATCACTACTATTGGCAACTTAGTGCCCCAGAAAACATATTCTGTCAAAGTTTTGGCTTTTACCTCAATTGGAGATGGTCCTCTTTCAAGTGACATACAAGTCATCACTCAGACAGGAGGTACGTCAGGTTTGGGATGGGAAGTAGGGCGGGAGGGGAGGAATAGATGTTAAGAGGTGGGAATGGCAAAAACAAAGAAAGGACCAAGATAAGTATGAATTTTAAGTTTTGAGACTTAAGAGTTTCTAAATGGAAGTTTAAGATAAGGTCTCTGGAGTGGAACAGGTATGGACACCTGAAAGACTAAGTAATACTTTTAAGTGGAGGGATGCATTTAGCATTTTTCTTTTTTGTACCTGAGTGACTTGAAGATTTTTCTGCATGAGCTGGATGAATGCATCCTCTATGCAGCATTTGAGACTAGAAATAGGCTGCTTTATATTAGTAACTGATAGAATACTCTTACACAATTGTTTAACTTATGAAAGGTTTTATGGTTCAAGATAAAGTTGAAAGTGAAACCATTTTTTCAGGAAGGTCTTAGACAATTCAAGGTCTTTTTAGGGAAGCTATTCACTAAAAATAATCTTCTAATGGATTTTTTATTATTTTTTTTTCTTTGGATGGCTTCATGGGTGGAGAGAGACAGTTATTGAGATCCAGGATCAAACTTTGGGGCCTCATTGATGCATTTTATTGGATATTAGAACAGACATTGCATTATTTTTTGGAGAAGACCTTGGCCCTTCCAGTGGTTTTATTTTCATAAGCAGTTATCAGACCCCTCTGATCTGATTCAAAATGACCAATTTTGCCTTGGGTTGAGAATATGACAGCAACTTTCTTCGAAAGTTTATTTTTGAACATCTGAGAGCTCTTAGTTTGACCCCTTGTTGTGTCGCTACCTCATAACTTGTGTTAATCTCAATGTCTTGGCAGCATGCCATTGGTCTGTTCCAAGAATCTACATAAAAACCATATTATTGGATGTAGTAGCTATAGTCTGTAGCTATACAGATGCATTTCTGTGTGGGATGCATTTTCTGAATTATCAGAACCAGATCAACCTGTGTGGTTAACCCTGACTTATCTTCATGTTTCATCTTTATGAATTATATCACTGGGGGTGTTCATTGATTTTCCCTGGCTACCAGAGACCTCAGAACATATTTGCAGTCTGCCCGGCTTTGTTTTATTTTCATAGTGTGATTTGGCTCTCACTGGTTCATGGATTTATTATTTTCTCTAATAATATGAAAGATAGCTATAAAAATATGTTTATTTTTCTATATACACAATTATTCTAAAAACATTCATATATCTTTCCTACTTGGCTTTTGCAGTTCTTCTGTATTTATTTGCTATATCAATATATAGAAGAACACTGTAGATTAAATTTTCCTTATATAGCTCATTGGTAAATGCAGAAATCTGTGAATCTTGTTCTTTTTCTTGTCTAAAACTGGTTAATTATTATAAGATTATTTTTATTGCACTATTTTAGCAGCTACGTAACACTTTAAAAAGAAAATATGTAAGAACATATACCTGTGTTCCATGTTTAGTTTTTCTAATTTTTCAGTGGTGATATATATTTTTAAGGATTTATTTATTTATTTGAGAGAGAGAGAGAGAGAGGGAGAGAGAGAAGTGGGGGTGGACCTGAAGAAAGAAACCCAAGCAGACTCCCTCCTGAGCATGGAGCCCAGACACAGGCTCAATCCTACCACCCGTGAGATAATGACCTGAGCTGAAATCACTAGTCAGACACTTAACTGACTGAGCCACCCATGTGTCCCTTAGTGTTAATATTTTTAAAATTCCTAGTCTTGGAGTAATATAACCAGAGTTTGAATCCACGTCTACCAGTTTTAGCTCTATAACCTTGAACAATTACTTCATTTCTCTGAACTTCAGTTTTCTCATCAAAAATAATAAGCCTTGTAGAGTTTCGAGGTGATATTTGGTTTCTAGGGCAGCTGTAACAAAATACCACAGACTGGATGGTTTGAATAACAGGAATTTACTGTCTCTCTGTTCTAGTGGCCAGACGTTTGAGATTAAGGTGTGCATGGAATTGGTTCTTTCTCAGGGCTCTGAGGGAGCTTCCAGGCCTCTCTCCTAGCTTCTGGTAGTTTGCTAGCAATCATGGCTGTTCCTTGCTTTGGAGAGGCATCACCCCTGACCCATGCCTTTATTTTCACATCCTCTTCTCCCTGTGGACATGTCTCTCTATCCAAATTTCCTCTTTTCATAAGGATACCAGTCGTAATAGATTAAGGCTTAAGCTAGTGATCTGATCTTAAATAATTACATTTGCAAAAATCTTATTTCCAAATAAGATTACATTCTGAGGGTTAGGAATTCAACATATGGATTTTTGTGAGATACACTTCAACCCATAACAGCCCTATGAATTAGTTATTGGACAGAAATATTTTATAACTTAATAAGTAATAGATAATCATCATCATAAACAGTTGCATATGTGGCATAGTCTGCTGTGAACTTTGCATGTATTAATTTTAGTACCCAATTAGATAGATATGGAATTACCCCATTTGCCAATGAGTAATTTGAGGATTAAAGAAGATTCAGGAACTTGTTTTGTGGTCATAAGATTGGTAAGCAGGAAGGCAGAATTTAAATCCAAGCTCCCTGCCTACCTTAAACCATCATTAAATTGAAATTAATAATTTGCCTTTTGTGACAGGTTTAATGTCTGCTAAATTTTTGTGCCCACCAGGTGCTCAATAAATAAATAGAGGCAGGAAACATAATCATTCATTTATTAATATCTTTATGATAAATCTTTATTTAAGAATTGTATGAATTTACTTCTGAAAGACTTGGCTATTAGATTATTCCATTACAAAAGTACAAAACATCATTTAGATGTTAAAAAAAAAAAAGCTTATCTGAAAGTAGTGAAAGGAATATCTCTTTTAGAGGTTATTATACTTGATTCACTAAATTTGGCTCTAAGTTTTTAAACCACAAATTTAAATATAGGACTCCTTGATGACTTATAATTTTTTTTCCCTGACACTAGGAAGATTTAGGTATCTGAGATACCAAATACTTTCTGGAACTAAATTCAACCAAAACATAAGAATCCTTGGGAATCATGAGAATCCTTATATTCAGAACACAGAAGACAGACAATAATCCCTTGGCTATAGTTTATTGATAGATAGAGAACTGATGGTTAAATGAACCATATTTTGGTTTTCTGTATCACCAAGAGACATAATATGACATAAGCCATAACTCAGTTAAGGTAGGGCTACACCAGGGGCAACTGAGTTAATGTGGGACTATAAACTTAGAAAAATCTGGATGAATTGAGCCACTGATGCATTAGAATAGTTGCTCCAAATCTCAGAGCATTTTTATATTATTTCCAAGAACCTTGTATAATAGTACTTTTACTACTCATTGATTGAGAAGATATAATGACTTGTGCCTGCCAAGATCAATAGGCTAAGAAAACCTTCCAAAATAGCACAATGATTTGATCTGTTCCCTAGGCTTAATTAACAAAAAGCCATTTGATGTTAGTGGACACCTGCCAAATACAATGATGTTAGTCCTAATATAATTAATGCTGAGGTGCTCCTTTTTTTTTCTTGCTGACTAACTATTTCTTAGGATCATAGCTAGGCAAAAACATAAAATCATTATGAAATATTCCTCTAGAGAGATTACAGAAAATTTGAGGATATAATTATTTTAACTGCTATTTTATCTTTACCAAACCTATGACAATTTACTTACCAAGATGTATGAATTTCTTAAGTATATTTTAATTTTGTTCATGCAAAGATACAAATTTCTATGTCTTCTATATCTGAAAAATGTTCATTTCATTTTTTATCTTTAATTCCCTGGCACTAACAGTTCTATTTTTGTTTAAAATTGGACTATGAAGAAACAGTACTTAGTAACAAAGTGAGTTTAAGAGGAAAGTTGTCACTTTTGAACTCATCTAAGATTATTGTTAACATATTGATGTAAATGGAGGATTAATATTAAATTATGTATTTCTGATAATATAGAAAATCAAAATAGAATCTGTTTTATAGTCAATAATATTCTCTTTAATCATGAATATTCATACAGTTAACAATATTAAGTAATTTTTAAATGGTTTTAGATATGAAAATAATATTTCGGTTAAAATATTATTTTTTAGAAACATGAATTCATCTTCCAGTTTTTCCATAGCTTTACCACTGGTATTACAGTCACTTGCTGCTAGTTCACCTTAAAAATATGGAGAATGTAGTATATGGCCATAGTCAAGGGAAGAATTTATATTGTACTAGAAAATGATTTCTTCTATTAGAATACACATTTTGAAAGAATGTCTTTTTATATAGTTTTCTTGTATAGATAATTATAATAAGAACATACAGTAACTGTACTATATAAAAGACAAATAAAACTGTGATAAAGAATATAGTAAATTACATCTAAGACCTAATGCCCTAAATTATTGCCTGATGTTTGTGCTAATTGGAGCCATTCTAAATCTGTTAAATCCCAATGTCTTGTCTTTTTTCTTTCTTTAGAAAGCATATCTGACCTCTAATTTTTCTGCACATTTAATAGATTCTTGGGAAAAATCTATGGATTGCTATGTGTATACCTTTCTCGGCATAGGCTTTTGGGAGGAAAAGAATTATGTATATTTACTAAATAAATACTGAATAACACCAACTTTAAACTTTTTGAAGAAGCTAATTCCACTCCAAATTCTGGGCATTGTAAAATTGTTATAAAAATATCTATGACATTTAGAGACATTATGTTTTAGATTCCTAGAACTTACTAAATCATTTTATTAGTGTATGTCAACAGGCCTAACTGAGCAAACTAGAAAAAGATTGATTTCCAATTTCCCAAGTTATGAATCCAATTTAAATGCATTCTTAAAATAGTTTTAGCAAAGGAGCTAAAAGGAATTTGAGTAAAGGAGCTCTGGATGTAAATACAACTGTAATAAAATTTAACTTTTCACATTGGTATCTAATGACAATTGAGAGTAAGATGTGTGCAGGTGCTCATGTGTTAAATACTTACTTATCAATGATATGTTTTCGGCACTTACAAATCAGACTCCTTGTTTTGAATTTTGTTTTGTTTTACTACCTCTAAAATTCTGGCCATTGTTTTTATTGTTGTTATCATTTATTAAAATGCTAAATACATTTTTAAATATATTTTAGCAATAATAGGTTTTCTAGTCTCTGATAATATTTTGTATTTGTAATATAGCTAAATGAAATTGTTGGCTAGACATTTACTACATTTTAACCCTCTTTAGAAATATTTCCTAAATTTTACTTAAGTGTCTATCTCTAATATTATTAGCATTTCAGGTGACATACAGATTTTACCTCCATCCTTCATTCATTCTCCATTCTCTGTCTTTGAGTTGCCTTCAGATATTTATATGGAGTATGATAGTAGTACTACTCAAATACTTTATATTTATCAATACGATCATAAGCTTATTTTAGGGAATTGATAACTCATATTTGTATTTCCTTGTGGACTTTAAATAATCAAGAAGGAAACTATAATGTTGACACCATTTACAGAATACAAAGATTTCTTAAATATAGTTTTAAGGAAAAATTTTAAGTTCTACCCGCATTTTCTCTGTCCACATCTAAATTCTAAATTTGGTTTATGGTCGATATGATTACATCTCGCTTTTTAATGTAGAATGATTGCTCTGAAGTTTCTAGATAGACTTTTAAAATTTTTCCCATGATTTTCCAGAATCTCAGAGTTCCCTATAAAATTTGTGTTCAGTTATTTGGTGAGAGAAATACTACAACCCAGAAAAGCTCTTAAATAAAAGTAAAATAGACACAGACAAACAAGAAGTGAAGATAAAAGAATGCCAGTCGGTTTGAGGTGTAAAGACTGTGAAAACATTTGTGGAGAGAGAGAGAGAGAGAGAGAGAGAGAGAGAAAAGGTGTTTTTTGTGTTTTAAAAAACACAAACATACATGATAATAGAACCTGAAGCCACAGTAATTGATATCCAAGTCTAACTGACAGAAGATGAAGTACTCCCTGTGTTTCTAAATAATACAGAGAAATAAAACTGGGACTCCCTGAAGTGATCCTTCATGTACATATATTATGATCATTAGGACAACTGTGTTTGAGGAATGTAAACATAAATCCATTAATTTCATAGCTGTTTTTCTTTTACTTTGATGACTCCATTTTATTGTGGTTGTTTCAACTATGGCTAAATGAGGAAGCATCTCCGTAGGTGAATCTTCAGTTCCCAGGGAGGTGGCACCTTAAGGTGTTTATGAATATAGAGACTGATATAATACAAAGGTCTTTGACAGCACTTGTCCATTTGCTGGATTTTGCCTGTAGACATATTTGTCTCCTATCGTGTTTTTCAATTAATTTCAATTAATTCAGTTAATTTCCAATGGTTAAAAATGGAAAGATTTTACTTAGAAGGTAAACTTCCGTTGAAAAATCAGTTCAGGCAAGCTTGGACCAAAATTGCACAAAGCCTTAGTCTCCTGGCACTGAACATTACCAAGGCCTAACAGGTGGCTAGGCGCACTTCCACTGGCCCCAGACCCCACTGATCTCTGTACTAAGTGATCTCTCTGCCTGATACCTCTGGACATCCATATTTCTACCACAAATTTAACGTCTAGTAAATTAAATTACCCTCCAGACCACTTCGAAAGAAGGACAAGATAGAAGAAGAGGAGAACCTTGTATATATATTTAAAGTCGTTTGACCACTGCTTATTTTGTCCAAGAATAAAATGGACAGTACACCCTCTGATGCTTCAAGCCTGTTTAATTCGTTATTTAGAAGGAGAGGTGTCTTAATGCATTGGAGGCTCAGATGAAGTTTGTGTCACTACACAAGGATAAAACATGGAGACCTACTGGGAATTTGTTCAAGACAAATTAAAAGCAAAAAAGTAAACAGTTTAAATAAGAAGAAGTTAATTAGATTCCCAAGATGTTTTCAATCAATGTCAATTTATTATTATCATTAGTCCGGGAGGAAATACATAACAAGCAATAATTATCCTGAGAGCAGCTTTCAGTTCTGTCCCTGGTTTTAATTCTTGACAATACTGTGTTCCAGTTTGGGGTAAGTCAGGAGTTACCATAAGGCTTTCTTCCTTCCCAGGCTGGTGGAAGTTGGGAGAAAGAAAAAAGGAAACAAAAGTGGAGAGAAGGAAGTGACCACACACATATGCATAAATATGCATTTTTAGGCTGAGAACCCTTTTAATCCTCTGAATATTAAAATCCAATCATAAATTCCCCATCTGTCTGATTGTTCTTGGCTTCCATTTTTGCTCCTGCCAGCGTTTTTGGTATTTACCTTTTAGAACTAATGCATTCTCTATTTGCTTTGCTATTTTCCTGTTTATTTTTCCCTCTGTTCTCCCTTCTCTGCTCTTGATCTTTTATCTTCTTTTGTCTCCATTTCTCGGTCTGGATGATTGCCTTAGGTATCTCACTAGGCAAATACTTACAGAGAAAAAAGAAAAGAAAAAAAGATACCCTGTTTAGAAAGTATGTTCACAGAGGCATCAAGTTAATGAGTATCTCAAGGCCTGTGATACAAAAGAGGAGAAAAGATGATGAATGCAACTAGAAATAAGAAGCACTGACTATTGATCCCCCCTTATGCATAAGTCCAAACATGAGAGTGTATGCCTGCACATGCAGGTACATACATGCACGCACACGTGTGTGCATGCATGAGCGTGTGTGTGTGCGTACACACACACACACACACACACACTGTTAGCACCCCAGAGAGAGGAATAAAATAGGAATACTGGAAACTATTGTGGTAGATCTGTTTAGACTTCGATCTCTTTTTAAACAAAAGACTTTTTTTTTTAAGTTGTATTACAGAGAGATGGCTACAAAAGAAAAAAAAGTAAAACCTTTTATATTTCCAAAGATCTTCTTACTTAGGAAAATTATGCTTTAAGTATTACTTAAGAAATTGAAGTCTTATGTTAGCTACAAAGTATATTTTTTCTTAAGTTTTTCAATGTTTATGCCCATTCACCAAAAAACACTTCACATGTTCTTTCCCCTCTAGTATAAAAGTATTATTGTTCTGTTTTTCATTGAATATGCACAGAATTTTCATGTTTACTTGTGGGAATACGGGCATATGGTCAGCTATCAGCCTTTAAGACATAACACAATATCAGGGGTAATGACACAAATATTTAATTTGAACCAATCAGAGCAGACATGGGCCAAGGACCATGTAAGGTTAGCTGGACTAGTGATGCCTGAGCTCCATGAGTCTTATGTATAAGGGATAGAGGACTTAATGGGATTTGGTGTTAACTAGGACGTTGGGGTTGTAAAACCTATTCTAATACAGCATTTGAGTAAAGTGTTTTAAACTAGATAGAAGTCTCATCTTTTAATAGATCTGATATAGAGCTCTCCAAGTTGTCTATTACAAGGGTATGTGACTAATATGAGAATTATGGATAACATCTGTTAAATTACTGCATTTCTGATAATAAATGTATTCTTTAAACTTTTTTATTTGTGTAGTAAATTTAGCTCCATCTTACTATGGACAGTATTAAGTTCACTTTAGGCCTAGTATACTAAGTGATTTAAAAAGTCAATTAGGGATTAGAAGTAATTATTTGTAAGTGATTGTTTTTTTTCTTTAACCTCTTTTTCAAAATATGGGTTGGTAAGAAAAAATGCAATGGGATTCTGGATTACCAGTAGGTTTTGTTCATGGAGCAAAGGTGGGATTTTATAAATCTAATTGGAAATAATTTTGAAAGTTGAATGTAGTGCTAGAGAACAAGCTCTCAGTTGTAAAATAACAACAATGGTGTTTCTGTATTTAGCACTTGTTATGATTTGACAATATTTATTCCAAGTGGATTGTATGAATTGTCTCGTTTATTACTTTTACCAGTATTATGAAATAAGTTTATTGTTCTTAAGATCACATTTAGAAACTGATCTATTCTATATTTGTTAATTCTACTATATCTTGTATAGATTTTAAATTGATCAAGGACAAGTTCAGTGTTAATAATACTCTCATCCGTTGAAGGAGGGAAAGTAGACTATAACAATGTTAAGAGACCTAGCACTTTATTAAGTTGATGTATGTGGACACATTTTGAGAGGTTTAAACAGATGCACTAATGGAAGGGTTTTCAAATACTCAAGGTGATGATCAGCTCAGTCCTCTGCCTTCCTGTTTTTAGTGCCAGGGCAACCACTAAACTTCAAAGCTGAACCTGAGTCAGAAACAAGTATATTACTGTCTTGGACACCTCCACGTTCAGATACCATTGCCAGCTACGAACTGGTCTACAAGGATGGGGAACATGGCGAGGAGGTAAGGTCATTTGCTTCTTATCATTCACTGCACTGTGGCGTGACTCTACTTTTGTGTACTTGCCCAAGTTCTGCCAAAAGGTCAGATGTCTTATAGAGCACTTAGGTTGAAAAATTTACTCATCCAAAAAGAAGCTTGACCAAAAAAAATCAGAGTATTGATTTCAAGCCTTTGGAAGGTGAAGTGGGGTAAATGACCACAACAAAACAGCTCCTGTCCCTATTTCCAGGTTCCCAAACTTCATCTGAAAGTATCTAAAGGAATATACCCCATGAGACTTAAGGACTTCCTTTATTTCTCTTCTGCATTATAGTACTTGAGTCATATGCCGACATGTGACTAAATGACCTCCAAGGCTTTGGATATATGGATTTGTCCAAACTGGTTCAGAGAAAGAGGCTGTGCAGCAAATGTTAATTTCTATTCCAAGAGTTCTTTGATATTTATAGGAGTATATGTAATGTCTGAGTGTGCTGTGCAAATAAGAAAATGGTACATTGAAGAAGTCTGACCATTGTTGATAGTTACTGAAAAGAGAAACAAAGTCAATATAACTAATATATATATTGACAGATATAGCAAGGGTTTCACATATGTTAACTCATTCAGTTCTTACAATGGTGCTGTGAGTCAGTCTCTACTTTTAATTGAGTTCACATATAACAAAATGGGCACAAAGATAAATCCCTCAGCTCTCACACTATTGAATGACAGAACTGGGATCTGAAAATCGAGGCATTCAGGTTCCAGAACCGATCTTTTTAAGGATTTGGGTCTACTGCCTCTTGGGTGTACTTTGTATAAATTACAGAAATCAGTATCAAGATACATCCAACATTTTCAGAATGGGAATATATGATAGCAATGAATGCAATTCTTTTGTTCCTGTGAAATCCAGTCTGGAACACTGGGACAGAAATGTTGGTGAAACTATATGTGAAAACTCAATCCACCTAAGTCATTTTATTATACTTCTTAGTATTCTTTATCTTAAAAAGATCTTCACAAATCTAGGCAGCCCTTGACTTCTAACAGAAATATCTTTTTTAAAACACTCACATAATAAATGAAATATTATCAGTTAACTTATGGTATATCATTCTGAATGCTAAAATAAATTAGTATGTTCCTATACACTTCTATCTTATTACAGTTCTTTGAATTGAGCAGAATCTCCAAAGACCAGGTTCTAAATACAGTGCTTTTAGAGTTAGCTAACAGAGCCAATATGAATTAAGCACTCAAGTTATGTAATTGAAATGCTGCTATAACTTAAAGTACTCATGTCAACACTGTTGGTGTTTTTATTAAGACATAATTCAACATTAATTTATTTTAAATCCTTACCACTACCCAACTAAAAAACAAATAAAATACAACAGTGTAGGAGAGTGGTACTCCTCTGAGAATGCTATAGATGTAGAGGCTTGAATGTTGGCACATCTACTCTGTTTTACAGTTGTTTCTTTGGGGATTCCCTTTTTACTTACCATTTGGGAAATCTAAAATTTCTGAAAAGCTTTTGTGTTTGTGAGCCAGAATATCCTAGGGATGCTTTCTTTTACTTTTATATTTGAATTCCCCTTGAATGATTTCTGTTTGTGTGAACAGCAAACTCTATTCAATGAGAAGCCTTAAGATTATTTATGCCAGTACTAGATTACATATTAGTGGATATTTTTAGGCTTACTTAAACAGGCTGATGTTCGATATGAGATTGATTACCCCTATATAGCTCTGTTTTTGCTAAAACACAAGTCAATTTTAAGCATGAAAAGTAAGAGTTCTAATATTCAATTAAAGAAACCTTATTTCAAAAGCTCTTTATGATGTTAAAATTCGCGGAAAAGTTTGTGATTTTTTTCCTCCAACTGTGTGCTCTATAGTCACAAAGAAGGTTTTAAAATTATTTTATTTTTATTTATTTATTTTTTTATTTTAAATCAGTCTAAAGTGATGATACAGTCTCATATAACTTATCCAGCTTTCTTCAGTGACTAACCCTCTGGTTTTTATCCCATCAGAATTCTGCAATTTCAGATCTCGTGTAGCAATGTCATAGAAACCGTACAGTAGTTTCTGTTGCTACTTTTGGCCATATCTTCTATGCCTCTATTTAAAATGCATAAAGTCATGGGAGATGAGCTAGACAATCTCTTCAGTTGAAATTGCACACATTGGCCATGCTCCAGTGCCAGGGGCAGGTGTCAATTGCTATTGTGGGCTTTGTCACAGCAACACATGCACCATAAGGTACAACACATTTATGGGTAGTGGCCTCTCAACCTCTCTCTTATTTGATGCATTTGATAACTAGATCATCATTAGAATGATCTCTGGTTTCCATTGTTCTAATTGCCTTACTTGTTGTATTAATTTGCTTTTTAAACACTGATGGTTTCCTTCTGTAATTCCCCTGGTAGAGTCCTAGATACTCACTGTTGGTTCTGTTTGTGATATTTTGATGATTTTATAACCCCAATGGCAGAAACTGGAGGTTGCAGACAGTGTGATAAAAATATTTGCATGTATCTTAATAAAAATGACCCAGTCCTTTTGTTACTTATCCACAGCAACGAGTTACCATTGAGCCAGGGACATCTTATAGGCTGCAAGGGCTGAAACCAAACAGTTTGTACTACTTCCGTCTGGCCGCACGCTCTCCTCAAGGCCTGGGTGCTTCCACAGCTGAAATATCAGCCAGAACCATGCAGTCAAGTAGGTGTCTCTCTTTGCTTACTTTTTGCCCTTTCTCACCAGGAGGTATTGTGGCCTTTTATCTCCACCAACAAACAATCAGCTAATTAATAATTTTTGACAATCAGTAGTGTCTATGCTACTAAGCGTCCACTTTGGAGATTACAGCCATGATCTATTTTGGTTTCCACCTTGGTCCAAATAGCAGACCCCATTCTCCCACTTCCTAAGCTGAAAGAAGTTGAAAGGGTTAGGAGATTTCTGTAAGAAAAATCAATGAGAGTTCCACCTGTCCTGTGTAGTGATTTTTAACCCTGTAAAGCAAAATTCTGGTTGAGAACACTGCCAAATAATCACAAGAGGACTTAACAAACTAAAGAGGTAACAAAGAAAGACCAAACTTGTATGTTTTTTAAGCACACAGGTTTTTTTTAAAGTTTATTTATTTCTATTTATTTATGTCTGTCTGTATGTATGTATGTATGTATGTATTTATCTTAGCGGGAGTGGGGGTGCTTTGGGAGGGACAAAGGGAGAGAAAGAATCTTAAGCAACACCCAGTGCAGAGCCTGATGCATGGCTTGATCTCATGACCTGAGCTGAAATCAAGAGTTGGTTGCTTAGTGGATGGAGTCCCCCAGGTGCCCCTAAGCATACAGGTTTTAATTTTGGTAACAAACAGGTTTTTATTTCATATATTTGTTTCTACTCAGAGAAAAGCTCAGCTCTTGTGACTAGTTTGTTATTAACTCTGCAAGTAGTACATGTGGAAATTTGGAACATGTGTAGAAAATCTGTATTTGGGCAAATTTAGGAACAATGGAATAATCACAAGTACATTTGCAATCCTAAATTGTATTTTGTTTCCTCAGGTTCAATTTCTTTTGGAACTGTTACCTTAAAGCATAGTTGTGTTTATCACAATGGGGGTTTATTGTGTCCAGGCAAGATTGCTTTGTGTAAAGCATTGTATGGAAGTTTATTTTTGGTGGAAAGTTTGGTGACTCATAGTAATAGTATTGTTTGCTCTTTATTAGTATGTTTCTATAATTAGTCTATTAAACTACCACTTACCTTGAATTGAACAGCTTTATGGAGTTATTTCCCTAAGTATTTTTTTTGATTCTTCATACTTTTTATGTGATTTTTGATGTAGTAGTAGTAGATATGTATAATCTCAATACATTGAATTTTATAAAGGGATGCTCTGCAGACCTAAATTTTAGACCTATCAGCAACCATGAAATTTATGGATTTTTTCAAAAAATGAATTTTCTTTCATATAAGTAAGTCTATTTTCTATAGAAATTTAAAATCTTTCAGAATTTTTTGAAGATAAAATTTATATTCTTTCTCTTTCTCAAAACATGGCTGGTGGTACAAAAAAGTATTAGGATCCTATTACTTAAACCATGAGTGATTATACCCTATTCCCATAAAGTTCTCTTTCTTTAAAAAACTGAAGCATGTAAATTAAGCATGTAAATTAATGCAGTTTTGTATTCTGCTTTGAAATCCAGGCAGGCTAATAAGTAATATCATAGAAGACAACTCTTAAACTCAGATATTTAATTAAAAGAATGTGACATGCTTCAATATTCTGTTTTGTGTGGTTTACAAAACAGACTTTTTTGCATACATACATACATACCTATTTACATACATAGAGATGGAATGGACATTTTATAACCACATCAAAGCTTATCTACTCAATTATATTAAAGTAAAAGGTTCAAGAGGTGTTGAATACATTCTCACAGAATAGGAGGTCTGAAGGTAGCAATGTAGTAAAAACCAAATCAGCTTTTTAAAAAGAATTACAAATGAGTCCTTGCTGTTACAAGAACAACTCAATTTATTATGAATAATGATAATGCATATGAAATAGTTTTATAATTTGAAATCTAAGAACCTGGAGTCAGAATCAATAAAAATGACAGATATTCTAGTGATTTTGCAAACCTTACTCCAAACTTATAAGATTGTCTTATGAGAATTTCCTTTTGGTTGGTACAGGGAGCTTTTATTTTGATTGACTGTAATGAAGAAGCCAAGACATATAAATTAAAAAAGACTGATAATCCTATAAACAATTAGATACATCTAATGCTACATAATATTAAGACCCACAAAGTCTAAGGAAATAAAAAAAAAGGCTAAGGAAATACCCAAACCACATATTGACATACACAAAATTAGAAATGATTTACTCATTCTATCATATCAATTGCCTTAAAATAAAGAAATATAGATATATATAGTTATGTATATCTTATCCCCCTTATTCGTTCTTTAGGAATTATACATTATTAACTTTAAAAATAATTTATGATAATGGTTACATTGCTCTTTATTGCTTTTTAAATTTTTCTCAAATAGTAAAAAAAAATAAATAAATAAATAAATAAATTTTTCTCAAATAGTGATATATTTGGATAATTTGATAAAAAATAATTACTCAGAAAGTGACCATTTTATTTTAGAATGGACAATAAAAAGTTTCTCTTTTAACTCATACAAATTCTACTTAATATGATTACATATGAAATGAAAGAAATTTTGCACATAAGTAATATATTTTCCAGATGGTTCTCAAAATCTTTTTTTAAACAGTTCTTTTTAATGACTATGTTACTGACATTTTGTAAGGGATAGATGATTATTATTGATTTTATCAAAATTTGCTGGTGGAATCTAATTCTTTACTAGCAATGGTGTCTCAAGAAGAGTTACAATAAATTTTTTTTAAAAACTGAAAGCTGACATAGGGTAAGTACAAGTTACAGTCAGAATCAACAAGCCTGACATTACCTTCGGGTAGGTAAATCTTGGACTACATGTTTTCATCCTTTTTGATTCTGCATGTTCACTGTATATGGGCTACAATCAATGCTAGATTAATACCTTTCCTTAAAACTAGTCAGGCTGACTCAGTTTTTCAGATAGTTAGAAAGAATGCTCTTATATTTGGGCTTTTATTTTTCTTTTTTTTTTTTTAATTAGAATTGGTGGAAGGGTCTGTAACAGTTATTGCAACTTTTTAGACCTAAAAACCTTTTCACAAATGAATAGTGTATATGACTCACCTCATTCTAGAATGTAGAAGTGAAAGCTTGAAACAGAATCTGTGAAGCATCATCAGACTATCATGTAATAAATCTTCGATATTTACAGCTTTTTTTTTTTTTAATTGGGTAGTCTGTACAGTAGGGCTGGGGAATTGGTTTAGAAGAAGAATGTAAATTGCAGGTAGGTAATTTTATTTGAGGCTCTATTATCTCAAGGTTTCATGTTCACATATTCCCCCCACCCATTATTTAACAATTATTTTTGGTCATTTATTCATTTTTTGGTTTATTCATATTACTAAGCCAAGGTACATAAATTTAAAATTTTAAGTTTCAAAGCCTTATTTTCATTTTGTTGCCCTTATTGTTCATTTATTTATTTTTGCCTTTTCTTTTGTTTTATCATTTTTTTTTCCAACCACTCCTGTCCTTTCACTCAAACCCTCCTTTAACTCACTACCAAAATAAGAGCCATCAGCTCCTCCTCAAGACATTAGTTGCACCAGCCCAAGTTCCACTAGTATTTTGGTAAGTTGGCAACCTCCACCCGTGGAAAAACAGAATGGCATTATTACTGAATACTCTATCAAGTACACCTCAGTGGATGGAGAAGATGACAAACCTCATGAGATTTTGGGCATTCCTTCGGACACTACTAAATACCTTTTGGAACAGCTGGAAAAATGGACTGAGTACCGCATCACTGTGACAGCACACACAGACGTTGGCCCTGGCCCTGAGAGCTTCTCCGTGTTGATTCGAACTGATGAAGATGGTATGTTGCCTCTGCTCCGTCAGTTTGCACCCTTCTGACACAATCTTGGTCTGCTGTCCTTTGATAGGCTAACAGTAATCAGTTGTTTTCTGCTCATCTTTTTTTTACCCAGCATCGCTGTAACTTCAATAGTTTTTGCCAAAGACCTATCTTTGCTGTAGCCTGGGCATTTTTTTTTTTTCAATCTCAACACAATAATTTGCTTCCTTTTAAAAGAACATTTGGCTCTTATGACCTTGTAATCCAGGCCCTTCTCTGTACTTCCGTCTGAAGTCTTCTGCGTTTTTCTTGGCCTTTTTTTGTCATTCTTTTACATTTTGAAGTTAACTTTTCAAAACTGTCTTCTTATCTTCTTGTTGCTTTTTTGTCTTGCATATTTCAGAGACACTGATGCTCGACATTCAATTTTTGGCATCTGTTGTTTGGAAAACCTTTGATAGGAGAAAAAAAGAAGAAAACCGATATAATCAAGAATCTTTTTATTCTGCTAAAAAGAGATCTTTAAAAAAACACACAACAATCAACAACCAGTTTTTGTTATTATTTCAATGCTATTCCTCTTTGTGCTTTAATGCTTTGAGCCTCAAAGCATCTTCCTTGGCTTTTGTACATTTTTTACATGTTTTTCTATTTCTCTGATACTCTTTTTTTCTTCCATTTTTTTTTTTTTTTTTGGCATCGGTCATGTTTTTTGATCTTTTCTTAAAAGGTAGAGCAGATTGGTTGAGCATTTTCATTGCTTGAAAATGTTTGTATTCCACAAAGGAAACATAGTGGGTCTGCCCATTTTTTTTTTTTAAACCTAAGTAAAGAAAATACTCTGACTGGGTGGGACAAGTGCCTATAATTTTCTTTTATCCAATGATGTTGTTCCAGTTCCTAGTGGTCCTCCTCGCAAAGTCGAGGTAGAGGCTGTCAACTCAACATCTGTTAAAGTCTCATGGCGCTCACCTGTGCCCAATAAACAGCATGGCCAGATAAGAGGATACCAGGTGCATTATGTGAGGATGGAAAATGGTGAGCCTAAGGGCCAGCCCATGCTGAAGGATGTCATGCTGGCTGATGCGCAGGTAAGCCTCTGAAATTACATACCTATGTTTTTATTTATTTATTATATATTTATTTTAGCCTATACCTTGAAATGGACCCTCATTTTAATTGTTTTTGACATTTAAAAATCCTGTACAAAATTCTAGTTTTTAAAACAGATGATACATATTTACCTTCTCAGTCAGAGTTGACAGCATATGAGGAAGTGAGTTGTACTGAAATGATATTCAAGCCTAATTAAAAACATGTGATTGTTTTCTTAAAATACAGATACTCAACTCTCCACATTTATATCTGAATTTGCCTTTCTGACTTCAAAAAAAATGAATTGATTTTAATCAAAGTAACAAGAAGAATTCTAAGCAGCTGTGTTAGAACTATTGAAACTAAGTTGATCTGACTACTAAATGTATGACCTGTTCTGTTGAAGAAAAGACATGTTTATTTGAAGAAAATTATCCAGCTTGTATTTTATTTAGTACATATTTATCAAACCATATACTTAGAAGTAATTATTTCATTTCCCAGAAAAATGAAGAACAATGCATTCATATATTTAAAATAAAGGTCTTACAAAATAATACTTTACCTTTAATATATGAAATGAAAAATTAATTTAGAGTTTTCTGGAAAATAAATGGGATCCACCATGTTAAGCCAAGTTAAGAAAAGTGTGAAGAGCAGTTGAGTGTGTGAGAAATTCTCTTGATCCTTGGGTGATAGTTTTCAACCATGCAGTCACTACTTGGCTTTGTAATCAGTTGTTTAAAGCAGAGCATTACATGTTTTATTTATTTTATTTTTTTGTAAATTGAAGTGTTTCAAAGATAATGCTATAATAAATACACCTGTATTCTATATAGTTACCTGAAAAGAAGAAGAAGATTTCAATTCATAGCTTCTCCTGGGGATTACATGTAACCTGTGGATAGCTTCTCTATACTGGGTCCAGTATAGAGATGGTATGCTATGAATAGGAGAGTACTAGGCTTATCTAGCAAATTGGTGGCTGGGCATGGAAAAGGCTGGGGTTTGGAAAATTTGAAATGTATTTCAGTAAAAGGTTTCTTACCCTGTGTCAAAGTAAGGAAGACTATGAGCTAAGTTGAGAACTCTTATGTCAGGTTGCCAAATTTTGCATTCTTGTCTCAGTGCAAATAAGAGAGCAACTCATGTGCCTGTGGCTCTAAGGAAAATATTGACCCTAAAGTTTTAATATAATCAACTCATGAAAATGCTGTTTTTCCTAATATATTGAAACGTTTTGACAACGGGATCTGGATTAAAGGTTCACTTAATGAGGTCCAAATCCAGTTCCATGGTTTTGAAGTCTATTTTTGTGAACTTATTACTTAGATTCATAGTCCTTTAGACTCTAGAAAAAGGGCATTGCTTTTTCTAAATATTTATTCTGTCCTGTCTGATTATGTAATCATAATATGAAATTAATCAAGCCATTAATGCCTATATTTTCTTTTGTAAGTCTGTTATTATGAAAAAGAAAATGATATGGCCATAATGGTTTTATGTTCTTCAAGTCCTAGAAAGTTTTACATTATAAACCTGTAGTTCTATCAGTGTTTTCATTGTGGAGGATGATGGTTAATGGAATTATATGATAAAAAATGCCTTAAATGTGAACACAGTTCTTCCCGTCTTCTACTTTGTCATTTCTTTTCTTTTTTTTTTAATTTTTTAAAAGATTTTATTTATTTATTCATGAGAGAGAGACAGAGAGAGAGAGAGAGAGGCAGAGACACAGGCAGAGGGAAAAGCAGGCTTCATGCAGGGAGCCCGAGGCGGGACTTGATCCTGGGACTCCAGAATCACGCCCTGGGCTGAAGGCAGGCTCTAAACCGCTGAGCCACCCAGGGATCCCCTACTTTGTCTTTTCTTTATTAATTTGATGATTTGCCTTATGTGTATATGTTTTTGATTATTGTTCTTTTGCCTACTTCATGTATTCTCTGAATTTTCATTGAAATTCCACTGCATCTTGCAAGATTTCCCTGGGGCTATAAGATTCCAATATTTTATGAAAGATGGTATTCTAATTAGTGACATAAATTAATTGCATAACATAAAGAAAAAGTAAAAATAAATGTCATAAAGTAGTATATGATTAAAAACATTAACTGTATATTATACCTTATTGATTCATTTCAGTGAACCACACATTAAAAATATGTGTTAGCTGATTTTAATAATAACAATACAAACATATTTACTTTTGATGTCTCAGTTCAGAGTGAGGGTGGCAGCCTAACACACCTACTCTTTGGAATTTTACGTACACACTGCTTCAGTTGCTTGTTTTGTTTTGTTTTGTTTTAATCTAAGGAGGGCAACATTGACTTTATAAGGCTACAAATTTCTCTTCATTCCTTTTTATTTTGTTTTCCTCTTCCCCAACCTTCTTAAACTCAATCAGTGGGAATTTGATGATACTACTGAACATGTGAGTAATTTTGGACGGCTTTGTCAGAAAAGATTATAAATGCTTGATTTTTCTGTTATCCTTCTTTCACTTATTTGTGATATGTCATCACAGTTTGCTTGGATGCATGAACTAACAAATTATTTTTAAATTATCCTCACTACATGGTATACTTTTAATTTAAGTTTTTGTTTTGTGAAATTGGCATGGTGCTACTGATTGCATAAGAAATATCATGAGCTCATGTTGCTTTGATGGCTGTTACTAACTCTGCCTTGTGACACAGTTAGAGGAGGAATGCTTTAAGTGGATGTATCACAGATGAGAGATATCAAGCTGTTTGATATAGGCCACTCATAGACCGTACCCGAGGGTTACATTTTCCGCAGATAAAACTCTGTAGATCTGGTACTAATTATATCTAGACATGGCAATTCTCTGTTGTACCCATAGAAATTTGAGTTAAATTGAATAAGTCATGCCAAGAGGCAGAAAGTATCTCACTGAAGGAGGAATTTTTTAAAATATTTCAATGGCTGGATTATGTTATTTATTGGTAGCTTATTACTATGCATAGGTTTCTGTGGGAGATATAGGATGTGACACCTACCTTCTAAGTGTTTGCAGTAGGTGGCTAGGAAGGATGTACAGTTCAGAAAAGTTCCATAAATTACAACAAAAGTGATGACCTCAAGCAATATGTAATTAATTAGTAAATGAGTGGCATTGTCAGCCAGAACTATGAGTTCAGGGGCCATGGACCAAAAGTAGAAGAGGTCTTGAAACTTTGTTGAGAACTTAAGAAATATATAAAGGTTGAAGAGGTGGAAAAGTGTGTGTGTGTGTGTGTGTGTGTGTGTGTGTCTGTGTGTGTTGGGGATTCAGAGGTAGGAATGCATTTTTTATGATGTAGCTATTGAGGCAGGTCATGAATGTGATATAGTCAAGTGATATGGGCTTTCCAATTCAACATGAATGAAGGGGTTCAAGCTAGTAAATTAGTGCTAAGTATGGTGAAGGAATAACTTTCAGTATAATGTTGGGAAAACCTGAAGTGTCAAGCTAAAGAGCTAGCTTTTAACTCTTCAGGACTGGAGAGATACAGAAAATTATTAAAAACAGAAGTAAGATAAAGGCTGGTAAGGGTATTTTTTCATTTAGTATTTTTTTTTTTTTTTTTTGCCGAAATGCAGGGCTCTTATTGGGAATATTGGTAAATACGATAGGCAAGGTATCAGTTTTAGTGGAACTGACAGTGTTTGATAAACTTCTTATTGTGATCCATAGTAAGAAATGCATTATATGTTATGACCAATGTGTTCATATGTTTAAAATAAAGGTCTTACAAAATAATATATTACCTTTAAATATATGTAAAATTTAATATTTTGCATGAAGTATATCCTATTTCTTTTTTAAAATGCAAGTCATGACTGAGTAAATTGATTTCATGACCTACTTAAGTGGGTCATTACCTGCAGCTTGAAAGCCAATGACATAGTGGATAGATTAGAGAGAAAGAAGATAGTAAACAGGGAAACAAAAATAGTTCTTTTACTAAAGTAGTCATTAAATAATAAAAATTCAATAGAGTTGAAGCAGTGGAGATGAAAAAGGGGCAGTTTTGGTCAATATTTTAGAAGAAAAATTGACAAAAACTTACTAAGAATTAGAGGAAGAAAAAGAGATCAAGTCACTCATAGGTTTGGAGCATCTAAACCATTCATCAAAGTGTAGAAGCAAGGAGGGGAATTTGCTCTTGGGAATGACATTTGAGCTTCAGTTAAGTTGAACTTGAGGGAACAATTGATTGTCAAGGGGAAATGTCCAACACATATTTACAGTGTACATGCCACTGGAGCCCTGATGGGAAAACAGGACCAGAAATGAGTTTAGAACATAGAGAGGAAAAATTCCTTAAGGTTTGGAGGTGTGTTTTTTTGGGGGGGAGGGGGGACTAGAGAGAAACACAGCAGGCCAGTAACTGTTTCAGCATCCAGGAATGCCAATTTTTAATAGGCAGGGGCAGGAAGTTGAGTGGGGATATGATGGGAGAAGGCAAACGAGAATGAGGAATGGTGGTCATGCTATCAGCCACACCACCTCACAGAGCATATGGAAACCACCAAGGAAGTATGCCCACAGTTTAAAGAAAGAAAATATAACACACGAGATGATGTGATCCAGGCAGATAGGGGTGTATTCAGCTGCGATTATACCACCACAGAGGGTTTGGCCAATTACAAATTGCATTACATATGTTATCCTGTAACAGCCGGCATGAGAGGAAGGGCATGTGTGGTTCATCCAATTTGACAAATGAAAGAGACTTATATAAGGCTCAGAGTACATAAATTCCTTTCTACATGATTTGGTGATAGAACCAAGCCCTGCTTTTCCCCACCCTACCCCAGTCTTGCCTACTGGGGTAGTCTTGCCTAAATATAGCAGAAATTCAGTAGCATGTGAGAGGGACTTTGGAAACAATAATGTTGTCATTTTCCCATCATAATTTCTGGAATACCCAGTATATCTACTGTAATTTAGAATGCTACTCTTGGGTGATTCAGATGGTTTTTATAGCCTCTCTAATGTTAGTGAAACCATTCCAAGGTCCTGAAAATAAAATCTCTCTCCCAAATATAGCCCATTCTTTTGGTAGAATAATATTTCCAATGGCTGCTCAGGATGATATCTGAAATTCCTGAATTTCTATTCCAGTGATATTCCTACTATTTTGAGAAAAGCATACTGTCGAAAGCTGTCATATTTGGGATCAGATTCAATAGTTGAGTTCTATGGTGTGTCTTACAGCCTTGCACAGAAAAATCCTTCTGTCCTACACACAATCTAGTCCATTCCATAAACTCTCACTTGCATTGTCTTCAGATGTGGAAGACAATGACATTGTATTATTTATTGAATCTAATCATATTTAATTTGAAAACATAGCAGTGCCAAATATCTGAAAGGGCTCTTTACGACTGTGTATTTGTGTGTGGGGATGCAGGTGTATGTGTAGCAACTCTAAAGAAAATAACAGAACAAACTACTCTATGTAAAGAATTATATAATCTCCTGTTTGGAAGAACAGGTCTAAATTTTGTAACCATTCACATTTTTGGGCCAAAATTAAGAGAAAACTAGAATTGTGATAAATAGTGTATGACATTTGACATTTCTAAACAGAATTAATTGAGTACTCTCCATGAGGATGTGCTGTGAGTACTCTCCATGAGGATGTGGTGAAAAATGCATTGTTCTTTGGTTTTATGACCTACTCCAAATCACCAGAAAATTCTCCTTAATGTGTAATGATTTTAGTCCATACTGTATGTAACTAACCAATACTATGTTACTTGAGTCCTAAGAAACTTCTCTGGCTGTCAGGATATCTAGGTCTGACAGATCAGCCATTTGGCAAAATACTAGCATAGGCATAAAACAGACTGCATTGGCATCAGCTGCATCACTGGTCTGTGGGCCAGACTATAGTGGATCCATATTGAGAGCTCCTGGCATAATATAACTGCTGGTTTATTGTTTGCTCACCATGAGCCAGGCATAAGTTTTTAGTATTTACCTGATACAATTCATTGAATCCTTCTGTTATTCCAACCTTCACATGAGAAACTGAGGTACAGAGGGGGTTAACTCACCTGCCCTGGATCACCAAGCTAGTAAATAAGGAGATGCAGCTTTAAATTCAAGAATTCAGGAGTTCTGGCCCCAGGTATTGTGTTTTTAACTACTACTTCTTAGAATTACCTCTCACGATGGCTAAAGACCCCACTTTAATGTCAGCATGAAAACACATCATTCATAGCATGAGCAACAGGCATGAAGCTTCCAGTGCTTGGCATGGCTACAGGGAGTATTCAAGCATGCAGAGAATGAAGATGAATGCTTTGATTTTTCCCCCAGGGTATTTGTAGTGTTTTGAATCAGTGTTGTTCTATTGTGTCATTTTAGGACATGATTATTTCTGGGCTACAGCCTGAAACTTCCTACTCCCTCACTGTCACAGCCTATACCACCAAAGGAGATGGTGCTCGCAGCAAGCCTAAACTGGTGTCCACCACTGGGGCAGGTAACCTTATTTGTGCATAAATGTGCCTTGAACATTTTCCAGGTGACAATAATACTCATTTTCCGAATGGTATGGTGAATTCTATCAGAAAGAAAAAGTGGACTATGGTTCAACTTTTGTGTTTTTTGATATACAGTTCAGAAAAAAAATTTCAAGACACACTTTGCCCAAATTATCCAGTCAGTCATTCAACAAGTATGTTCATGTGCACCTACTACATGTCAAGCATTACTACCAGTACTGAGGATACAGCCATCAACAGAACAGAAATATTCTTCCCTCCTGAAACTTATTTTCTAAGTCAAACTAGATACTTAGCTAGTAGACAAATGAATATATAATAAATCATCAGTAACTTTGAAGTTGAAATATAAAGGTAAGTAGACATTAAAGATAGGATAGCCCCTAGTGGCTGTTTACGAAGAGTGGTTGGAGAGGGTCTCTTAGAGGAAAGTTATTTGAGCTGAAACATGAGTGATGCAAGTTCCATGAATGTCCAGTGGGATGATCATGTGGGCAGAGATGTCACTCATTAGCTTCAACCTCTCTCTGCAACAAACCTTTTTAGAAGAGCTGCCATGTTGAACTCGCTGATGACTTACAGTTCTAGGGTGTTTTTGCCATTTTCTCCTCTTCACTCCTTGCTGTGGGGATTCTGAAGAAGCCAAATCACATAAAAGATGGGGAACAGAAAAGAGAAGAAGGCTGCAAAATGTCAGATCGCTCCTCTGAAGAACAAAGTTTCTTAATGCTCTTTAGAGTTACTTTGATTGGCTCACATTAGGAAAAGCCAGCATGAAGGAAGACCTGACATTGTAAAACCAATAAATTAAGACATAATTACAAAAGGATTCTCCTCCAATCCCTTTATATAGCAATCTCCCATGGAACATTTAAACTATGATTTGATTTACTCCTCCTGATTCGCTTCTCTCACAACTTTTTAGGAACACACCTCTAGGTAAAGGCATAAAGCAAAGAACAGCTGTGATGTTGAGTACCCTCCTGGGTGCCATGCTCACTGCCAAATTTGTCTAAATGTCATAAGATTTGCCTCACTTACATCCTGCCACCTGGAACTGCCTCAAGCAGCAGGATTACAGATGGCAAAACTCCTTTAAGGCAAAGTCTTCTGGGCCTTATTTTTTTAAAATATTTTTTTTAAGAATAGCATTGTATCAAGCTAATTTAATACCCTGCAGAGGAGATACATGTTCAGTGGGGGCATGTTGCCTGGCTGTGGAACCAGCCTATATTGAAATGTAGACAACTAAGGGTAAACCCCTGAAATTAAATCTCAAAATGAAGAAAATACATTTCCTACACCTAAATTTGTAATTGTGTCTTAATTAGTCTGAGATGTCTTACGTAAAGCATCAAGTTCCTATTGCTCTTAAGATAGAGGTGCTATAATGAGACAGAGAAAGTAGAGAATTTATAGCCTAGGGATGTGAATCCCAGGGAAATAAATGGCATTGTCTATTTCAATAGCACTAAGACTGGATCATCACTTTTTTGTGACTATTCAAAAATTATTTAGAATTGTTATAGATTATTTTGGTGTTTCTATTTACAATTTCAAATCTTTCTTAATCACAGGAAACTTGGATGTTGAGGTAGACAATGCTTATATTTTAGATGTCTATACATTTATTGTCTTCATACTTCCTCACTGAGCCTAGGTTGGAGGTGTGAAAATCCAGATTTATAATATCCTTAAGAGAAAAGCTCGAGTTTTATTTTCTGTCAACCTCCTAGTCAAAAAGCATCCTTTAGTCATGGTTTATCCCAATATAAAGTATAGACAAAGAGTGCAAATTATAACCAATATAACTCAAAGAAACATAATTTTGTACTTTAAAAAATCTTTCAAGCAACATAAGAATAGAGTTAAGTGTTGGGGCTATGGATTCAGATTGTCTCATAGCTTTCTCACTTATTATACCTTTGACTATGCAGTTTTCTATCTCTCTGGGTGTCATTTTCTTATTATGGAAAATGAAGATAATAAATAATCAGAGTGTGTAGTCAAGAGTGAAAAATGTAAATCAAATGAGATACTACACTGAACGCTCTGAGCACAGTGCCTGGTACATTGCGTGTACCCAATAATTAAATATGTTATGATTATTATTCTTATTAGCTGTATCTAATTAGCTAATCTCTACTTGGATTCATTTTTCTGTGGCATGAACCTTTACCACATGTGTGGTAGTTTTGATATGAGAAGATATTTTGTTTTGTTTTATTTTTTTAAAGATTTATTTATTTTTTTATTTATTAATTCATTCATGAGACACACAGAGAGAGGCAGACACAGGCAGAGGGAGAAGCAGGCTCCCCGTAGGGAGCCTAATGTGGAACTTGAACCCGGGACTCTGGGATTGTGTCCTGGGCCAAAGGCAGATGCTCAACCACTGAGCCACCCAGGTGTCCCTTTTTGTTTTGTTTTAAATACTCTTGAATTATTGTTTAAGCCTATTTGTGTCTGTTATCAAATTCTGGTATCTCAGCCTATCTTAATAATTAACTATGAGAAGAAGCATATTTCCACAGAGGTATATAGACCAAGGCTTTTTAAATAAATAGTGTCATGGGAATTTCCATAGAGTGGTGCTCCCACTCAGCAGTGATTACAGTGTGAATGTCTGTATAGGTTGGTCTGACCACTCCCTCCCGTGTGCTCTAGTTCCAGGAAAACCTCGGCTTGTGATTAATCACACTCAAATGAATACTGCTCTCATTCAATGGCACCCCCCTGTGGACACATTTGGACCTCTTCAGGGCTATCGCCTAAAATTTGGCCGGAAAGATACGGAACCACTCACTACTCTTGAGTTCTCTGATAAAGAAGATCACTTTACAGCTACAGACATCCATAAGGGAGCATCATATATCTTCAGGCTCTCAGCCAGAAACAAAGTGGGCTTTGGGGAAGAGATAGTGAAGGAGATTTCTGTTCCAGAAGAAGTCCCAACTGGATTCCCTCAAAACCTCCACTCAGAAGGCACTACTTCAACCTCCGTCCAGTTATCCTGGCAGCCACCTGTCCTAGCAGAGAGAAATGGCATCATCACCAAGTACACTCTTCTGTATCGGGATATCAACATCCCTCTTCTTCCGTTGGAGCAGCTTATTGTTCCAGCTGATACCACTATGACACTCAGTGGCTTAAAGCCAGATACCACATATGATGTAAAAGTACGTGCTCACACGAGCAAAGGGCCCGGGCCATATAGTCCCAGTGTCCAGTTCAGGACACTGCCTGTGGATCAAGGTAGGATTTGTCTGCTTATGGCCTTCCTCCTTTAAAGGAATGTCGGTCTTTGGAAATCAGTATTTTGAAGCTATAAATAAACTGATCGGACCATTCATATTAATATAGGTTCAGCAAAAGCAAAAAGGTAAAGTATATAAAACTTAATATGTTTTGGATGCCTTAGATTTTGGTTATAGAATGCCAAGCAAGTCTGGCTGACAGCACCCCAGTGTTCTCAGGTAAGGAGAGTATAATATAGTTGACTGAATTGGAAAAAAGAGAGATCCTTATGAGAATGGGGTAGTAGAATGAATGGTCTAAACAGGTAGGCAAATCACACTTGTCTCTCTGATCAAAGTACATGGCATCTGCCGTAAGCCCGATGGTCTATGGTGGACAAGGACAGGTCATACGTTCTTAGGAGGAGTGTAAATACACTGTTTTTCCTTTTCCAGCAGTGTTTGCAAAAAATTTTCATGTGAAAGCAGTAATGAAGACTTCAGTGCTGCTATCTTGGGAAATTCCAGAAAATTATAATTCCGCCATGCCTTTCAAAGTAAGTTGCCTTCTAATTTGTAAGGTATCATGGGTGAAGGGGGGGCGGGCACGCAGTTTACCTGGGTAGGTTACTTAGAAAGCATATGCACCACTGATTCAACCGCACACACTTGCTTTTCTCCGTTTTGGTTTCACTTGAAAGATGAAGAGGGAGCTGAAGCCTAGGGGTGGTATTACTTGTCAGTCACCTTGTAGTTCCAAGTCTTTTTACATCTAAGCTAGTGCTTTTCTTATTTCACCAGAAAATGAAATTTACATAGTTTCTAATTCTTTAAAATGCTGCATCCTGGGATTTTAAAAATGTGTTTATGGGCCTGATTCTTTGTATGTTTTTTTAATTTAAAAAATCTTTTATTTATTTATTCATGAGAGATACAGAGACAGAGGCAGAGACACAGGCAGAAGGATAAGCAGGCTCCTCACAGGGAGCCCGATGTGGGACTCAATCCCAGGATCCTGGGATCATGCCCTGAGCCAAAGGCAGATGCTCAACCGCTGAGCCACCCAGGTGTCCTTCTTTGTATGTTTTAAACTCTAATTTGTGGTTGAGAGATACTAGAGATGTTAGCAAGAAGTGCAAGTCTATGAAAGTGCAAGTCTATGAAGAAAGAAACATTTTTGAAGGCAAAACTATACTCCAGAACAGGAATAACAGCATTTAGAAAAAAGGTGATATGAATAATACATTGAAAACCCAGAACATTTCTGCACAATCTCCGTTAATTATATACAAGCAACAAGTCGAATATTGGAAAAATATTGTACATTTCTTTCTGTATTTTTGATAGACTTAGAAACATTACAGAATTATGCAGTAAGAACCAAAAGAAAAATTGATTCAATCTCTAGAGTTTATGAACACTTACAGGCTTGGGAATTATCCAAAATTAGAATTGACTTGACATGCATATTCTATACACAGGAACACATTAGTTTAGAAAGCACATTGCCTCTCTGATAACCAAATCTCTTTGATTGGTTGTATCTTCTAGATTCTTTATGATGATGGGAAAATGGTAGAAGAAGTAGATGGCCGGGCCACCCAGAAGTTAATTGTCAACTTGAAGCCTGAGAAGTCATATTCATTTGTGCTAACAAACCGTGGAAATAGTGCTGGTGGGCTGCAACACAGGGTCACGGCAAAGACTGCACCAGATGTGCTACGTACCAAGCCCGCCTTCATTGGGAAGACCAACCTGGATGGCATGATTACTGTGCAACTGCCTGAAGTACCCGCAAATGAGAATATAAAGTAAGTTGACTGAAGGGCTAGGGCCAAGGGATAGGAATGCAAGCAAGCAGGAAAAGAATATTCAACCTCAGTATTAGAGAAGTTATAAAAGAGTCTATTACTGTATGTGGAGTAAAAGATTCTTGCTCATTGGCCCTCCATTTTATTTGAATTTTATTACACCATGTTCTCATGTTCATTATAATACAGATTCTTTTTTTTTTTTTAAAGATTTTATTTATTTATTCATGATAGTCACACAGAGAGAGAGAGAGAGAGGCAGAGACATAGGCAGAGGGAGAAGCAGGCTCCATGCAGGGAGCCCGATGTGGGATTCGATCCCGGGTCTCCAGGATCGCGCCCTGGGCCAAAGGCAGGCGCCAAACCGCCGCGCCACCCAGGGATCCCTATAATACAGATTCTCATTAATTTAACATTAAGTGTTTTTTATGTCCCAGGAATGATGTAATGTAGTAGAGATAGACAAAAAGAAAACATGGTCCTTACTCCAAAGGAGTTTATGCCATAGTATACAGAATAAAGTGACTAGTTGAATAATATTTGGCAAATCTTATTATAATGGTGAGGAAGTCTCACAAAACATTACGAAGCTGAAAGAAACTTTGGGAAATGAGAAAAAAATAGTATGGCACTGTTGTTTTATATGTGTATTGAAAGGAGGCATTTCAAAAGTTATAGTTCAGAATGACATTGGAAAATACATGAAAGTTAGAAAATGGAAGTTTTCTCTTGTGGACAGAGCACAGTGTAGAGGCCAGTGGGGCTGATGTAAACAATCAAATCCAGTCAATTAAGTAGTTTACTGGTTATATATAGTTAGTTGATTTAGCCAATGCATTTTTAAAAATATTTTATTTATTGCCAATGCATTTTATAACCAGTATAGCTGGCCGGATATAGTTGATAGGAAAAAAAATTTTTTTTCACTGCAGTCAGTATTCAGTATGAATATTGTGGGTGACCCTGGAGAACAAAAAAAGATGTGGTCTTTGCCCTCAAAGAGCTACCATAGAGTGAAGGATACAGAGGAACAGGTATAATACATGCCAATGATAGAGTTAGACTCTATTAAGAACAGCTAACTGATAATGAAATGGGTCAAGGAGAGTTCTTGTTTAATCTTAAAGGACAAGTAGGATACAAAATATCAGAGTGAGAAGATTATATGCAAAGGCTCATTAGTTAAGGAAGCCAAGTTATTTTGTAAGGCCTGGACAAGAAACATAAGAGAGGTGAGTAAGAGCCAGGTTGCACTCAGAACTGGACCATGGAAATTCAGGAAAGGTGTTTATGCAAGAGAGTGGCATGTATCATTTATATAATACCTCAGTTTCCTTCTTTCCATTTCAGGAAATACTTATTGAATATTTACTGCATGGTGAAGCTTGTGCTGTCTGCTTGCCTTCTCATTTCTTGTATCCCATACAATCATGTTTAGATGAAACTTGTTTCAAAAGATTTGAAGGTCAAGCAGAGATGTTTATGCATAGTTTATGAATTGTTAGGACCTTCACATTTAGCAGCAATCTGGTGACATAATTAGGACAGTTCTTAGGGAAGATGGCTCCTGAGGGCATACGTTGGAAGGATTGGAGCAATGTAGAGAAAAGTGTTGGGATGTCATTACGTAGTTGGTTGATTCTAGGTAAACAACTAGATTCTGAAATCAGTTGGAATTGAGGGAAATAGGATAAAGAGGCAGATAAGGGCAGTAACATAGTAGGAATGAGGGATCAAGGCAAAGAAAAAAATGTCATGGATGACTCTGAGAGTTGAATTTGGATGACAAAGTGAATAATGCTGCCATTCATCCTAAAGGATGAAAAATCAGGAGGAAATGAAGGGGTTCAATTTTGGGTATGTTTTATGTGAGATATCAGTGAAATACCTAGTTAGAGATGCATGTTTAAAGAAATTACTATGTTTATGAATAGGAATTTGAGAGTCGTTAACAGAACAGCATGTATTTATGGAAAAAGAATCACTGAGACAGTGGGGTGAAGATATGAAGCGAAAGGCTAAAGTAAAGGTCTCAGGAAGGAAAGAGCTAGTAGAGGACACAGTAGGGTTTATTACAAAGTTAAGTGAAGAACCAAGCCAGGGCAAGTTCATGGCAAAAGAATTTTCAAGAAGGTGTGTACAGTCAAAATTTTCCAAAGCTCCAGAAAATTAAAAAAAAAAAAAGATGACAGAAAAAAAAGAATAGCTATTAAAAAGTAAAATTATAAGCAAGAAGTTTTTAATGTAGTGCCATGGTTGAAATTTAGGAGAGTCTAATAATTGGTGACTTTTGACTTAACTAATATAAATGCTTCCAGAGAAAACGTTCTGTTCTTATTTATTTGATGAGATAATTGGAGGATTTTAACCAGATGGTGGGATTTCCAAAAGATCATGACTAAAATAAATTCACTGAGAAATCAGATCTCCTTTTTTTGTCCACTCTTCCTTTTGTATCATTCAGAAAACTGGAAACAAGAATGGAATATTAGTGTAATTTTTATTCCAACAAGATTTAATATGAGAGTGAGATTATATTTATCCATTTTTGTTTAAATCATCTGTGGATATATATATATATGCCAGGAAATGTTTTAGGGACATAGTAGAGATAATGCTAACTTCCTCATTGCTCTTCTACCACATAGTTAATTGGGAAATTTGGACAAATAGAGTCAGTTGAAATGGAGTTTTAGGATACCAAAGACTAGCTGGATAAGGGAGGCCAAAGGAGGAGTATCCAACTCCAGTTTAGTAGCTCAGGGAAGGGTTCCCGAGAAAGCAACATTAAAACTGAGGTCTAAAGAATGACAGGAGCCTAGCTGGTCTGTGGGAGTGGGGTTGGAGAGATGCTGTTTCTGGGAAAAGACAGTATACGTGATACAGCAGGAGCAAGAGAAAGACTAGCATTTGTTACTTGTCTACCTCATCCACAAAGACATTTCAGCTGGCATCCAACAAACATGTATTCTATACATTGCCAGTGCCAGGTCTGGGAATAGATGACTGAGATGAAGCCCTACATTATGGTACCAGGACAGATAGAAAAAATAGATCATGTGAATATAATGGAGTAAGTACTGCCCAAGTTCCAGCCCAAATTGAGTGTCAGGGGAGACATCATCTAGAAGGAGCTAGTATTTAACCTGAGTCTTGAAGGGGAGGAAAGATTTAGGAAAGGTAAAATAGTTGCAAATAAAGAACAGGGAAAGATACAGAGTATAAATTCAGTCCATTTAAAAACATGAACTGTCTATTCAGGGAAAGAGCAATGGAAAGATGAAAATAGGATAGAATAATTTGTAGTATTTGTTATTAGTTTCCAAGACTTAAGAAAAAAAAATGCCTTTAGTGGCTCTTTACCCAATTGGCTTAGTGGAATGTGTTAGACATTATTGAGAAATGGCATTTTATTCCATTGGTGGTATATTTTTGGTTCATTTTCCAACTTCTGAATGAGTCAAGAATATCGTAGAATGTAGTCTTTTAGTGCTCTTCTTTAGCTTGCTCAGTTTTCCCCTTTGTTTTATTTATGTACTGCTTCCTCCTACATTTGAAATGGGAGTCAGAGAAAAGAGTAAAACTTTGGTAACAAAGAGAAGAGATCATTATGAAATATAAAAAGAAAGCAAATGACTGTGGGGGAAAAATGTGTTCTAGAAATGAATTTAAGGATTCCCAGAAATATATTCTAGTCTCTCTGGGGAAAAAAAGAGCAAAAGACAAAACTAGGAAACTACTCGAGAGGGAAAAGTATCAGAACCATAGGAAATGAAAAACAAGGGATCCCTGGGTGGCGCAGCGGTTTGGCGCCTGCCTTTGGCCCAGGGCGCGATCCTGGAGACCCGGGATCGAGTCCCACGTCGGGCTCCCGGTGCATGGAGCCTGCTTCTCCCTCTGCCTGTGTCTCTGCCTCTCTCTCTCTCTGTGACTATCATAAATAAATAAAAATTAAAAAAAAAAAAGGAAATGAAAAACAAATTTCCTGTTAGAAAAATAAACCAAAAAAAAATGCTAAATAATCTATATACATTGGACTTTTTCAAGGGGTGATAACAAAGTTACACATCCTGTTGTCATGTGGCACAGTCCATTTTATTAGAGGCAGCTGGGTGCCATGCTGTGCCACTTGCAGCAGTTGGCAAGTTAAGAAATTAGAAAGGAATGTAGCTTTCCAGAATATCCTGGGAGAAATGAGGAGAGAAAACACTAATACCAGAGCCATGGGCTGGGTTGCTAACTTATATTTAGGTGAAAGCTCTTTAGAAAAATACTTCCAGGGACACATGGGTGGCTCAGTGGTTGAGCATCTGCCTTAGGCTCAGGTTGTGATCCCTCCATACGGTCTGCTTCTCCCTCTGCCTGTGTCTCTGCCTCTATCTCTGTGTCTCTCATGAATAAATAAATATTAAAAAAAAAAAGAAAAATACTTCCAATTTGTTTTCTGGTAAAATGAAATTTTGGTGATTAAAGGGCCGTGTTGCTTTTTTAAAAGATTTTATTTATTTATTTATTCATGAGAGACAGAGAGGCAGAAACAGAAGCAGTCTCCCCAGAGGGATCCTGATTTGGGACTCGATCCGAGGACTCAGGGATCACTACCTGAGCCAAAGGCAGATGCTCAACCACTGAACCACCCAGGTGCCCCTAAAGGACTGTTTTTTATCAACAGAAACCATGCATCTAATTTCTGGCCAAGGTAATTGGGAAGTCTTGATCCCTACCCCCAACCTCTCACCACCCAGCAACAAATCTGACTCTTGTAAACATGACACAGCCATGGCTCATTGCTTTTGTACTCTTTCACACATGGTTTTTGTGTGGAGAAGTGAGGAACCTCTTTCAGGGAAAGTCCAAATTTCTTGTGAAATAGCCCTGTGGGTACTGCAGGTTCTGCTAGCAGGAATTTGTGATGCCTCAGTCTTCTTGGATAGATTTAGGGGTCAGAATGCCAGTCAGAAAATCTAGCAACTCCACCATTCTTCAGAAGCAAGTTGTGATGAAGGGAACTTTCCTGACTTTATAGAGCAGGATTTTACTCTGGGTGGTAACGAAAAATGTACCATACAGATTGTACTAAGAGATAAGCTGCTGGAAGGTACCCGATGTAAGTTAATTTCATGGTAATCATCTTATATTTATGAAAAATAGAAATGAAACAGAGCATTTTATGAAATTTTTAATGTCTTTGGTCTTACTAATTTGGCTTTCAGGTTGGCCTACTTTTTCCTCTTTTAAAAAAATATTCTTGGAAGCATGGCTTACAAAGATGCTTCATAAAATGTGTGCACCATTACTAGTTTAATGTATTAATGTATCATCTGTTTAATGTTTAATGAGAAATAATTCACTCATCACATGGTTGTCAAGTGCAGTGGTGAAAGTTTAAATTTGTACAGTGCTTTACACTTTACTGAGGACATTTGAATGTTTTATTTTAGTCTCACAATAGTCCTGTGAGGTAGGTATTATAGGTGAGTAAAGTGAGGCTCAGAGATACTAAACGGCCCGGCCACAATCATAAAGTTGATATTAAGAACAGTTATAATAGTGACAGGAGCCTTACTAGTTATTGTTCCAGGGCATCGCACACAATAGCTGATGGAATCTTCAGGAAAAGAGTGCTTCGTATTTTATGGCTGAGGAAGTTCTAGGGTGAACTGGCCTGCCTTCCCACACAAGATTGGAGCTGGAGAGGAAAGATTTGAACCCAGGCAGTCTGGCTGTAAGCCCACATGTTGAACCATGACCATAGAGTATTTGGTCAGACCAGGACATTTTTTTTTTCTAGGACAATTGATAAACCGTTAAGAACTTGAGGACAAGTAAGAATGGACAGAACTGCCCCAGACAGACCTTAGAATAAGGAGTAATTAGGCACCTGTGCCTGGTCATAGATCATGGAAATGTGTAAGTGTTATGGAGCAATTAAACCAATCAATTGCCATGAGAATTCAGATGAGAGGTAAAGGGAGAAGCTCCCCAGGGGCCAGCATTATCATCCACTATTTTACAAAAAAAGAAAATGAGGCCTGAAGAAATTAGGTGACTTTAACTTGTCTGAAAACACATCGCTAAAAATATTGAAAACCTTAATTTAAACATGGAGACTGGAAGGATCATTCAACCTGCTTTGGGTTTTCTATGGTAAATTAATTTGGTTTAAACAATATATACCCAAATAACTGTAGTGCGTGCACATGCGCGCGTGCACACACACACACACACGAAATTATGCAAGGAATGACATTCATCATTAAATTCTGATACAAATTTTGACCTTCTAGTTAAATAATGAGTTTGAGAATGCTAATACATTCTGCTAATACAAAAAGCCTGGCTGAATTTGAAAAGGGACCACCACAAACACCAGACCTAGTCTTCTCAAATAATTATATGGAGCCAGGCCCCTTGGTGATAACATGTTAAATAAAACTAGTAAAATTTTACTTAATATAATTAAAATTCTGAAGGTTAGATTTAACCTATCTAATTAAATCTAACATACTGGGAAAACACAGCTTACTTTATAAGTAGTCAGAGCATTTGCAGATATATTGATTCTGAAGTTATTTATTTTTCTATTAGTTTAATAGTTAAAGTCTATGTCAAAAAAAGATATTTTGAGCTTAAACTTCAAGCTTGAGTCAGACAGGCAAAGCATAGTGTAAACTTTAATTTTATCCATATATGAAGCTGATCTATATCCAAAAACATTTTTTTTTCCATTTCAGACAAGTTCTTTCAGTTCATATGATTTGGTTGATTTCAATTTGTAGAGTACATCTTAGCTCCCCATTTCACTTTTCTTATCTGAGTCATCTTTTCGTCCTTATTACCCCATGAAAGTCGAACAAGAATCATTACTACACGGGTAAAGAAAACTTTCGCAGAAACAAGAGTATTTTCTATAAACACTATTTGGCCAGTTGGGAGTAGCCATGTAGTTTGGTAGGTTTGGAAGATGAGAGAGTTCTAGTCCAAATGTGCTTATTTTCTCTTTACATAAACATAAAGCTATCTCCTAGTGAGGAGGTAAGGATGTCCAAGGTTTGAGGCCAGGGGAGAAAGTCTGACAAATGTGTTGTACAAAAGAGAAGGAAGAGATAACTGGAGAAATTGTGGTGAGATGTCCAGACAGATCAAAGTCCTGAATTTGCTGAATATGAATTTACAAAATCATTTTTCCCTGTGCATTATTTCTCAAGCCATATGCAGCTCTGTAGCTTCAGGCCCAGAGAAGGGCAATTACAGATTTTAGCTAGTGTTAAGTGGAAGATGTGGGCTCTAGAAAAGAAGAGTCAAAGATCTGAGAGCCCTGGGTGGTGCATGGTGCCTTCTGGAACTTGAAATCACCCAGGATGATGGCAGAGTTTGGGAGAAAAGGAAGAAGACCCTGGGGGAAAAGAGAAAAAGAAAGAAAGGGTTTCTGAAAGGGTTTATGGATGATAAAAGTCAGTGAGAGAAGAGCATAATAATATAACAATATAGCTGAAATATATGCCTCAAACAAGAGGCACTTGTCTTTTGGCTTGCTTTTTGTTTTAGCTAAAGTGGGGAGGAAAAAAATACCTGGAAGAAGCAACAGTGAGCGAGGAGGGAAACCCTGGGCCCTCCCTCCAGCTCAGGTGCATGGGTGGTGGAGGGGCATGAATAAGCAGCCACCCTATGAGAAGCCTGTGAGGGAAGCAGGATTGTCAGGGGAAAACTAGGTTTCAGAAAAGGCAAAAACATGTGTGTTTACAAATGCCGTGGTTACAGAGAACATGGATGAAATGTGTGGATTTAGGCTAAACTTTTTTATAGTACGAAGTTTCGAATTCCCTATGCCACGTTTCTTTCAAAGACTGAGAGCTGCTTTGAAGCAGCTCCTCTTGGACTGCTCTAGATGAAGGCTTTGGACATCAGGAGACAGAAAAGGCCATGCAAATCCAGGCACACTGTTAATTACTTGCTGTGGGGGAGGCTCTTCAATTCTTATCCCAGCCACAAATTGAATGAACATTTGGGGAGTACTGCGAAAGAAGTGAATGGATTCTTTTTTCATGCACAAGAATAGCAACTCAACTGTGAAAGCAGGAGAAAAATTAATAGGATTCATCATCTTAACCTTGATTTACAAGATTCTGAAAGAGGGCAATGGGAACTCTCCGATAATGAGGAGTATCATTACTTTAGGTGAAGAGAAGCGGTCTTGACTTGGTGCAATTGGTAGTGAAGAGCAAGAGGTTCCCGGATGAGTGTTGTCACGTGCATCTGTAGTGTTATTTTTTATGCTCAGTTGCAGCCCTTGTCATTCTTCTCCAGGCTTGTTTAATGTGATGGACTTGTTTGGCAAATCCTTCAGGTGGTGGGAGGATAGGAAGAGGAGGATGCTTCCTCTGGATCATAAAGTACAAGATACTGGCCTTTCTCACATGCTCCAGCTCTTCCTTCTCACCCTCCTCAATCATCATGATTATTGGTGGGAAAGAAAATGGTTGGCTAGGTGATGTGATTCTGGGAGTCTGGTGATTAGTTGCTCAGAGCACCATGGAGAGAGGGTCCTGGCATAGTTGTCTGGTTTGATCTGATTTCTTGATTGAGGAGAAAAAAAACGTTTTGACAAGTTCTTTAACTTGCATCTCAGGGACTGTTGCTGAGTCCTACTTGAATAACTTGGTTCACATGCATTCCCCCCATGATGAGGGTCAGTACTAATGATAGTGGCTTGCCTCAGTTTGGTGCTGCCTGTGTGTGACAGGTGACAGCACAGGTGTGTGCTCTCATTTTTCAGAGTACACAACTGATATTAAGGAATGTTAAATGATCAGCCCAAGATCACACAGCGAATCAGTGACAGAGCTTAACTTGTGGGCCAGATGTATCTTCAGATGCCATATTCTTCACCTAAACACTTTAAAATGGCACCTTTCAATATAATAAAAGCCATATAGAATTTTAAATTTTCTAACAACTACAGTGAAAAGTACAAAGACATAGGTAAAATTAATTTTAATAGCACATTTTATTTTACCTAATATATCCAGAATATTATCATTTAACATATGGTCACTATTAAACATTTATTGCTGAGATATCTTACATTTACATTCTGTACTGAGTCTTGAAAATCCAATGTCCTTTACACTGTGAAGACATTTCAGTTCAGACTGGCCACATGTCGGGTACTCAAGAGCCACAAAGGCTAGTGGCTACCATATTGAACAGTGCAGCTTTAGACTCTGTTTATGGAAACAGAGTTGGTTAGCATAGAGTTTTACTGAGTTTATTGCAGGTTTTGTTTTGATATAAGTAGAAAGAGGCCTTTCTGCACATGTTCTTGGTTTCTTTGATATAAGGAGATGCAAGGTTGGTAGTGCCCATCCTGCAGTCCCCTTTCCCAGTATGGCAGCCTTCTCTTTCAAAAGTGTGTGTGTGGGTGGGGGCACCTGGGTGGCTCAGTGGTTGAGCATCTGCCTTTGGCTCAGGTTGTGATCCCCAGGGTCCTGGGATGGAGTCCCATATCCGGCTCCCTGCATGGAGCCTGCTTCTCCCTCTGCCTGTGTCTCTGCCTCTCTCTCTCTGTCTCATGAATAAATAAAAAAGAATCTTTAATAAATAAAAATGTATGTGTGTCGGTGTGTTCATTTTCACAACAAATATCCACAAAATAATGGAGTCCTTTAAAAGTAGTTTATAATACAAATAAATGAAACAAAGAAAGAGCCAGACTATTGCCAAGGTTAAGATATGTATAAGTTTGTATCCCCGTAACAGTGTGTTTTAATTTTGGTCATAATTTAATCTCTCTGGATTAATCTTTTTGCCTGTTACCTGTCCTTATGCAGTTTTTGACAAGGCAAAATGAGATTATACATTTAATATACCTGAGAAGTAGGAAGTGATTGATGTGTTCGTTATTATTATATACCTATGTTTCAAGTCATTGTAGAGTTACTACCAGAGATCAAGCAGAGTCAGGAATACAAGAGCAGAGTATACATTTTATGGAAGATGCAGAACAACTTTTCAAATAGCCCATACCTATTTTTGAACCTTTATAGTTATTTAAATTTTGACTGATTATTCTTAATGTGAGTGCTCAGTTACTTTTGTCCTTTGTATACATTTATTTTTGAGATCTATTTTGAAGGCATTTCGATGGTGATGGTCTCCAAGTTTCTACTGTATTTACCTTAAGGTTTGCAATTGGATGGATAGAAATAATTACATCATTATTTAACTGTTGTGAAATTGTTGGTAATTTTGGTGTGTTTAATTTCTTATCCAAATAAAAAGTATTTTAGGGATGTATAAATGAAATCATTGTTGTCATCATCTAGGCATTTGTATGAGCTAAGGGAAATTTTTATTGCACATTTTCTATTAAAACATCATCTTATAAATTGATGTCATAGAAAATACTTGGTTCAGCAGCTTGTGATGCTGCATTTCAGCATACTAAACTTGAATGTGTCTAGCACCAGGGTCCTAACAAACTGTTTCTGCTCTGTTTACGATACCTAATAAAGAGCAGTCAACCATGGTGGTATTACCATACAAGATCATTGAAGTCACACATAAATGTCTACCCATGTTGTTTTTAAAATTGAACAAACAAGTGGTTATTTCTCATTGATGGACAAGTCACTCCATATCCATAATTTACCTTCATTCTCAATCACTGGCCTGTGGAAGATTTAAGGACATATCCATTTTCTTTTCCCTTTGAACTAACCTTATTTCTGTCTGTCCATTCTTGTGCAGAGGTTACTATATAATAATTGTACCTTTGAAGAAATCTCGTGGGAAATTTATCAAGCCATGGGAGAGTCCAGATGAAATGGAATTAGATGAGGTAACTATGTGTTTGTTGGATGTGCTTTTCATTAGTTACTTAATTTTTTAAGCATATTCTTCCTCTTGATGGAAGGAAGTCTAGGTGCTGACTTTCATCTGAGTGGCTGGTCAGCTGGTTGGATAGGTCAGTGTTATGGGCCTGATAACCTCTAGAAATCCCAACAAAGACCTTTTTGCTTTGATTAAAAGACATGTAGCTGCAATAACGCTTACAACCTGTCTTATCATTGTTGGCTTTAATATTTTGTCTCTTGCCCCTTGTAAAACATGATGCAAAGTGTAGAAGGTGAAGTGAATTGTCAGAAAAGGCTTAATCATCATTGTAATGAACTCCAAGGTCTGCTTAATGAGTGTAGTGGTAGCTGAAGCTGTTACAAATGCTAATTTGCAATTTGCACTAGAGTTCAATGTACCACCTACTATGTGTTTTTGACCTATTTCTCACAGAATTATGCTGATTGGCTCGTTTGCCTTATTCTGTATTTTGTAGGATTTCAGAATCAAAGATGCATTTAACTGCAGGGACAAAAAACAAACAAAACCAAACAAACAAAAAACCAAAACAAACAAACAAAAACCACATCCCAAAGTTTGAGCCAGGCAAGAGATATAGAACAAAAAACAGAACAAATACTAAATAGTGTGATTTTAATTTTTGAAATCTTACAACAGTAGGTGCATTTTAATTAGTACTCTTTTTGCAAAAAGAACATTTGTTTTTAGGTTTTGGTTTTTGTTCTCATGGGAGTTAATACATAGAATGAAGAACAAGACCTAAATATTATATACTCTATTTAGGTGGGAAAACTGTGATCAGAAATGTTAAGCCATATCCCAAAGGACCAAGCAAGTTCATGGCTGTGGTTCAGTCAAATACAGGAAAGACTTTGCTATTTTAACATGATGTTGGTTTGAATCATGTCAGAAAGCAAATCAAAAGTCCCTCACTTGGGAACACATGAGATTTTAATTTGTTGAGTTTATTTACAACAGAAGCCACATCTGATAGCCCAACCTATTATTTCGGGGTATGTTCTCCACCTTAAATTAGCAAGAGAAAGCAGAAATTCCTTAACTGCCTCACAGGGAAGAGATGTTTATTTCATACATGTCTGCACTAAAGAGACTGTGATCTGACGGATATGGACCACTAGCTTCTTTTGGCAGACACACAACCTCTCTAGACATATGGTTTACTTCACCTACTTAATTTATCTGAATTAAACTTGATCATGTTCAGAAGGGGAGATGAATTCAAGGTTAGAATTATACTTTTATGTCACCCTTTAATGATTAGATAAGCATTGGAGGGGTGTAAAATGAGATCCCATTTCAATAATGTCAAGCAATTTATGTTATAATTTTTTTTCTGTTAATAAAGAAGAAAGATCATTTTTCTATGTTAGAGGAATAGTAGTCTTCCATCTGAATGTGCAAAATGTCAGCTGGTCTTCTGTAAACATTTTGAAGCAAGCCATACTTTTACTTGCAACTGATTAATCAGTTAATCTTAAGATTATTGTCATTATTACTTATGATTTTAATCACCTGTTGAGTAAATTACTGATTTGAATTGTAATTGGTTTTAAAATGCAAAGGTAACTTGTAGAATCTATGAATCTTTCCTCCTGTTAAAAATAAGAAACGGAAGACAAAAAACAAGCTATCAAAGAATTAAGATCCTCCAATCCAAAAATTATGTCAAATACTTTTAAATAATAAACTTTTCTTGGAAGTAGAACCATTTGCTAGTAATAGGAAGCTGATTCTCTTTTATAGCCAGGTTTTAACCTCCAAAATGCACAGCAATGCTAATGGATTAAAGTATAGAGCTATATGACATTGAACTTTCCTGCAATTAAATTCTATGGGTCTGTGCTGCTGATTCCCATAACAGAGGGTCATTTTAATCATCTCACAAGTTGTGGTGCATTAATCTGTATAATAGTTTGATAAAGAACATTTATTAATTCAAAATTTTGGGGTCAGGTTGGGGTGTTTCCCACTTTTCTTACTGACATAATTGAGACCACATTGTAGAATTAATGGTGGAAGAAATAAGATATGCATTGACTGGAAAATGAAAATTATTTCTGATAAAAAACTAAAGCCCTTGATATATCTTCTGGAATTACCTCCAATACATTTTGTAACTATTGTGTAGGGGAGCAAATGAAACTAGGCTATGGCCTCACTTTATGCTTACTCATCCAGTTTCTGATCCCTACAGACATTTTTCCCCCTATCATGGATAATAAAAGCATTGTTGTAATTTTATCTATGGCTTGGTACTGCCAGCTTTGACAAAGCAGTGTTCCCCTCTTAAATGTATTTGACCAAGTGATTTTTTAGAAAGGCCTATAATTCAAATCGTTGAGAGTATATCATCGAATATAATGGTGGCCTAAGGGGATTTCCACATGTATGCCTCACATCTAGGCCCATAAAAAATGGAAAGAGGCTTCCTAAACAGAGTCACTCTCAATATTATCTTCTGAGCTCATTTATCCTTTGTCTGGGGATAATCTCCACATAATAAATCCGTGCACTAGAACTTCTGTTGTCAAGGTCAGAGTGGGCAGAGCAGACGTTGATAGTCAAACTGAATTTTGGACAGAATGACTCATAAAATATTAGTTATATTTAATTCAGGGAAGGTCTTACAATGTATCATAAGCTTTTCATTGCTATGTACTTCAAAGGCTTGCTGCTAAATAATGTAGTCATTTGTAGTTGTAACTTCAATATACTGGGTAACTTTGGTGTCATCTAAGCACACTTGACCAGTTTAAAGTACAACATAGGAAGCATCCTGCAGAGATGAGAACAACCTACAGGGGCAGGCTGACCTTAATGAATGGCTGCATTGCATCTAAGGAGCAGCAAAAAACCCAAATATTTAATTCTAAAGTACTTCTGCTAAGTCTTCTAAAGACACCCTAGCAAAGTGTACTCACAGGGATGACAGTGAGCAAAAGGTACTTTTGGGGCTGACAGTGATATGGATGAATTATGACAGTTGCATACATCTGAAATATGAATAAAATCAAAGTAGGGTTTGATCAGTGAAGTGGAAGAGGGGATGCAGTCACATAAACAACTGATGGTAAATGTTTTTGATTAACCAACTTCAAAAAGCTGTTCAGCTCATCTGCAGTACATTTGTCCTTAATATAATGGCTCATTGTTTACCACATATCAATGATAACCTTCGTAATGACTTTTCCACTATACTATTAAATATATGGCATCAGAATGTTTTAAAATAACATGTTAAAATAATCCAGGAAAAGGAAACCTAAGTACACATTCAGCTGCATTAATGAGAACAGATGCACAAAAATTACATCTGTCTAAGCATAGACTGAGTTAAAACAATTTAGATGATCAGTTTAGCTTAAATGTTGCATTTGTGTTTTCTTGATATTGTGCAACCATTACGCCAACAAAAATATAGCTTAAAAAATCTCTTACATGTAATTTCATTTTATTTCACCAGTTGATCAGATTATAAACTGCCACTTTCTGTTATGCCTTAGTGTTCTCATTTATAAAATGGGGATATAATAATGCCCTCAGTTATAAGGTTTATTATGAGGAGTAAATGAACTAATAAATATTGGGCTTCTGAGAACAGTGCTTGGCAGCAACTAAGTGCTTAATAAATATTAGCCATCATTGTGATTAGCATTATTATAAGTAAACCTAAACTTGACAGCAGGATTGAAAGATGGTGCTGAGTTCCTGGCCTTATTTTATTACCTCTTCTTTGGTGCATAATAGATCAGCCTTCTGAATTTATCATCAGATCGTCCAAATTTGCTAAACAGGTGATGCCCGCAATTGTGGGTCTCATAAAAGAGCTATAGAGTTCATGTAATTTTCATCACATCAATAAATTCAAATTTAAAGAAAATAGAGCATTTTAAATTAAATTCAAAAATAACATGGGCACAGAATATAACCAAAAGAATGTTTACAATTTTAGTTTCCATTTGATCAGCTGAGCACATTTACAACTCTGTGTAGTGTGCCACCAGGTTCCTTACATTAGTATTTGACCTTTGCCATGTATAGAGGAGTCTGCAGCCATTATCAAAGAAGCCTGACCTTGAGAATGCCAGGGTCTCATTTTGCTAAGCAGATATTGCTGCTTTGGTTTTTGATCTATCATTTCCACTTATAGATACAAGAGTAGTAGCAAATAATTTCACCAGAATGTTTCCATTAGTATCTTAATTTTATTTATTGAGCTGAAAACAAGTTTCATTCCCCCCCCCCAAAAAAAAAGACATCACAGACTGCTATAAACTTTTCCCCCGGTTATGCCCTATGAAACACCAATATATTTAAGGGGAGAAGACAAAGCTAACTTCAACATCACTTTGAAATCATTTGTCATAAAATATCGTTAATGTGACTTTCTAATGAAAACGGTGAATGCGAAACAGCAATGTTGAAACAAGTTCTACCTTTTCCCTTTTAAAAGTACTTGAACATGTGTATGTTTGTGTACATGTGTATGTTTGTTTTCTTCAGGGTAATACTAAAATTAATGTTCATCTACCATGCCTATATCACCTGGGAAGATAAGTCAACCTCTCCAGGGAGCTTTCAGCTCCAGAAAAGTTGATGTCACAATAAATGTGTGAGGAATAACCAAAAGGTTATTCAAGGAGCCAAGAAATCAAGTCAAGCCACAAATTGTTAAATGAGTGACAATGTCTATTTAATAGAAATTTCAATAAAACTTGATCATTGGATTCTATTTCTACTGATTTGAGGGAATTTGTATCATGTAAATGATCTCATTACTAAAAACAATCTAAAACGGTACTAACCTCTTCAGAAGGTGATCATATTTGATGGCTTTATCTGAAGTTACTAGTTATTTAATAAAAAACTAATAATAAATACTGCTTGAGAGGCTTATGTGAATCAAGCTGAATTTTTTTTTTTTTTTTTTTTTTTTTTTTTTACTTAGGTTATAGTGCACTCTTGCCCTTTAAGAAGATTTCCTTGGGGTGGACTATGATATGAGCTACCTTTGGGAGGAAGGGTCTAATAGTCTTGTGTTTATAGATTAGCCTGGGCCTCGTCGTAGCAGTCTAACACCTTACTTCAGCAGCAAGACAAGCATTTGAAAGATAGAACTGAGATTTAGTGAGGCTGACGTGGTACATGAAATGTGGACAAATTGTATTTGAGTTCTCCCCGGTCCTGAATTAATTTCTCCTATTAAACAGCCATTAAGTTGGGTTATTGTTGTTTACAATTTCGTTTTCTGTTTCCCACTTTTTTCCTTAAGCTGCTTAAAGAGATATCTAGGAAACGCAGAAGCATCCGCTATGGGAGGGAAGTTGAATTAAAGCCATATATTGCTGCTCACTTTGATGTCCTTCCCACTGAGTTCACCCTGGGGGATGACAAACATTATGGTGGATTCACAAACAAGCAACTCCAGAGTGGTCAAGAATATGTCTTCTTTGTGTTAGCAGTGATGGAGCATGCAGAGTCTGTAAGTTCATTGTGCTTGTATCTCTTCCCTTTGGTTTTCTTATATATTTTCACCAGAATATGGTTATTTGGAGGACATGTAAATATATCCATCCTAATTATTTCTCATGAGCTGTCATTAACTTAAATGGAGCAACAGGTTGCCTGCTATTTAAACGTTGCTGAATAATCTGCCTGAGATTTCATTATAAACAAGGCTGTGTCTCTAATGGCATGGACTTCAGGTGGACTTTTTGGCTGATGGAGTGCCGAATTGACAGGACATCTTTCTTGAAATCATCAATGTGATGCATATGGATAAGAGGGTGATGCCCATCACTGCTCAAAATCTCCTTCGTCATCCTTTGAAAATGTTCTCAGTTTATTTAATTACAATAAGAACTATCAAGTTCTGCAGTTAAACATAGTGTATTTCCAGATATTTAAAAATATTGATTGAGTGTGATTGTGTCTTATTCTCTTGTAACTGCCAGTGAGCCCACATTCTCTGCCCAGATTCACAGGGAAGAAAGGTCTGTCTAGGAAAAGACAAGCACAGCCAGCTTCTTTAATTATAGCAATTTACCAATGACTTTATCAGTGAAAAGCCAAGAATGTTAGAAAATAATTCAATAAAACAGAGAATTCCTGAGGTACTCTAAATAATGAGTTGTCTTCTTTTATGTAATTCATCTTGCTCTTATGTCGTTTTACGCTTCAGTTGCTGTGAATGTTAAAAAAAGAGAGAGGGGGGAAGAGAATTATAGACGTGAAGGGGGGTGGATTCTGAAGTGGCAGTTCACATTAACATTTAATATACATATTCGAACTGTATCCTTCTAATAGGGACCTGAAGCTGACAGGCGTGGCAGCTCAGCTGAGCCAGTCGCTTCGCGCGTGTAAGAAGCCTGAGATGTATCAAAGGTTTCTTCACATCAGGTGTTAGCACGTACAGTGGGGCTTCTCTTCAAATGACTGAAGGAATTCCCCCGGGGAAAATCAAAACACAAAGGCAGCCTTTCTGCCTGGTTTACCTTTGTGCACAGAATGTCATTTGGAAACAAAGTGATGGGCTCCCTGGAATGTTAATGCACGTCCTCTTTTTAGCTGAAGGTTTTAAGGCAGAACATCAAGGGAATAGGATGGTAGAAATCATCGTTTTCTTTCTTGTTTTTAATGACTTTTAGATATTTGAAGCGATTTTCTTTACATAGCTCTAATATGTTACAGAAAGCACATTGAGACCAGTGAGGTAGATCAGAGAATTCAGCAAAGAAGAGAAGCCTCAGCAAACCATGCAGGCTGGTGGCACCACCATCAGAGACTCTGGTTTGAATTCTCCCCGACGTTTCTAGTGTTTAAATGCATTATCACTGATGAGGACTCTACCCCTTCCCTTAGTATTTCATTTCACTGTTTCATTAATTATGTGATTCGAACTTTTTCCAAATACACCATCTGAATTGTCCCTTTTCTCCATCATCTTTCTTGACAATGCTCTTTATGCATTGTATGTGTTTTTAGGCCAGCATCTACTTTATAGAAAAGACCTGTATCCAACTAGTATAATGCTAGCAGTGATACCGTCATTTTATAAGCCTCAGATTTTTTTGAATAATTGTTGTTCAGCACTTAACCACTCCCAGGGTAGGCTGATAATTTTCATAGAGAAAATATTCACTCCCTAAGACATGAGCTTTCCCTAGTCCATTATTACCTCTTGCTAAGAATATCAGAGGACTGGTTTAGAATAACCAAAGGCCATTACCCCCACACAATGAACAGGTTTTACTTTTTACGAGGCTGGTATCATTTTATGGTTTTGTTTTGTTTTCTTTTCATTTTCACGTGTCTCTATTTCCTGATTTGGGTTGGAAATCTGTATGCTTTGGGGAAACCTCTGCTTAGATTTGTATCTTGGCTGACCAAGATGATTATCTCAAAGGCTCTTGGTAAAGAATTTCAAATCACAGAGTTTTGTTTACTTTTGTCTGCCAAAGAGTTTCAGTGTGACCTACAAGATGGAAAGGGGAAAGGATAAACCAAAACAAACAATTATACTTATATAAAGAATCATGTTTCTTGGATATTTAATGTCTTTGCCAAGTCCTTACACTGTACATATCTATTTTTTTTTAGCTGCTTCTGAGAAGGTTGGAAATGTACTGAATTTTTCTCTTTTGACACATTAGAAAATCTGGAAATGTAGTCAGTCTCTTTCCTAAGTACGATGGGGAAAGTGAGAAGGAAGAATAGAATACAAGCATTTAGTGGGACATATGCCCTCCAGATTGACTAAGCTTGCTGCACTTAAGTTCAGAATATATGTCCTAAATTAATTTTTTAAATGCAGATGAAAAAATTAGACCACTTCCTACTCATAGAAAAATGAGAATATTCCCTTATGTCTTGATACGGTCAGCCATTTGAAAAGATGAGCATTTATTTTATTTGACAAAGATTTGCTGGGAACTCACTAAGTGCAAAGTTCTGGGCTAGCTGCTCTAAGTATACAAGCACAAATGGAATATAAACCCCTATCTTCCAGGAGTTTATAGTTTTGTTAAAGAAAATAAGGTATCTGCACAAACAAAAAAGGAAAATGGAGTTTGAGGAATACTATTAAAAAAAAGAATAAATGGCTACCTGAAATGTAAAAAATAATTTACCTATATTTTGTGAAATGATTGGTTATTTCCAATTAAGAAGCAGTAGCTTCCCTGGAGGCAGTATTTAAGTGGGGCCTTGGAGATCAGTTAGATTTCAGGAGCTAAATGTTGTGGAATTTGTGAGAGGGTTAGAAAGAATAGAGCATTTAGGGAATAGTAGCAAGAAGCTCACCGTGATAGAAAATGTTGTGTGTGGTACAAAAGTTTAAAGCAAAATCATGGAGGCCCTTAAGATCCATGCTAAGACATGTGGGTTTTATTTAGGAATCACCAGAGATCCTCCTGAAGATTTTACAGCTACAGTTGACAGTTGAGGGTAATAACTCTAGCAGCAGTAGAGAAGGAAGAAACTCGGTATGGCTTAGGGAGGCATGAATGAGGTCCTGAAGAAAAGTACTACCCATGAGGTTAGACAGAGGGTAGATCGACCTGAGGGCCATTGGCAAGAAAAAATCAGTAGTTTTTCATTCCTAAGTATTGAGAGGATGAGAAAAATTAGCAAGTTGGAGTGGAGAGTATATCTAGCAAGCAGGGAAATAGCGCATGCAGTTCTTAACTTGCAGGTATATGTAGGAATCTCTAGAATGAATTGGAAATGCAGGTCTGGGACTTAGCAGAGTTTTTCAGTTTAGAAATATTAATCAGGAAGTAATCTGCATAGAAGTTGGTAGTTAGAAGTAAGGATGATCATGCCAGAGAAGGGAGAAGAAGACTAGCAGAAAATAAAACTTAAGAATGCTGGCACAGGATGGATTCAGAGGTGGTCAGTTCAGCAGGACATGATCAGGTGGCAAGATTAGGATGGGACCAGTTGAGTACAGAATTAGGAGAACCAGGGGAGGAGTTTTAAATAAGGCTCAATCAACTGTAGTAAATCTGGAAAAGATGTCTGGAAGGGAGTAAATAATCACAATTAGATTTAGCAAATGAAGGAAACAGAACCAGTGCTAGTGCTAGAGTGAGAAGAGATGAGGAGCTAATGGCAGGACAAGTGGACCAGATTGTGGGTGTGGATTGGTCTCTATCGGAAAAGGAAAAGCTAGGATCTTAGCTGGGGGCAGAATCAAGACAATACTGTGCTAAGAGAGCCTGAAATGGGACAGAACAATATAGGATATTATAAAAACAAAATTCATAATATTCAGTCCATTCCTTCACCAAGTAACCATATATTTTCCCCAACTTCATTGAGGGAAAAATAACAAATATAATTATATATTTAAGGTGTACAACATGATGATTTGACTTATAATATACATTGTGGGATGATTACTGAGATCAAAATACTCATCATATCCATCATCTCATATAGTTAGTTCTTTACGTGTGTGTGCATGTGAGTGTGCTGAGAAATACTTAAGATCTACTCTCAGCAACTTCCAAGTAGATAGTACTGTATTATAAACTCTAGTCACCACCATGCAGTGCATTAGAGCCTCAGAACTTTTTATAACTGAAGGTTTGTACCCTTTGACCTACATCTTCATTTCCCCTCTCTAAATACTGACATTTTCCCTATAAATGTTTATTTTTAAATTTGGTCTCCTTAGCTGGGTGATAATGTCTTTAGGCTGGAATTAGAATATTTCTGTTGATTTTCACACAACACAGAACACCTTGGCACAATGTAAGTGCTCACTGAATATTTTGTGAATGGTTAACTGCTTGCGTTTTATACTTCATAAAATTGTTTAATAGGTCATATATAGACCTCAATGAAAATGTGTCTACAGAGCAATTTACACCATCAAAAATGATTTTATTTGAAAATATTTCACTCTACAGGGAAATTTACATTACAGGACTTCTTTAGTTTATACTCTTCTCTCCCTTTTTCTCCCACATCTTCTCTCATCCCTTTCTCTCCCCTCTTTTTTTTACGACATTGTTTCATACACTTAACATCACATCCACTAAGTTCTGAATTTTTGCTTCTTCTAATGCTATAGATACACACTAGAAAGCCATTAGTTTATAAGTAACACAGACTCTGTTTTTCCTCAGAAGATGTATGCGACCAGTCCCTACTCTGACCCCGTTGTATCGATGGATCTGGATCCACAGCCAATCACAGATGAAGAAGAAGGCTTGATCTGGGTTGTAGGTCCTGTGCTTGCAGTGGTCTTTATCATCTGTATTGTCATAGCTATCCTTCTTTATAAAAGGTAGGTTTGCCCAATATTTCTGTTGCAATTTGGTAATCTTTCTATGGTCCTTGTGTTGTTGCTATTAATGAAATACTTCAGTGTAGCCCCCCTAATGGTTGGAAAATGTTTCCACTAGATTAGAATGAACTGTAAAGATTGTGCCATTTCAAGTCCCATTCAAGTGTGGTATAGACTTTCTTGCCCAGCATTCATGGATCCTAGTCTTGATCTTATGAGCTACTTTATGCATTAAATACACTTTGCATGGTATTTGAGACATTAGTACATTCATAAGCAGATCATTCCAAGCTTGCATTTAATCGCTTTAGATGATCAATTGCTCAATTTCAACTTGGTTTTAGAAATACTATTATAAATTTGCACATTTATGTCCATTCCATATGTCTAATGAGTGCACGAGCTAAGATTTTTCCTGTAGCTTTCTTAAAACAGTGAAAGTAGCTAAAATTTGAAGATAAAAGAAGGAAAACTGTGGAAGAGAATGAATTTTTTTCTTTCTTTTTTCTATAATCTTTATTCCAATAGTAAATTCTGTTTGTGTCCAAGAAGGGATCTAAGGTACCATTTTCCTTTAATAAAACTAAACTAAAAACTTGGCCTCTATACTTAAGTTTTAATCTAATATAATGTCTTTGACTATAATGAGGATGCAGATAATCCACATCTACCCCATGCTTTCTGATCTCCTGCCCTTTTTTGATTACATTGCTGCCTCCTTTATGGTAAGTTAGACTTTTCCACTAGTCCCAATCAGTTGGAAAGAGTACATTAGTAATTCCCTAAGTCCTTTATAACTTAAAATACATATAATGTTAAAATATATAAAATTTAAAAAATAAGGGGATCCCTGGGTGGTTCAGTGGTTTGGTGCCTGCCTTCGGCCTAGGGCATGATCCTGGAGTGCTGGGATCGAGTCCCGCATTGGGCTCCCTGCATGGAGCCTGCTTCCCCTGTCTGTGTCTTGCCTCTCTCTTTCTCTGTGTCTCTTATGAATAAATAAATAAAATATTTAAAATTTTTTAAAAAATTAACATATATAACACATTCTCTTAAACATGTAGAATGACTAAATTCTGAATTATCTCCCTTTATATCACTTTGTTTTCTTCCAATCCAAATTTTATTCTTATGAAACTTTAATCTATGTTCCCATTTTTCTCTTTAGTATGTCATCTTTCAGAGTGCTACTGTAAAAATGATCCCTTCTCTCTACTATGGAATAGCCTCCCGGCCCCCCACCCCACCCTGCCCTAACCTTGACTTTCAAAATCAGATGAGAATGTCTTCATTTTGATTCTTGCTGACATGTTTAATCTGATAATCTTATTTCCATTATCTCTTTTTCCTATTTATCTAGCTCCCTTCACTGGGTTTATATTATTTCTACCTATATTCTTTTCTTAATCATGTTCTTCTTATGTTCCTGGAATAGTCTTTTTTTTTTCATAACCTATTCTCAACTTAAAAAAATATCCTTCAAAACACTTGTCCTTTGCAAAAGTTTCTCTTATGAAGCTGCATTCTATTTTATTTAAGTGTAAAGAGAGGGTTGAAAAGAAAAGACAAATTAAAGAAAGAAGTTCATAACCATAATTTATTGAATTGTCAATCCTATTTTAGATTTAGGAAGAATGAAAGAAATACCCGTCATTATTATTTTTTTTCCTGATCACTGCCATCACTCAGTTACCCATACTATAAAATGGCTGAAAAAGCAAGTAATTGAAGGCCAAACTCTCTCTTAGATGATGGTCTCAATTTCCCCATCCTAAACCATATTGTATCAGTGTGTTTTTAATTGCCTCTCTCTTGTCTAAGGAGTAAGGGCAGGAAGCACAAGGTACCCACGCGCCTCAGAACAATAACAAATCCTGAGTGAGTCCAAGCAGGACCTGGTACCCTTTGCTGTTCATGTGCTACAGTTATTACCAGAAGAGAATGTAATAATTAAAGATTTAAAGTAGAATTATCATTGTTTTCTGTGATGTATATTTAGGTGGCCAAATCCTACTATGGGAGTCAAATCAGAAAGTGCTTGCTGATGGTTGCATTTCTAGACCATGGCACATGACATTTTGTGATTATTCAAATGAACAAAATACTTGCTGTATTTTTTTAAGTTGTGTTTCATTTGGCTATATCTGGCTATCATTAAGTCATGTCACATGTAACATGTCACATGTTAACAGAGATGTGCATGGCATTTGTGAGTTATGTAAATGTGAAGAGAGGATTATAACCTTGATAGTTTTTTAAAGATTTATAATTAACTGTTTCTCGCCTCATGTGCATGTGCTTGGGGAAAAAATCGACTTGGGTATATTTTTTTTCTAAGCCTGCAAAAAGAGGCGTCACATTTAAAGATTTTATGACTCTGTTAAAATAAAGTTGCATTTTAGTGTGTGCATATGTAAGCATCGTCTAATGCAATTGTTGGGAAATGCACACATCCTCGAATGCTAAGTATATTTAGCCAACCATCTGAAGGCCCATGAAGCGTTTCTGAAATAGAAATGCTTGCTTCAGCAGTAAAGAACATTCCTGACTTGAAATTCAAGTAGACCCAACAATGTCCTTCTTGATTATCATGAGGCGGTTCAAGAGGAAATCTTCTGTAGGCAATGAATAGTGTCTTTTATAGCTTGGATTCTGAGCAAAGTTAATTATATAATAAATACTTCATCTCTCTTTTTAGGTGCCTTTCAGTTTATACATAGGTCATTGGTAATGATTCAGAATTAAATATATCATTATTATTATCATTATTATTATTAAAAATTATTAACTCATATTATCTTGATAATCCCACTTATCACACACTCCTGCCTACAAAACTACTTGCCTTAGGAGTAGGTCTGTAGCCATGGATGGTTTGTTCACATAAAGAAGCATATTTTATAGATCCGTGTCAAGAAGCTGAGATTATTCCTGTTAAGTATATTGATGTGGAATTAGTGTACTCTTTTATCCGGCACTATATTTATTTGACTTTAGTTTTAATCTCAATTTGTAAAGCTAAATACATTGATAATCAATGACAAAACAACATCAATTGAGGCTTTGTAAGGACCCTAAAATACCTGCTGACTCATCAGAATATTAAAATATATTTGGTAGGCCTTCAGTGATGAATTATCTTGCCCTCTGATTTCTTTCTAATTTGTTCTCTATATGTGATATATACAAGATTTCAAAGTGTAAATTACAGAGATAAGATGGTAACAGGGTTTAGAAAAACACTAACCAGAAAATCAGGAATCAGGAAACCTGAGTCCTACCTTTGTGACTAGGTAGCTAACTGGGTAGAAAGTCATGCTATCACTCTGGGCTTCAGTTTCCTCATTTATAAAGTAAGTGGGTAGACTAGATAATTGAACCTTTTTAATAGTAATGTTTTATAATCTGACAACATAAAAAACCAAGTAATATAATTATTGCTATATTATTTCTGCCTCTGGTGTGTGTATGTTTTTTAAATATGACTCCAGTTTGCCCTTCATCCATCCACCCCACAAAAAAGAAGAGTCCATAAAGCAAATGAACAGTTAGATATCCATCTACCTTGTATACTTATTCCATGTGTAAGCCTTTCTGGTCATTAGTTCTAGAACAGTCCAGGAATTATTATATAGAGATATTTGAAAATAAAATGTTAGCTTGACTATACAGAAAAGCATTTCAAATGAATGAGAAGTATTTATTATGCGCTACGGAAAAAAAAGGAAATATGGATTAGGAGATTGGAAAGATCTAAGGCACTATCTAAACAAAATCGTTAGTCATGGTCTCACCTAAATAGGAATTATGGACAGAGTAAATAATTCCCATCCCGACCTGTGGATTATGAAAGCCATGGGACAGATGGGGCTAAAACACAGACTGCAGGTTTTTCAGCTCCTCCCCCAGTTCCAACATTAGCTGCTCTTTGTGGACTGTGCCTCCTTCGTCTACTCTTTTTGTATCAACTTTACCTATATTTCCAAGATGTCATCAAAGAAAGAAATATAGATCAGAATATTTTGAGATGCTGCGGAGGAATATGCTGCCGAACCTAGTTGCTCCAGACAATGCCACTTGATTCTGCCTGCTGGCCTTTGAGTAGATCCTTCCGTATACCTCTGACTCCCCAGCCTTCTTTTCTTGGCCTGGTTAACTCTAAAACATCCCTTAGAAGTAATCTAAGATGCCACCTCCTAAACAAGAAGCCTTCCTGGGTGTCCCCGTTTTGCCCTGTTCTACTAGTTCAGGTTGCCCTAGGGTTGTTCCCTTGTCTGTGCTCTCAGAGCACTTGTTGCTTATCTATGTCACAGAACCACCACATTACTGGGCTTGCCCCTTCCCCTGTCTTTCTTACCCCCACTAAACTGTATGTCAAGGACTCAAAGTCCTCAAACTCAGATACTTGCACTAAATATACCCCTGTATGTGGTGGGTCTGACATTTCTGTGGAAGAGGGAGTGAATCACACATTAACTATGCATTTGTTCAGCAGAATACTCAACCTTTTAATACACAAAACTGATAACTCATTAAGTAGTTCTCTTCCATCCAAAAAATAGATTCTCCTACAACTGATTCACTAAAGAGCTCCTTGATTAAAAATGAACAAGCTAGTGGTGCCTGGATGGCTCAGTTGGTTAAGCATCCAACTCTTAATCTCAGCTCAAGTTTCTATCTCATGGTTGTGGGTTCAAGCCCTGTGTTGGGCTCCATGCTGGACATGGAGCCCATTTAAAAAAAAAAAAAAAGATAAGCAAGTTAGAAACACATATGTTGGATTGTTAAAACCTGGGGCACTAGGTAAATCATTTTAAAATTAAGAATACAAAGAATTAGCCAGTGTGTTTGATATCATTTTCATTTTTCACTTTGTCTGCGTGTGTTTGTACAATTTAAATGTGGATTTTGTATTTTTGAAAGGAGATAGACTGGATTATCTTAAAGCTAAGATTCTTTAGCAACTTGGGTCTATATATTTCATTGGTATTAAGGCAGACTTACGGTCTCTATTTTGGATTTGAGAACTCACCAAATACTTTGCAATTCTCCTCACTATGGAGATTATTTAGATTAATTTTTTTTTTAGGTAAAAGTTTTACTTTCTGCATAAAGAACATCGTTATCTAAACAATCCACATATTATCACATGAGCTAGATGTGTTCACAGACAGCAGCACCTCTTTGACTTGAAAAATATGTCATGTCAATGGCTGGTAATAGAATACTTTCAGGATTAGCCCAGCAGTATAGATGGGTCATGGTCTGCAGATTTATAATGATGAGTATTACTTTTCCCAAAACTGAAAATGTATTTGATCTCTTATTGGAAAACTGATTTATGATAACCTTACTTGTCAAAAGGAGTTTAAAGAAATCACTTTTGCCACTTTATTACTTCATAGTGTATTATACCATTGTGCACATTTTTGTGCAGTTCAACACAATTTGCAGGTATTTTGTATCATTAAAGGAATAACATACCTCTTAACTGAAGATTTTGTTTTGGATGACCGAATTTCTTACCTGGAATTATGCTGTATTCCCATTAAGTACATAAGTAGTTTCTTCATAGCATGTATTGTAAGAATCATATTATATTTCTACCATTAAGCATTTTCTGGGATATGATTAATTGTGGCAATATTATGTAGATTGATGGATAAAAGTGAATGTGACATTAACACATGCACAAAAATGCTTTAGTTATTTATATATCCTCATGTCTTCCATTTAATTCATAATTAGAGGCCTTTAAAATTTTGATATACTGTCACTTCCTAATGTGTGTCAGTTGATGTGTCCCTGCCTGTGAGCAGTGTTTCTTAAATCTCGATTGTCATAGTTGCTCTTGTTACCATTAGCCAACTAACATTTAGCCTTTCTTTTTTCTTTTTTTGCTGCATTAAAATGGAGCAGTAAACCTGACAGGTGAGGCATAGAGAAACAAATCCCTTTAATGCTTAGTTATAGATACCAGTAGCCTTTGGAAGTATTGAGGGGGTGAGAGTGGAGGTTGTATATAAAAGGTATGGACTGGCAAGTGGAAGTTGGATAAAGCCTAGATATAGAAAATATTAAAATGATTGGGATTAAAATGATTCTGGAGGAAATAAATTAGTTTGTATATATAAAAAGAAATAAATCATTCAAATTTATAAGGTAATGAAACCAGTCTGAGTTTTGTTTTAATGAGCATTTGTATGTGTTAATGTGTCTACAGAACAGAAATGTGAGGTGTCCCATAAGACATTTGTTTTGTTTTGTTTGTTTCTATGCAAGACCAATTTTTAAGTTTGATCTGAGGTTACCTTCTGATACAGGAACACTATAGGCACTTTCATATCCTGCAAATATTGGTGGCCATGCCTTTGTGAAAACTCTTACATAATTCCAAATTATTTTTCACATTTTCCAGACTCAAATAATAATAGCAGCACCAGCAGTAGTCGTAGCAATAATAATAATAATAATAATAATAATAATAATGGTAAGACTACCTATGTATGTGATTATTGAATGACTGATCCAATCTAACTTTCTACCTTTCTAACTTTTATCTCTATCTATCTATCTACTTATCTATCTATCTATCATATCAGTATCAATAGATACACATTTCTGATAAAACTTAAACTAAGAAAAGGATCTCAGTGCTCATCTCAATTGCCTTCCTTCCCAAGCTATATTCCAGTAGTTCCCAATGCTTGTTCCCTGGACCAGCAGCAGAAGCATCAGCATCACCTAGAAACTTGAGAGAAATAAAAATTCTTGGACTCCCTACCCCAGACCTAGTGACTCAGAAACTCTGGGTGTGAGTGCAACAGTCTACAGCTTATTAAACCCTCCCAGGCGATTTGCATACTAAAGTTTGAGAACCATGGCTGTATTATTTTGCCTAAAATCACTTAACACTGGTCAGCAAGTTATATTACACTTTCACTCGTAAGAAAGTCAGTACTTCTATAGGGTGCTTTGTGTTTTTGTTTTGTTTTTTTTTTTTATATCACTAGTTGCCATTAATCTAAGTAGGTTTGTTTTTTGGTTTGTTTCATAGTCAAAACACAAAACACTTTGAACCCACTTAGTATACTCAGAGATTTACCTTCCCATTAATATCGTTCACATTTCATAACATCATCAGTGCCTTCTGGTTACATTAAGATGAAAGAGTTCGCTCTTTTTTTCTCAGAACCACTAATTAAACACTTATTGAATATTCAAGATACTAAAAATGAGCTTATAATATTTTTAATTAAATGATGTTTTAATTTATGTATTATGGTTTAGAATTACCTAAGTCATATGTGGGTAACTTTGCCAATGCATACATCTAATGTATACATGGAAGGACTTAGAAATTTCCTTTAACATTTTATTCTTTACAAATATAAAAATAAATAAAACAATTCAACTTTTAAAGAATTACAACATTTAACCTAGATGTCATCTCCTAATCATCTTCCTCTCTTACGTATGTGAAGAGAGTGAGAAGCATTATAGTTGACTTCCCCAAGAAGATACACACCAGTAATGGCAGAGTGGGGTTACATTCTTAAAGGCATCAGAATCATAAAGTGTTTGAACTGACTTCTTTGAATATTAATAGTAGGGATTTCAGATAAATATATCTGTCTTCCAAAAGCCTTGACCCATGTCTGAATCTCTTTATTCTAACTAAGTAGATTCCCTCCCACTTTGTCCATAGATGAGAGCCAGCTGAGAATAAATGAAAATAAAAATCCTTTTAGGCCACAGAGTAGCATTTTTGTTATACATGATCCACATCCCAAACCACTACATGTTTTTATACTACTAGCAGTTTCTACCATATCTGAAATGTCATGTGACTTTGCATTGCCTTTTCACTCATTTAACTCCTGCACACAGTAGATATTTCTTTCTGCAGGAAATAAACTTACAATAGGGCTTTATAATCTTAATAGAAAAAATAAAATAGCAAGGCAAAATTCAAATCATTTTGGAGTCACTATTTGTTTTTTTCTTAATTGAAAATGAGAATAATGAGACCTCTGAAAACAAAGGAAAAATGTGACTAAGTATGTTCATGTTGGGCCTGATTTAAGTCATCATATGCCATTTAATACTGTATGGCAGTAAATTCTATTTTTGAAGCTCTTTAGCATTATTACCAATGATGACCAAACTCTGCATCCTGCAAACATTTCTTAGAAATCGTCTATGTTGGAAAACAACCACTTTGGCACATTTGTGTTTAAAAATAATGTGACAAAAGTGTGGGCAGCCAGAATTATCCATGTTGTGATCACCAGAACTAAACTGAGCAAAACAAAATTTAAACAGCTGGTTTTCTGAGATGGCTAGGATGTTTGGAGTCTGAGATCTTGGAGGTCATTTATTTAGAGAGGTAAAGTGGGGGAGAAGGTAGTAATTAAATGTCATCCCCCCTCACTTTATCACAAGTATAAATTTCAATTTTAGTCTCAAGTTCTGGGTTTTGAGATTCATCTGAGCAACAAGATGTGATGTTCCTAGCACTGTGAAGTGAGACCTGGCACTAGAGAAACAGAGTCAGTTGCTTTAAAGAGTATTCTTTTCTGTCCCTTTGTCTCTTCATCACTCAGCCTGGCCTCAGTGAAAAAGAAGATAAGGAGTATGTCCCACAGTACGTGCAGGAGTGACCTAGTTTCCTTGCCCAGATATTTCTACATCTGGTTCCATAGTCCTATAGGGATGACAGTGGAGCCACTTGGAGAAAGAATAAAAATCCAGGTTTGAATCATTAGGTCTGGCACATCAGTAAAGAAACATATCTGTGACCACTTGTGTGGCAAAGAAAAACGAACCTAAGAAGGGCCACTAGGGTTCCCTGAAGTGAGACCAGGCATGTGTTTGTGACTGGGGGGACTGACCTGCTAGCAGTCAATGGCATTTCCTTAGGCCCTTTAGATTCTGTAGCTTTGGTGGTCAAATGAATCCCTGTGAAGAAAACACCCACAGCCTAATCATAGGGACGTTTTCTACTCTAAAACTGATCACCATGTCCTCCTTCACACGGTCTTCCTAGCCACTCTTCCTCTTTCTTCTCATGTCTTTCTTGCCAGACCTCAGCTCAGCTTTTCCTTCCCTTCTCATTCTCCACTCCAGACAACTGGAACTGCTGGTTCCTTCAGCATGCCTCAGTTTCACTGCTCACCTGTGATAGGTAGTGTAGCCTTGCCATGCATTCTGTCCTCAGGCTATACCTGACACCTTTAGATAGAAACAGGAAATCCCGAGACAGGTTAATCCAAGGTTCTGAGAGAGGAGGGTGTCTAACAGGACTCACCCAAGAAAATTCATTCCATTGATGCCGTTTTGCTGAAGGCGTTGCACTTGAGCAAATCAAGTGTATTTTCCCTTTGCATCAATCTTCCCTTCATCCCCTGGTTAGTTTTATTTTATACAGATGAGCAGAGATGGAAAGAAAGGCTATTTAACAGGAGCCCTCTGGCTAACCATGGAATGACCCGGGTGGCACTGAATGAGATCCCATTGCCACAGCAACGCTAATGAGCTGTGCGACAGTCATATCAGAAAGAGAAGGGAGTATTCCTCAATACTGCTGTGCCCCTTTCTCCAAAGAAGAATGCCTTTGTTTTGAACAGGGGTGAGATGCTAGGATTATAACTGTAGCCTGGAGATTGTTGGAATCAGTATTTGAATAAATAAATACAGAATAAGACACTGCTTGAAAAGATCTCCATTTCTTCAGTTTTTAATCTAGTTTAACCTTAAAGAAAACAGGTAGCACCCTGTGTTTTGGGAGAGTTGAAAAACAATGGGTAAGAAATCTTATGGAAAAAAAATCCTGACATTTCTTGCATAGACATTTGTTAATATTTCATTATCACACCCTAAACAAAGGTATTTAATAAAAGTAGTAGATAGTAATTAAAACAAAGAGGAAATGAATTGTGAGAAGAATTACTTATAACAAGGAGGTTATATTAATGGTTATATTAATGGTTCCTATGCCCTGAATAATCATTGGAAGAGTGAGACTACCCAGTAGGTGAAATTACTTTTTCTCTGATCTTTCTGTGATTGACTTTCATTAATGAAATATTAGTCATAGTTTAACACCATAAACAGCCAACACTATTTTTTTTTTAACTTGAAAGAGAAAAAGGATGTTGGTCTTTCATTGTGCTAATTCTCCTTCCAGGTGTTAGGCTAACTTGGAATCTTAGAACACACTTAATGTATGTCTGCCTGATGGGAAAATCCAATGCGGGTCCACTATGTAGCTATCAGTTATATAATCTTGGAAAGAGGAATGAAGGGGTATGGATTTTGCTCTTCAGCTTGAGGCTCAGTATTTTCAGAGGTTTTCTCCCTGGAAACCACATTCTTGGCTCCATTAGTATTGGCTATTAGGGGTACACTGCCCTGTTCCTCACAAATTGAACCAGTGGATAAAGGAGATTTGCTGAAGGAGGACTCAAGCATATCTCTCCAACCCCCCTTTAAAGCCTAAAGGCAGAGGCAAGGAAGAATTTAATTCTAGAGCTGAAGGAGGACTTTGAGATCATTTTCTTAAACAAAAATTTTAGACTTAAGGAAACAGTCTAGGGCAAGAAAAGAAAAGCAACCTGAACAAGATCACAAAGCTGGCCTGTCAAATGGTTTTAAAGCAGAAATTTGGGAGGAAGAGGGGGCTGCATGACTATCTGCTTTGTAAATGTTTTGATTGTTTTTATTTTCTTATTTTATTCTTACACCTTAATTTTCTCCCTATAGGAAGAGGGCAGAGTCTGATTCTAGAAAGAGCAGCATACCCAACAGTAAGGAAGTCCCTTCACACCATCCAACAGACCCAGTAGAACTGAGGCGCCTTAATTTTCAAACACCAGGTAAGAGGCAGGACTCATCTTGCCCATGATACAGTATTTATTGAATGTTTTTTGGCCAACTGATACTGCCTTAAGAGATAAATGCATCACTTTATTTAGAACAATTTTGTTTATCCTGCTTTTTTAATTGTAATATTATTGATATTCACCAAACGTAAGTCTTGAAAGGAAACAAAGTTCTTTTTGCAAATCTGAGGTGGGATAGTCATGAGAAAATGTGTAATTCGTCTTCATAGTTTGGAAAAACTATAATCTTGCAAGAATATCTACCATTTGGAGAGTTAACATAGCTCATTATTTTTATTGACACTTGTTTGGCAAGAATTCAGTTTCTCATCTTGTAAAGTGAATGACTGAATGGATGGATGGATGGATGGATGGATGGATGGATGGATGGATGGACACTGCATCATTCATACCATTGGGAAAGAATAGATTTATTTTATATTTTCCTATTAATTTGTGTCTGTGTTACACTGAAGAAAGGGAGAGGATAAGAGGGAAAGAAAGTGAGACAAAGTGAGTTTCTTTTCAAATATAACCTATACTGCATGTCACCACAAATTTAGGTTTCTTATGGGGAGACACATAAAGTGATTGAGGATAGTAAAAATACACTTGTTTCCTAAAGAACATTAAGTGCTTCAACAGAGCAAACCTGTCGTTCCCACTGAGGGGCATTTTGTACAGTATTATTAATTCGAGGCCAGCTCTATTTTGCTTTCTTTCAAATAAATTCATTTATACAAAATGAATGGAAAATAATAAGTGGCAAGGAGATCTCAAAACATAAAACCAAGTGACACTGTTATAATACCTAATAATAATTAAGAAAGTAAAGAACTGATCTAAGAAGTAATTAAAATTTGGTTGTGTTATTGTTCTCCAGATTGTTGGCAAATGTGTCAGATGGATGTCCTCACTCACAGTAGGACACACCACAAGTTTATTAAAGTACACATTTGCAGTGAATCACTTTGAATTGAAAATACAACTTATTGTATTTGGCATATTTTCTCTTTTATGTGTAGGTGTATCACAGTAACTAGTAACAATTCAGTTGAAAGAAGCACCTGGAATTTTCAAAGTAGCTATACAAAAATATATATCTTTGCTTTTAAAAAGCAAAGATATACCTCCAACAGCATAAAGGTAGAAGAAAATGTTCATGTAGCCAAAAATCTCTTGTATGTATTTTTTAAAGGGCTGATAAGTATAGACTACTCACATGTGATGATGACTGAACAAACTTACGCAGTCCTCTGGGATCATTGTAGTCTCTCAGATGCTCCCTGTTGAGTCTCTATCTAGTACTCCATTAAGGCAACTAGAGATGAATTGAATTACTGTAGTAAACCTTTTCGGTTCACTTTCTGAAATACTACTGTGCTGACTTTTTTAAGCTACAGGCAATTTCTTAATAATGGACCCGGGAATTCATGTACTTTTTAACTTGGCCAAACCAGTGCAGAGAGGACCTAAAAGCCAGAGATAATGTGCTACAGGATTTCTTTATAAGAGTAGCATGTTGTGGAAGTAGAGTAAATGATTGTTACTCAGTACCTTGCTGCTCGGCCCTGCCCTCATCTCCTCCTGCTTTTATGTGAAGTGTGATCTATACTGGAAACAACCTTAGTCTTCTAGCAGTGACAGAAGCATAGTATATGGTGAGTGGAAGGTCGGAGACAGTCCCAGAAGAAAAGAACCAGTAGGAATACTATCCCTCATCTACTCCAGCACCAACAAAGAATGTTTCCAGGCATAAATAGGAAGTATGAATGGGAGCTGTGTAGAAAGGATTGTTAGCAGAGTGCTGGCAACTACAAACAAGGGAATAGAAGTGACTTCAGCCAAGAGATCTCTGTCTATAAGTACTTCTCACTTTTATAGGCAATTTTGCAAATATGGTCAAATCAAAAAATATATATATATATAAAGAATCTAATTTCCCAGTGTATGTGGGAATATTAGATCTATTTATGGAGAGAGCCCTTTACATTTCCTAGAAGTCCATGGAAAGGATAATGAATGTTGCCATTGAAGGGACATTGCTTATCTCATCAATAGCTTTACAAAATTAAAATGGAGGCCTAAGTTTATAGATAGTATCGTCTAAGTAAGGTTAGACTCATTACATCAAATGAGTAATGGAAGAAAGTGGGCCAAATGAATAAAGAGGAAGAAAGGAGATTTAATAAAGAAAGACTAGAATAGGAAAAATTGTCCTAAGATCCTAGCACATCTGCTCACTGGGGAAGCACTGTGTTGTGCCTTTTAGCTCAGGTAAGCAATCTGCTTGAGTTTGATTTGTTGAAACAGTCTATTTGCCTCCCAAGCTCAGTGATGTGACCGGCTGTCCTGAAAATTTCATCAGTTTACAAAGAAAATAGACTCAGGTGTTAATGTGAAATTCATAAAAATGTGACCATTTGCTTCAGCCAGTATAGATTCTCAGCAATGGCTACAAATTGCCTTAATTACTTGCCAATAGGATGAGAGCAGAAGGTAGGGTTTCTAACCAAATAACTTTTTGTGCTTTTTCCTCTCCTCTTGTTCACAAATAATCAAGGGCTTTCCTGGATAATGCCATAAAATGACCCTTTAGTAGGTGTTGCGCAGTAAATGATATGATGTTCCTAAATTTTTGGATTTTAAACCTTTCAGTGTCTACAATGTGCTTTTGTATACCTCATACCTTTGGAAGTATAATCGTTTATCCACAAATATAAAATATGACATTCTTATTAATGGTATGCATAAGGAGGGAATTAACCATCCACATCTTCACTCCAAACAAATGACTTTCAATGAAATAAAAAATCTCTGATTCATATATCAGCCCCTAGCACCTGAACTTGTTCATGAAATCAAATTCACTTCCACTTCTGATGGATCTGTTGGGGGAGATAAAAATGCCAAACAAACATTTCCATTTGAAATTCAGTAGGTATTTCAGAAGGTAAAGGAAGCACAGCATTTAGTTCACTAATTCTATTAAATCTACTTTTCTTTAAAAAAACTCATGAATGAAAATCTATTTACTTTTACTTTTTAAGTATTTATTCTTGTTGAAGAACCTAGAATATAAGGAGGCAGACATTTTTCCCTCAGTCCTACCCCATACCCCAAATGTATTGAAAATGCATTCCAAGTTTCATACATATACAGTATCTTGAAAGTTTAAATACTTCGAAGAAATATACCCTTCACTCTGGTACCACAGATATACTTATCGCTGGGTCAGGAAAGGGAAATCAGATTTCTGTCCACTGTCTCTCCAGTAAGACACAAAGTAAATGCAGAGAAACCAGTTGTCTTCAGTAAGACCATCTTTGCAAGGTGTGGGATGTGAAAAAAACACTGCTTTAGCACATTTTATAAATTTTGGATGACAACCTTGTCACTGTATTTGTGAAACACTGCATTCAAGCAGCTGAACAGGATGAGGAAGACGAGCATCTTCCCAAGAACAGGTGGTGCCTCTGCTTATGTGTATTTCCATGAATGTGTTTTTAGCCAGGATACTGTCGGAGTCGGCAGTATTCAACTAAGTTGTATTTAGAACCTAAACTACTAAGCCTATTAAAAAAATATAGTTGGCAATAATTAGTCATCAGTTATTGGTATTGTGAAACATGCAATTCAAATGCCATTGTTTGTATCACCCATGACCTACAGAATTAGTGTACTAAGTATATAAGAAGGTATCATTTAGTTAGTAAGGTAGACTTATCACCTCAAATAGAAAATGAAATAAAACGAGAAAAGGAGAGAAGAGATATTGTAAAAGAATATGCTAGATTTATTAACTGCTAATCAAGTTTTGCAAGTCTTTAAGTTCTGCAGAGGAAGAGAAAAATAATCACTTATTAAAAGATGATTTTAAAATAAACCTCTATTGGGGCACCTGGGTGGCTCAGTCAGTTAAGCATCTGCATTCAGTTCAGGTCTTGATCCCAGGATCCAGGGATCTGGTTCCTCATTTAGCTCCCTGCTCAGTAGGGAGTCTGCTCCTCCTTCTCCCTCCACCCCTCCCCTGGCTTGTGCTCTCTCTCACCCACACTCTTTCTCAAATGAATAAATAAAATCTTTTTTTTAAGATTTTATTTATTCATTCATGAGAGACATAGAGGGAGAGAGAGAGAGGCAGAGACATAGACAGAGGGAGAAGCAGGCTCCTCATAGGGAACCCGACATGGGACTCGATCTTGGGTCTCCAGGATCAGGCCTTGGCCGAAGGCAGCGCTAAACCTCTGAGCTACCGGGGCTGCCCAAATAAAATCTTTTTTAAAAATTAAAAAAATAAAAGAAACCTCTATTAATCTTCATGTATCTTTGTAGGCAGGAGTAGCTGGGTATGCATTAAGATGAGTTGATAGGTGAGTTACATGTTAAACATAAGTGAAATGTATCCATTACCCTAGGTTTGGAGGAAAGTTCTTTTTTTGTCTAAAAAATTTCCAAGTCTTCTTATAACCCATACCTCAAATAATTATTTTTCTTAATTACAAAAGCAAGACATGTTTATTGGGGGGAATTGTGTAAAATAGAAAATAAGCATGTTAACAATTGTTGTACATGGGTTGTGGCTACACAGGTGTTCATTTTAGTAAATATTTTATATGTTTGAAAATATTCATAGATTGGAAAAGGTGAAAAAAGCACTTTTAGAAAAGAAAAGGCAGGGGATCCCTGGGTGGCTCAGTGGTTAAGCACCTGCCTTCAGCCCAGGGCATAGTCCTGGAGTCCCAGGATCGAGTCCCAGGTCGGGCTCCCTGCATGGAGCCTGCTTGTGTCTCTCCCTATGTCTCTGCCTCTCTCTCTCATGAATAAATAAAAAAATTAAAAATCTTTAAAAAAAAAAGAAAAGAAGAGGCATATTTAAAATACAAGTAAAAGATTTCCTGTAACTACTCCAAATTTACCCTTCAGGAATAGTTACCATATACAGCCCCATGCCTATCCTTTTCAGATTTTTTTTTCATATGTATATTACAGTTCTTCAATTGATAAAAACATGTAGTAGGGATATAGACAGACAAACAGGTGCATATACATAAAATTTCCTGTTTTAACATTTAACTACATAAACATAGACCTTTTCCCAAGTTAGCGTTTAGGCTTTATCTCCTTCTTAGCAGCCAGTGGTATTGATGTTATTCTTTTCTATGGACAACACAAAATGTATTGACTCATTCGTTATTAATGGAGGCTATTTTCCATATTTTACTCTTGCAAATAATACTGCAGTGAACAGTACTGAGCTCACATTTTTTCACATCTTTGTTGCTACCTTCAGATGTTAGACACCTGGAAATGCAAGTACAAGGTCCTAGGGTAGGCACATTTGCCATTTTGATAGAGATTACCAATTACAGATTTTTTTTTTTGAAATACTGTAAAAAGCTTTTACTTACAGTGTGGCAGCCTCTCTGAGCCTTGGCCTCTAGCATTGGATAGAATGACTAAAATAAATATAGTATCATCAAAAGATGATATATAAGAAAACCAAAGAAGCTACTGATGTGTGTTCATATATCTATCTTATCCCAACAAAGCAAACTTAGAATTTCAGCATCTCAGAGAAATAAACTTGCTTTCTAGTACAAAGGTGTAAGGAAACATGTAGCTAATAGCATCATATAGTAATCCAGTCACCACCTTTCTCTGTGCCTACAAAATTCTTCCTCTCTGCGGCCTTTTGGTTGCCTCGTCAATTACCACCAGAAATGTTATTTTTTTCCTGTGAAATTCTTTCTTCTAGTATTTGCCCCTCCATCTCACATCCCTCTCTCTGCCCACCCCCACCAAACACACACACACACACACACACACACACACACACACCTTCAAACAAAAACAACAAAAAATTCTAGGATTTGTACTTGCACCTTTTAAGAAAAGAAATTTAAAAATTGATGATCAGATGTTACAACATAAAAGCCTCATTTTCATTCTGAGGATGACCTTAATATGTTTTGCCCTAAAGCATACATGGATGCTAGGTGATTGATGGGCTGTGGGAAACAGTAACAAACTGGCAAAAACTTGTCTAATCAGAAATAGCAGTATCAGCAGCAGAAATGTCTGCACAGCAGCTGAATGGGCTTTAAAAGCTTTTGAGGCATCTCTTCTGATCCATTAGTGCTATTAATTGGATCAATGCTAACAAAATCCATTTTTTATATATACTTATCTTCACCTTTTATACTGTAAGAAACTTACATATATGATCTTGCTTAGGAACACCATCTGTGTTCTTTATATTTAAAAAATCTTGGCTCATTGAATAGAAATAGTAAATCTCTGATATAAAGAAACATGGTTTGTTCAAATTCTGTATTCTGAGAAATCCTCCGTAAAAATGAGTCTTATTTATGCTCTCCAGTGCTTACCTGAAAATGTGAAAGATTGGAACATCTTCCCTTAATGATGATCCTGGTCATGGATTAAGTCAAATTGTCATTATTGTTCTGCCAAGTACCAATTAGATCTTATAAATCAATGTTCTCTTTTGCCTTTAATTCATTATTCATTTGTGAAACAAATTTAAATATTTCACTCAGGGTATTCTAAATAGTGCATAAATTATATTAAAATCTGACCAATAGTTTATAAGCTAAGTTTCTCTCTGTGACTGTTAACTTAGTTAAATATATTTTTATCAGAGCAACATCATTGATTTGATGAACAAATTATTTTCTCCCTGCTCCATGACCACAAATTGTTCTCTAGACTTTATCTCGCCTTTGTTTGGAAAGGAGAACCATGAAGAGAGTATTGTTGAATCATCACACATATATCCTAACAGAAAAAAATCATCTCGTAAATGTTCTACCACTATTAGTGACCTCAGCAGCTCTACTTAGCAAAATAATTATAAAGTGGTTATTGGCATTAAATGCAAGATGTTAACATTGCCAAAATAAAGCAAGTATTTGATAGACATTTCTCTGTAGATATTTGAAGATAATGTCAATTAGATTACTTAGTAAAAAAAGAACAATATTCAGAAGGCAAAAACACTGTAAATTGCAGATTTTTAAAAAATCTGCCAAATACTACTACAGTTTTTAACATTTTGAATGTATACCTTTAGTGTATCTTTAGTTACGTGTTCATGTAAACTCACAAAATGTTGACATGAGGCAACTGGTATGTATAGGAGCGCCTCTTCCCCCGTCCCCACCACTGAACAGGCTTGCCTTCAAATGAAGCTACTATTAACACTTAGTTTTCTCTAACTGAGGATGGTTTATGAGGATGGTTTATGATGGTTTACTATGAGCATAATAGCTCATCACATCTGTGTGTCAGAGCATAATACCCCAGACATTTTCACAGGCCCATACTTATGTACATGGCACCACTCTTCTCGAGCATTCAATGGTGTAAGAGGCAGTATGGCATAATGAAAAGTGGCCCAAATAAGAAGTGACAAGTTCTGGGATCAAATCCCCCATGTAGCCTTAGTTTTACTAATAGTGATGACCTTGATCCAGTCCTTTTCCCCTCTGGGCCTTTTTTTCCTGATTGATAAAATTAATATGGAAAGGGAGAGGAAACAAATGAACTTGCAGAGGGTATCTATGAGAGATGTATACATTGTCACTGCTCCCCCCCAGACAACACTTGATGTCTAGTCTGTTTACTTGTGGATACAAGCATGCTGTCACTCTCCACCTGCTTGGATTTTAATTTACCAACAGAAGGAACATTTTGCTCTTTTAAAAAAGATGCCGCAATTTTGTTAGCCATATGTGGCCTGCAAAGTTCTTTTCTTTGACTCCCACTGTATTTCAACAAAATTTTGAGGCAGCAGTGAAAACTGAGGAAATGTCACATCATACTCTGGGTTTGCAGTTTCTACTAAAATCGTGAGAAATACTTAAGTCTGATTCTGCAGTTCCACCTGGAAGATATCTCCTAAAGCTGAATAGCATGGCCCGTATAGAAGGTCTCCATAATCTACTGCAGCCCCAAACATGACCCTGACATTGAGAATGAATATCAGTTGCCATTCATCTCATGCTTACTTTTATTTTTAATATAATAGAGATTTTTTTTCTTGAGCTTCCTTGAAAATAGGGAAATGAAAGCCAGCCATAGAAGCCTGCCTGCTGCAAGGGAATGAGTATGAGCATGTCTGTTTGTGAAAGCCTTCACCATGCCCTGCCTGGTGTCTGTAATCATTTACCTTACCCACCTGCCTCTCTCAGCCCCTGAAGACTTTGCACCCTGGTTGAGAAGACCATAATCGCCATTCCAGAATTAAAACAGTAGAAAGATGCCAAAACCACTTAAGATTTTATTTACTAGGGAGGCCTAGGTGGCTCAGCTGTTTAGCAACTGCCTTCGGCCCAGGGCGTAATTCTGGAGTCCCAGGATCGAGTCCCACATCAGGCTCCCTGCATGGAGTCTGCTTCTCCCTCTGCCTCTGTCTCTGCCTCTCTCTTTGTGTCTCTCATGAATAAATAAAATCTTTTAAAAATATATTTTATTTACTAGATGGACTAATGTACAAAGTCATTTAACTTTTCTGGGCTTCAGAATCGTCCTGTATAAAACGGAAAGGCTGGACTAAGTAATCTCTAAGGCACCTCTCAGTTTAAATGCCTTTTAATTCTTAAAAGGAAGCTCTCGTGACATTACTATCATAAATATGTACCTACTAAAAGTAGCCATCATGGTTTTTCCTCCAACTTAACTGAGGCAGAGTTCAGTGACTATACCCATCCATTTTTCATGTTGACAGTATATATTGTAGATATCATAGCTTCAAAACAAAAGCACTGTTCAGATTCAACGTGTGTCTTTAAAATGCACTTATGGTGTCCATTTGTAGCTTTCAACTGATAAGGTCATGACCCTGGCAAGTCCTCATCAGCTGTGAGCTGCAATTCAAGTTCTTTGATACTGATAATAGCTAAAGTGCTAAAGCTCACTAAATGGAGAATCAAAGCAGATTCAAGGTATTACTAAAAGAAAGCTGAGTGCGTTCTCATAAATCCTGATATAATCTTGAATGGAAACAAATAAATGAGTTACAGGCCCCTCATCATAATTTCTGCTGGACTGACAGCCATTGCAAAGAAACTTTAAAAATATAAATGCCCGGTTCATACCCCCAGGACTCTAATTAACTGGTCTGGTGTGCAGCCAGGAAAAAAAAAAAAAAAGAGTGTTAAGGCACCTCAAATGATGCTAATGTAAAAACACTTGTCTAATAAAAATATTTGTATACTGTGAGCAATAGCCAGATTGCCCAGCCAAAATTGACAGTGATGTCAATTTCATAGTTTCCTTAGTGTCTACTTTTCCATTCAGAATCTAACATGCTTGATGATATCACATAAAATTGTTTCCAGGTTGGACAATGGAGAAGTTTGGGGAGAACTATTTAACAGTATTTTTTAGTAGCTCTTTGGTGATTATTTCCTGGTATGAGCTAGAGTTTCATGTTAGAGGAGTTTCATCCCAGATTTATTAAGTAGCATAACTTTTATGATGATGTTTGTTTCAAATTTGTGACATCGTACTTTTGCGCTAGCCAAAGAAAATAGTACCGAACTTAAATAATTCAAAAAGTTGATCATTCAACTGCATAGACTTTCTAGTTTATAGACAGTAAATTCTTCCTCCAGCTCGAAGAAAAGGTACAATAATGTTTAGAACCCTTACATGAGAACTGTGTCCAAGAGAGCCTTCTCTGTTCCCTATGTTTAGAAGTCCTATCTACCAGAAGTAGAAATGAGAGTTATAAAGAAGAAGGTGACTCCAGAAGTTACCTAGCTCAGCAGTTTTATTTTACAGATGAAAAATTGAGATTCTTGATAACAAGTGATTTGTCCTTATTAGTAGATGGCAAAACCAGAAGGAGAACTCCTATCCATATTCTAGTCTAGAATTCCTTCTCCTGTACCATCAGAATCCCACAAGTTCTCCTCCTCTGGAAACATCCATTCTGCCATTTTTACTTGTGCTAGAATTGTGATGCAACATGATACATATTGATTTGTCTAAAATAAGGATTCTTGAATGCTATGTTATCTTTGCATGTGATATATACATCCTGATTTAGAAGGTAATAAGTCAGTACAGGTTTACTTGGATCTCTGTATAATTAGCTTCCAAAGTAAATATGTTGATCACATCTTTGGTTGATTATTATGGTCTTGTACTGCTGTTATACTAATATTTTTCCCATCTCCAACTGGCTTTACTTTTTGCAGCTTTGAGCAGTAATTCAGTCCCCTACGCCTCCCTGATTGGCTCTGTGTCCTCCCTCTCTAGCCAAACCACCACTCAGTCCATATATGATAATAACTCTCTCCCACGATTCGCTCGAAAAGGTCTAAACATCTTTGTCTCTTTATTTTCTCTGTTAAAGCACTGTAATGGATGTCCACATCATTCCATTTCCATTACCAGATAAGCCTTGAGTCTCTTGTGCCTTTGCATCTTCATTCTTGCCATTGGGGATGCCTCATCTGGATAAGATCCCTTTAATTGTTAGACCACTGTCACCCACCTACTCCCTCTACAGAATGTAAATTAGTTCGATCCTACGATCTGTATGAAAAGTTTCAGAAATGGGCTTCAACATTTTTGGTCCAAATACATAATTATATCTGCAACAAAGAGGCACTACTTCTAAGCCAACTCATTTTTATGAGATCTTCCATCAAGATTTTAGTTGCCTGGAAGCTATAAACACTAAGACACCACTTATCATAGCACTGTGCTAAATAATTGTCTGGAAGAAGCAAAATAGTTTTTTACTTAACTTACCAGAACCATTGTTAAGTTGGCATTTGAGATCATGGAACTTACTGTGTGGCTTTCAATAAATTGCACAATTTCTAAAATGTCCACAAAGTAAGCACATGTCGAGTTGACTTGATGGTCACCATTGCAGAGCCTAATACCTTCCAGAGAGTCCCAGGACAGCAGAATGTAAATAAGACTTCCAGTTTGAGCTCCTCCCCCATTCTTTTTCAGCTTCAGAAGCTTCCCTGGGGGGCATGCTAGTTCAAGTTTTTCTAGCCAGCTGGAATTTGTATACATAAGACTTGAGTCATCGATGCTCTCTCATGATACTCTTAAAAAATTAATCACAAAGAAATAAAATGTAAATCACATGAAAAATGAGAAGACATTGGAAAGATACAGGAATTATCAAAATTAGTGGTGGATTATTTTTAACAGAATCTGTTAAATTAATATCACTTCAGCTGGCCGACTGAACTAAGACGTGCTGTCCCTGTCACTGCTTTCTTTCTTTTTCCATCTTCTTTCCCTCCTTATCCCTTCACCATCTGCTCACTCTCCTGCTTTCATTTCCCATTTGTGGACAAAGATGTTTACACCTGAAGTAGATTGTAGGTTCGCTAGGGGTTGAATAACGGGGATCTGGGGCAAATACTACAAAGCTGTTAGCATGGCCATTTCTAAATATCCAGGTGAAAGCTACAACCCCAACCTCTACAATCTGCTACTAGTGGAAACATTTTTGAAACTCAATAAGGTGTCTAATTTTGTCATCAGTGATGATCATTTATGAACTGTGGTGCATGTCATTCTTTGTGTCCATGTTTGCATGTGAATGTCAGTCGCCTCCAGGTTTGTGAAATATTAAAGCGATCTTAATCAAGTCACACAATGTCTAGTGAATCCTGTAAAAATGTGCAGCATTTTTATCAGTCCTTTAAAAAAAGAAGTATATCAGACTATCCATTTCATTTTTTTTTAACAAATCCGTTCTATTTTATTTTATTTACATCATCATTTCCTTTGCAGGTTCAGATGATTCCGGTTACCCTGGTAACCTTCATTCTTCAAGTTAGTTTTCCTTGATTATGCATAAGTCACTTTATGTTTCCTATCAAGCTACTACTCTTTCCCTTTTAGGCCTTCCTCAGTGTCTGTTTTCTTAGTTCACTTTACACCATTTAATTCCACACAATTTCCATTTCACACAGTGCAGGAGAAGGAGTTTGAAATGACATAACAGTCATTACTCAAAGCAGAAGTTGACATCAAGCCTGACTCAGTTTTCTCCGCTAGCTAACTGCATTGATTTGTAGCACAATAACGCTTTCTTTCACACTAGGAGTGTTAGTTTGGGGATTATGCTTGGTGACTTTTCATTTGGCTACAAAATTCATCCTTCCAGAGCATGTCCTGCTTTGAGTAACCAAACTATCTGCCTGCTTCCTCACATTAAACATCTTTACTACTCACATATTTTCAGGCCATTTCTAACTATAGTATTCTCTATATTTCGGAATAGTCACCATCGTTTTCATTTGTTTTCAAGTGTGTTTCTTCTTTCCTTTTAATAGGTATGGCTAGCCATCCTCCAATTCCTATCTTGGAGCTTGCAGATCACATTGAAAGGTTGAAAGCAAATGACAACTTGAAGTTTTCCCAGGAATATGAGGTATTTCAGTGCATTTGTACTTGAAAGTAATTTGAAGAGTTATCCTCCTTTTAAGACCATATTCTTAAAAACAAACTTCATTGGTGTTTTTTCTTTTAAATATGACTCCAAATTGGATATAAAAATTGATAGCAAATAGGCAACTAAAAAGTTTCTATACAATCAGTATAGTAGTTGCAGTTTTAGGATGTGTTGAATATATTATATTCAGTGTTACTTAATGAGGTTGATTTTTTTCTTTTCTGGTTTTATGTTCATAGGATATATTGAATTGATGAGCTTTCGTATACTAGATGGGTGCTAAATACACTAATTCATGGGCAGAAACCCCCCTGAAAGAGAGAGGACAGAGAACAAATTGATTTCTCTGCATCCTTCGTTTCCTTGACCCGAAAACCCTTTGATTATGTACACAGACATGTATATGTGCATGATTTTACCCTTTAGTCTTACAATAATGCTAGAGTTAATATTAAGATAGTAATATGTTCCTAGAAAGTTGCCTATTTTTGAAGCAATGATAAACTGAATAGTATCTTAAGTTCTGTGTGAATTCTTGATGAAAGTGAATGAATATATTTGTATATTTGTGTGTATTTGAATATTGTAGTATTTATCAAGCAGGAAGTTTTAAAATGGGATATTTCTGGTATTCCCCAGCAATAGGAATTCATACTGAAACCAAGTCATGAATTGACAACTAAATCATCATTATTCTTTTAGACCAAGTTTGACTTAGCATAAGATTAAAAGGTACAACTAGAGTCTTGTTGTTGTGCCAAACAACAAAAGGTTATTGGGTGCCTGAGAAGCCCAAATACTGCTGCAAAGAGTTGCTATTGATTTACTTAACAGAGAATCTTAAAACACATCCCTGTTACCCCTCTTGTTTCTGTTGTATCAATTTTTTTTTCCTCGAGTTTTTATTTAAATTCCAGTTAGTTAACATACAGTGTAATAATTGGTTTCAGGTATAGAACTTAGTGACTCATCACTTATACACAATACCCAGCGCTCATGATAACCTGTTGTATCAACTTTAAATGAGGCTGTTGGACTAGATGATCTCTCAGTTTCTACCAGTTCTAACATTCTTAAAGGATTCTTTTTTAAGATTATTTATTTATTTGAGAGAGAGAGAGAAAGAGACCACGAGTGCACCAGGGCATGTGCACAAGTGGGGGGAGGTGCAGCAGGAGAAAATCTTCAGGAAGACACCCTGCTGAGCAGGAGCCCATCACGAGGCTCCATCTCAGGACCCATGAGATCATGGCTTCAGCCGAAACCAAGCGTTGGATGCTTAACCCACTGAGCTACCCAGGTGCCCCCAGTTCTAATATTCTACCTTTTCAGTGAGAACCTTAAGAGGATCTCAATCTCAGGTGGCTAGATGGAGATCAAATTATGTGAAGATGCTCCACAAAAGAGAATCTCGAGCAATGGGGCCTGTGGCAGTCTGAATATGTGCATGGACTTTCTGACGTCTTCAAATCGTCAATTTTTCATTATTTTAAATTACTATGCTGGCTAAGTAAAATGTATTGATAGCCCCATGACCTCTACCCTTGAGAGCCAGAGAGCCTTTTGATTCAATTTGAATATACAGCATCTTTGTCAATCAAATATTCCATAGAATTTTAAAGGAGATTTTATTTTTCTGATTGGCTATGCCATGCTTTTCTTCATTTAGAGGAACAGTTGTAATTTTAGGAAACTCACATTGGATTGTGAATTGTGTTATTTTCTCAAATGGTCTGCTTCTTGTTCATTCTTTGTTCTTCTTCTTGGTTATAATGGCTATTTTTAAATTATGCAGTATTTTTAAAAACAGTTTCTGCAGGTTCTAGTTTGGGGCTTGAGGCTGAAAATTGAATTTTAACAAAGAAAACAATGCAGATGATAAATGCTACCTGGGGCAACATTAAAAACTCCTAGAAATCTTTTACCTTTCCAACCTGCTCTTTATTGTTAATCATGATTCTTCTTATTCTTTTGCTATGTGGTATTTTCTTCATGGCCCCATTTTAATACTTGATTTGAGATTATGAATGATATAATGAGTCACAAAAAATCAAAAATTGATATCTCAACCTATAAGTCAGTAATTCACTCTCTGTCAGTATAGCTTTAAGCCATTGATGATATTTGCATCACTCAAGAAATCCATTATATACATGAACAACAATAACCAGCCTTCTTTAAAAAGGAATTTCTCTGGAAATATTATATGTAAAGATACTGTAATGATACTCATTTAGCCTTTAGATCAGAAGTACTCCTTAAAAGTAGTTATGAACTGCATGCTGCCAATGTTCCCATTAAAAACTCCCCCAGTAGCCATTGACATGATAGCTCACACTGACTTTTCACCATTTATCATGACGATGGTCTGTGATTAAAGCTCCCTGGGCATGAATTGACTCTACTGTGCCTTAACAGCCATGAAGGAGATATTTAAGTGTTTTATTCATCTGTGATAATAGGATAAAGACCTCTATGTAATATTTTAGGCCACAGAGCAACACTTTGAAAAACAATTTTATTTTACTTGTTACCTTCCACATAAATTTAAATAGGTTTTTTTTTTACTACTTTTTAGTGAAGAAAATGGAAGAAAGGCAAAGCACATTACCTTCAAACATCTAATTATTTTGGCATAATCACTGTGAATTAATGATTACTCAGACTTCTCAAGAGGCATGAAACTAAATTTGTTACTTTAAGACTAAAGCAAAGGTTAAAGAAGTGGAGGCTGTTTGCACTGATTCTGAGGTCAGAATAGGAAGAAGTAGATTTAGATTGCCCAGCATTATTACGTCATGTGAGAACTTCTTTTATTGTAAAGAAAATTTGGCTTAAACACTGGACTTAATGACAGCTGGAAGAAGGAACCCGAGAAATTAGTAGCAAGAGCAACTGCACCTTGAAAATATTATAAGTATTTCTGGTTTTCATTCTGATATGGGACTGTAAAATTTTGCTAGAATTTAAGTAGCTAGAAGTTGAGGATGACATCCAAAATGCAAGGATTAAAGTTCTTCTAAAAGTTGGTATTTGTTACAGCCTTTGCATTAGCTAGTGAATCTATGGGCTAATTAAGAATATTATGTATATGTCTTACCAAATGAAGTCTTAGCTAATGCCTGTGAATCTTTGGAAGCCTAATTAAAACTTGAACTCCTGGTCCCAACAACAGAAATACTGATTCAGTAGGTTAGCCATGATAACCAGTAATGTCTGTTTTACTTATTTTTCCCCAGTTTCCTTGAAATATTATTGACAGTTAACATTGTTATTAGCTTGTGGTATACAATATAATAATTTGATACATGTGCATATATTACATAATGATTACCACAATTAGTTTAGTTAACATCTATCCCCTTACATAATTACAAACTTTTCTTATAGGAACTTTTAAGATCTACCTTCTTAAGCAACTTTAAAATATAAAATATTGTTAATAATCATCATGTTGTACATTACATTCCTAAGACTTATTTATCTTATAACCAGAAGTTCGTACCTTTTAACAACCTTTACCCTTTTACTGCTACCGTCTGTTCCACCCCAACCTCTGGCACCACTAATCTGTTCTCTATCTCTGTAAGTTTGTTTTTTTAAGGTTCCACATATAAGTGAGATCATACAGTGCTTATCTTTCTCTGTCTAGCTTATTTCATTTAATGTATTGCCTTCAAGGTCCACCCATGTTGTCACAAATGGCAATATTTCCTTTTTTATGAATTAATAATATCATATTTTATATATTTTCTTGATCCATTAATCCATCAATGGACACCTAAGTTGTTTCCATGTCTTGGCTATTGTAAATAATGCTGCAGTGGATATGGGGATACAGATACCTCTTCAATTTACATTCTCATCAACAGTGCATGAGGGTTTTCTTTTCTCCACATCCTTGCCAACATTTATTTTTTGCCTTTTTGATGTCAGTCATTCTAAGAGGTGTGAGGGGATACTTCATTGTACTTCGCATTTCCCTGATAATTAGTTATGTTGAGCACCTTTTCATTTACCTGTTGGCGATGTGTATGTCTTCTATGGAAAAATGTTCATTCAGATCCTTTGTCTATTTTTAATTGGCTTGGATTTTTTTTAATTTAGTTTTGCTTTTGTTTTTTGCTATTTTATGAGTTCTTTGTACATTTTGGGTAGTGGATTCTTATTAGATATATAATTTGTAAATATTTTCTCCCAGGTAATGTCCATTTTAATAGAACAGTTCAGGTGATTTTGATGCAGGTGCTCTGAAGACCTTAATTTAAGAAACATCATTGGTGTAGGGTTGTATATTACAGAGCATCATCCTCCAGTCCTCATTTCACCATCCCCTGAGATGGCAAATAAACCAATGTATAAGATTCATTTGACACGCATCACAGTCAGCATTATCATTATCAGTATCATATACATAAATCCTATTTAGTAGACTGATTGTAAGTAACTATAGCTCCTACAGTTTGCCTAAGGGGGGAAAAAGAGAAATTTGCTTTACTTATTATGAATTATCTATTATAAATGTATTTATTATGAATTATCTATCTATTATAGAGCCAAATTCTAACAATATAGGTATGCTTCAAGAACTGTTGTCTGGATTTCCTGACATCCTCTTTGAAATTGTCAACTTTGTGTTTTTATCTGGACCAATTTCATTCTCCCTTTATATAGGCCAAATTATTTTGTTTATCCCACCCACATATAGAAAATGTGGCCTTTGAATACATTTCCAATAACAGAGCATCCCTCTGAAGAAAAGACCAAATTTTTCTTTTCAGTCAAATTCCAAATGCCAGAGAACAAACTCTGAACTCCAACTGACTCATTTTGTTATGGAGACACACATGAGGACATAGCTGCTAACAGTCCACCATACAGATCTTGCTCCTTCCTTGGGTTGGAAAGAGGGAAGTTACTATGGAAAGATGTTTGTGAGCTGGGAGAAAGAACCAATAATTATTCACCACACTACTACAGAAAAGCACTATGCTAAGTTCTGGGAGGAAAATAGAAGTGATAAGAAACCTTTACTTCCAGGAAAAATCGAATACATGCAGGCAAAATCAAATACATATGTGCAAAAATAACAAAAAGAACACCAAGTTGGTGATCCCAAATACTAATGGAATACTGTTGAGGCTTAGTAAAGGTCAGAGTGAGATGAGGAACTGGGAAGGGTATTGAAGAAAAGATGATACTAGTAGTATAACTAGGAAGAAAACGAGTGAAGAGCATTTTGTGTAGAGAAGGATCAAAGGCACATTCAAGGATGCTCTGTACTTTTATGTTCAAACATCACTGGGAGTTTGTTAGAAACATGGAATTTTAGGCACCGTCCCAAACCTACTGAATCAGAATCTTCACTTTAACAAGACACCCTGTGATCTGTTTGAAGGATAAGGTATATGTAGAGGTAGGGGGAGCTCTAAGGACACTTGCCATGATGGAGCACAGTGCTTCTAGTGAGAGCTGAGTGCAATGAAGTCAGGCAAGTAAAGAGGGCCAAGAACTGTAATGAGCTTTTATTGCCAGACTCACCATTGGCAAGGGTGGGGTCGATTAATGGTAGAAACAATATGAACATGGGCTTTGGACTCAGTCAAATTTGTAGCCTGTTTAGAACACTTGGTATGGCTGGGACCTTGTACAATTATATAACCCTATGAGTTTCTCATCTATAAAATGTGTTGCCATGAGAATTAGGGAATATGTATGCATATGTGCATGGATTTCAGGACACACATGCAGTGAGGTGTGTGTGTATGTGTGTGTGAGACAGAGAGAGTGTAAAATAAGGACCTCAATAATGGTAGCTGAGAGGTTGCACTGTTTTTACATAGCCAGTGAAAGATTTTGTAGAGAGTAATTTTATGTATTATTAATAAATGAATAGTATTAAGTATACTCTTTCATGGAACATATGTCAATGAAAAATTATAATAAAATATAATAAGTCCTATGCCAACAGTGTTTCAAAGTATGATGAGAACACAGAGCACACTTGCATGATGGTTTCTTGGAAAATTACTCCGTTATTGATGCATATAACAGATAAAAAGGAGAAACTGGAGACAAGAAGAACAATTAGGGGAACTGGAAATCAAATCTTGCATATTCAGGTCACTTAAACATGCAAATAGCACTGTTAGTAGTGGAAATGCTCTCACTTCTGCACTTGGTGCCCTATCCTTTGTGTTGTGAGGAGTGAATGATGTGGAAACAGCCTTCTCTCTTAGTTATGTTGATAAGTCCCTTCTTTTCTATAAAGAGCTGGTTCACTGTTGACTGGTTGTATTCACTCCACCCCTGCTGGTCGAGACACCAATATGGAGGCATCCCAGTGGTCATTAGCAAGGAAAGTTACGAAGTCAGAGAAGCTGTGAAACCATCTCCCAATTTGGTCTTCACGTTGCAGTTCTCCATAGAAATAATGCCCAATACCCATACTGCACTTCAGGTACATTATAGATTTTATACCTGAGTTGAGATAATAACCTCCTTTTAAATATAGTTACACCACACACTTTCTTACAAGTTCCAAATAGCTGACTTACAAATAGACATAGTTATCCAATATCTAGTTTCAATTAGCCATCACTATTTCTTTCAGTAGTATTATCTTAAACATATATGTTAAAACTAGTCTGAAGAGCAGTCTTTTTGTTGGATCAAAGCAGAGTGAGAAACTGATTCTCAGAAGGCCTACCTTTGACCTATTTTGTTCTCACCACAAAATCCAGTTCCAACATCATTGCTGCCATCTGTGGGTGTATATTATCTTTTATCTCAGCACTCAAGTGTCCTCCAGCATTTAGTATCCAGATGGGCTGAGATTTTCTTCCTGTACTCATGGCAACACTCACATCTCCTGTCTGTGTGGATGATAATGAGCCTCTTATTTGAAACATTCCAGATATCGGCGTCCTGTCCTTCTGTTTTAATAACAGCATGTATGTGGCATCTTTGTCTAGAAGACTAAATGCTTCACAATACTCTAGTGAGACAGGTAACAGAAAAAGATACCTTATTTCTTTCATGAATAATGAAGTTCATCAGGACAGTGCCAAGACATATAGAGACCTTAGAAACTGTTGCTTGTGTCATCTTTTTAAGTGCTGAGAGCTGAAGTAGATAGAGAGCATGTGGTTGAAACCTTTCTATCTCAGATGTAAAGAAGAAGAGTTGAGAAAAGAGGGACTCACTCAAGGTCACACATGTACCTAGAACATATCTGAACCAGGCCACAAATTTATTCCTTCTGATTGTTAAAAGGACACTGTACCTTTAATCCACCTGCTCTAAAGACCTAAATATTTTACAGTTTGTTTCTTACTATGGCCTGACTTACAGAGTCCAGAAGCCTGTCTTCAAGTCTTCAACTAGATCAGTATTTATACTAAAAATCTCTATGAAAATGTCATAGGTATGCTGCATGCCTCCCTACAGTGGTTTTCCTGATACACTTCTTATGACATTTCTTTTCCTTATAGATCTTTTTTTTTCATTCCCAATGATAATATTAAATTTCTTTATAAAAGGACAAAATTGTCATCAAGACAATAATCACAAAAGAGAATATTGCTGTTTTCCCTAGGAATAGGCTCTTGGTATATTTGACCATGTGTTCTAGAGTGCATTGTAGTGTAGGCCTAAAGCCTTCATTATTAAATGTTTCATAAATCTCCAAGCCTTCATAATGCAAAAACACTTGCCATATCTACTTTCAATTAGTTTATAATTTATGTGTAAATTCACAAGAGTGAACATGCATTAGAGCACTACACAGACACAAATAAGTAACCAGACACACACACACACACACACACACACACACACACAACTTTTTCCTAGCTTTGAATGCACTGCAGCTTTCTGAAGTAAGAAAGTAGTAGATGACAGAGATCTATTTTCATTTATTATGCAAAGTTGAAGAGTAGAATAGACAAGGGAAAAGCCTTCATTTTTAGATATTACTGACACATGATCCACATGAGATAATTTTTTTAAAAATTTTGAGCAAATTATGGTAGTTTGTGTGATGGGATGAGAAAAAAAAATGACTTCATAAAATAAAAAGTAATAACAACCTTTTTTTTTATACTGAATTGAATGAACCAACTTTCTTCGTGGGGAATGAATGGCTAAGTTTACTATTCCAAAGTGTATCTCCTGGTACTCTAGTATTGAGGGCTTCAGTGAGAAAGGCATTGCCTGCTCTCTTCCTTAAGTACATGCTTTAGATTGGGTCCAAACCCCTAGGCCTGCCATTCAGAGCCCTCTGCTCACTGAGCTAATGATGGGAATAGTGTGGCACAGTGGCTAAGTACACAGGTGCTAGAGTCAGGCTGCCTAAGGTTGGCCCCTGGATCAAGCTATGTGACCTTACATGAATAACTGAATAATCTCTATTTTACTCTTCATCTCTACAAAGAAAGTAATCATAGCACTTACCCCATATGTAATTAAAAATTGGTACATATGAAATATTCAGCACCGTCCCTGATACAAGTGCTTAGTAGTCTTTGTAGCTATTACATCGAATACATGCCATCACTTTTAAGACGCACATCAATTTCAGAGATATTAAAATATGAAAAAAATGTCTATTTTAGACTCTCTGAAACCCTGGCCTCCTCCTATCCCTGCCATTAGTCACATCCATAGGACTTGGTTGAATTCAGTAAAATAAACACTAAAGGAAGAAAAAAGAAAACATGCTAACTTAATGCTGTGTAATTAGCACTTACTATGGTTTTTTTTTTTTTTCTTTTATTCTGATCATTCCCTGTGTTAGAATATAAGCTGCTCCTGGTCAGGTGTTTATGCCTTCCTGGTGCACTATTGGCCACATGGTAACAAACCCACCACGGGGCATGCAGCAGGTGATTAACAAAAGTGTGTGTCTGGATCGATTTCTTGCTAAATTTACAGTTCACAGAAGCTCTTTGTTGTGATCACAATTGCTGGTACCAACAACAGGAGCAAAGAGAACAAAGAATGTCTTACTATAAAAAGAGCTACTTTTTCACTTGACATCTCCACCTGATTTATCAGCAGTGAAGCCTTATTTTCAGAACTTTTCTCTCGGAAAATAGACTTTTATTATCTTTAGAAAATACAGAAGTGAATACATTTTAATACAGGCCCCTCAGATTTAACTCAAAGTACCTACTGATTAAACTCCTGGTACAGTTTTTATAGTAAAGATGGGCCTACCAGTTGACAATCTGAGAAGATGGGGTTTTTTTGGTTCATAGCTAAGAACCAGCCTCACCAAGTAAGATATGAATGTACAGAGAGTCCCTTCCCAGCTGGCTGCCATTCTGCATGTTGCAAACAAATCTAGTACAACACAAAGAAACAGCAGCTCACCTTGGAAGAAACACATCCCAAACCAGGGTGTGTATCTGTGTTTATAGTCTTTTATTATTTTTAAACTATATTTGTTAGAATTCACATTACAACCAAATTTTCAAGTTTCAAAGTTTATATTTATTTGAACTTTTAAGATATTCTTGTGCCTACTTTTTTTTTTAATCTCATTTTCCTTACCAATGTTAAACTCCCTATCTTTATACTTGAGCCTTTTTTTTTCTTCTAGGAAGCTTTCAACTTCAAAGAGACTGTAGCAAGGACTAAAAAAGAGAATGGTTTTTTGAGTTTTATTTTTTATTTTAAAATTGAGTTGGAATTGTAGGGTCCAGAATGATGTGTGCATGTAGAGAGAAACAGTAGCAGATGCTGGGGAGAGTGTTGGAATTCAAGGAAAACAAGGCTCGTATTTGGACTCTGCCAATTAGTGGCTGTGCTGCTTGACCATGAACCAGTTACTTCACCTCTTGTGGCCTTAGTTCTGTCTTACTTATGATGAGAATATTAGCATCTACTCATAAGGTTGCTATGACGATGACTATATGTCAGACACCTGGCATCTTTGCCTTTCTGTACAAAGCAGGCACACAGGAAACAAGTGGCCCTCAGGACCGAGCTTTAAACTCATGACCTACCTGTAGTCATTTACTAACACTGCATTTTTTTTCCACAAGTTGTTTTGTTTGTATAGAAGTCTCTTCTTTTTCCAAAGAAGGGCTCTATGAAAGCAATTAGGAGAAGGTGAGCAGTGATTAAGTTGGAAGGTAGTTATGATGTCTACTAAGTTCTTTTAATATTTTGTATCTAATGGACTTTCTGGAAATCTGCATGAAGTACACAGGAAAACTCATTTTCACTGAGTAGTAGAACCTGCCTTGGGTCTCTACTGTGAATCTGAATGCCCCTAGACAAGCTGTTTAACTCCTCCTAACTCAGTTTCCTTATTTATAAGAGAAGCAGTTGGAATGCATTCATCTGTTTGATAAACATTAACTGGAAAGGAAGATAAAAAGTCAAGAAATAAGCTTCTGCCCCGATTAAATCCATAATCTCTTAGGAAAAAACAGAGGAAAGAACCAGTATTTATAGGACATAGTGGGTGATAATGGGAAGGAAAAGTTTAAGAAGGGACAGTACTGAAGAGAGGTTTCCCAGAAAACAGTGAGTTGGACTCACTGAAGTTTGCTAAGATTGCAAGATCCCAGGCAGAGAGGGAGATGCACACACAAAAACATGGAGTTGAGAAGGGCCATGGCTTATTCAGGGGTCCCCAGTGTATTCTGTGCCTGTCACTGCAACTTTGGGGTCATGCTGCTCAGAGGTAAGGCGGAAAAGGTGATTACACTCTTGAAAGGCTGTGACACCAACACTAAGAGGAGTCTGTATTGGGGGATCTCAAAAGTACTCTCAAGTCATGGAAATGATTTCCTGCCTCTCCTCCTAAAGCTGTAAGTACCCCCAGGGATCAGATAATGCATCTATTTCTATGACACTTGTGAGCACAGCTTCAGGGTGAATTGGAATAATGCTGCAGAAAGGGATTGGGGCAAGGAGAGCCTATTGCTGCACAACATAATAGGAATGTCTTTACTTACTTATGTAGTTTCTTTTTAGTTGTAAAAAATGTAGTGGTAGTATTATTTGCCATGATTTTTCTCCTGTGGCTAAACAGTTGGTCATGCTACATGAAAAATAATTGTTGGGCATGCCGCCATGTTGGGGAGTACAGAAAGGATAAGAGAAGGATGTAAGCATTAAGATATTACATGTACTTGTGGATTTAGCAATGCCTTGGAAAACATTGGTCTTTTGGCTTTAACTAAAAAGTTCAGGTGTACAGCATAATCAGAACTGTGTTATTTCTCATTTGCTGAGTACATTTCCCTTCTGGTGCACATGCATCTGTCATCCAAACTCTAGCCAGAGGCTCATGGAAATTCTTGATTGAGTGCATTCTTCCTCCCTCATCCATTCTTCCTCATCCCCTTCTTTCTCCACCTTCAACCTAGCCACCCTTTCCCTTTCCTATCCCCTCCCCCATCCCCTCTGTCTCCCTTTCTCCCTCCCCTCTGTCTCCCTTCCACACCTTCCCACTTTCCCCCTTTCTCATCCGTCCCCTCCACTCCTAACTGCAAAATACTCCTTCACACATTCTTCTTTAGTATTAAACTACGTAACATTGTAATATTATGGTGATAATATTACCTAGCTTTTCTGTAAGGCTTCATGGTCTAGAAAGAGCTTTGCAGAGATAATAATGATAGCAAATGTGTATGGCACTTGCTATGTGCTAAGCATCCTTCACAGCATGTTACAAATATTAACTCATACAGTCCTGTCGAGTAGGTACTATTAGTATCCTCGTGTTACAAGGGAAGGGAGTAAACTGAAACACAGGGAAGTTAAGTAACTTGTCTAAGGCCGTATGGCTGGTTGATGGCAGAACTGGAATATGAACCCAATGGCTTGGTGTCAGAGTCATGTTCTGACCACCGTAAATAATTCTCTTTGATGGTTCCTCCAACAACCATTTTCATTATGGTATTAAAATAAAAGACATTTTACCTCATTATCTATTAAGGTGATTGCATAAGATTCATGAGTATTTTTGATCCCAAATAAGACATATTGACCCAAATTTCTTATTGATACAATTATATTTTATTTTTGTTTTTCAATATCATGAACATTCTTTGAACAACAAAAAAGGACTTGGTTTCCTTTGGGTAAGAGCCTTTGTAATCCTCCTATCCCTTCCTTTTCTTTTTTATTTTATTATTTTTTTTTAAATAAGCAAGTTTAAAAATTATGGAAGGTTACAGTTTGTACCTGAAAACAAAAAGCTAACATTATACTCTAATTGAAGAAATCATCAGTCCACCAAGTTAACTCTATAGATTTCCCTACATAGTAGTGACAATATTTGTTTTCTGATCTTGACCAATTCCCTAGGAAAATAAAGCAGAAGCAGATGTAGGAAGGATTAAAAGATATAAAGACCCAGTCTTAACTCTCTGAGAGAGTAGTTGGTATTGGCTTTTTCTTGTCTTGACATTTTAAACTATAACCAGAGTCTACTTACTTGCTTAAACCTGAAGATCAAAAGAAGTGATGACCTATGCTGGCAAAATGCCCTCCTCTATGCGTATCACCAAATTCCAACTTCATTTAGATAAGCCCCATGATAAAAGTAAAATTTGTTCACTATGATAAATTCAGCTTTGTAAATATATTAAAATTATATAAAATGTCATTTTGCCTTAAGATTTTTAAAACGTTATTTCATCTATGCAAAAACCCTCTTTCAAGTCTCTGCAACTTAATTTCATATAAAAGCTCCTAAATGATTTGAAAAGATAGAAGCTGTTACTTCACAATCAGAAGTTTGTCATATTTCAAAATGGCAGCAACATACAAACTCTTTGCCTACTTATATTTCTTTCTATTAGTTTCAGGGTCCATTGTTGTTGTTTTGTTTGTTTTAGCTCCAGCTTTGATTTCTGTGAAACTGAACAGTATGTCAAGTGGCTTATAACTTAATGAGCTGGATTCATGAGGCAGAAGGTTAGTGTTAGATGAGTGATTGCACTAGGTAACCTTTTCAGATTCTTTCTCTAAGCCTGGAATTCTGATTCTCTAATTATTATAAAACACAACTAAAAGTAGAGGTTATAAATATGATGTTTCAATGCCTGGTTTCCCTTTTTGCTTTCTTACTGTGGTGATGCCTCTACCCCCTCTTCCCAACCTTAAGCCCAGCCTCTTCTGTTGGTGTTCTCTAACTCGGGAATGGCAGCCATGGCTGAAATGATTGAGAAACTATAATTAGGATGGTTAATGAACAGTGAAATGCTGCCTCCCTTTGTATTAAGGCAGTTAGGGTACTACATTAGCAAAGGTAGGAGAACTCAGTCTCGTTTTCCCCCATGGTAATTAATTGACCTCCTTGTCATCAGTTGAGACATGAGAAGAATAAAAATTTTCAGCCTAAGTATTGGAGTTGGTGGGTGTTGCTGTGAACTTGGCATTGATTTCCTTATTTGTTCCTTTTCTATTCCTTGCATATTGATCCTCCCTGTCACAGCTCATGGATTCTCCCATTATCTTACAAAAAAAAAAAAAAAAACTGTCCTAAAGTTTCAGAGGTTTGGATTCAGTGTCATAAAGTTTCCACTGTGGAGCAATATTTGAGGATTCCTAAAATCTTTGAGTCTAGTCCACTCCTGTTATTTAGCAGAAGAGAAGACATTTTTTTTTCTGGGAAGTTAAGTGATGTGGCCGAACAAGATGTGGCTGAAATCATTCAGCCAGTTTCACATCTAACATTATACAGAAGCTGATGTTTTTTAGGCAGACTTCCTAGACAAAAACAAAGTGTTGAATAAAACGGAAGGTTTTCTGAAAATGAAACTGTAGTCATCTATGTCAAAGTTACGTTAATTAGAAACATCAAAGAAGTTTTGCTTCCTATATAAGAACCCAAATCATAAACAGTTCTAGAAATTTAGGTAACTATATCAATGATTGTGATTGATAAAAGGCAATTTTTAAGGCAATTTTTATTTATTGAAAGGAACAATGGTTCATGGCAAAAAAAATTATGTGATATATTTCCATGTATTTTCTTTATCATGCTATTCAGAAACAATTCATGTATTATAAAGTTCATGGTTTTAAGTTATACAATTCAGTGGATATACTTTGTATTTGAATATTAAATGGATATTTTATAAGGACTCAGGAGACCAATAGGTGTTTTCCCCCTACATTTTGGTGAAGATTTGTATTTCTTTTGTTTGCATTGTTTTTAAAGAACTTATGAAAGGAACTAATGACACTGGGGAATTGTTTGGAGACAGAAGTGTCAGAATCCGGGGATAGCTTGAGTATGGAAGGCCAAAATTAAGAAGAGACAGGTGCCAGATTTGATTTGCTTTTTGCTGTACTTGAATCCTTGATACTACAAAGGATTGCAGTCTTTATTGTTTTACTTGTGAATCTTCCACTATAATAATCAAAATTTCTTTAGGGCAAGGAATGTATCATTTTTATTGGGGTATCCTTGTGACTAGCATGCGAAATATTTCTCAAATGAATGTAGGAATAAGTTTCAAAAATGAAACAAGAACCTGGCTTACTCTTTGCATCTCCCTCTTCCCAAGCAAAAAAAAAAAAAAAAAAAAAAAAAAGACATCATTTATCAACCTATGAATAAAGGTGCTTCAATAGGTTATAATATTACTGTACTGCAGCAGAGAGCATGTGAGAAAAGAGGTTCTATGGGCACAGGGAAATGACAGCTTGATGGGCAGTGGTTCCCCATCTGGACAGGGAATCCATCTTTGGCTTTCCTTGGCGGGCCTCCCTTGGAAGGATATCATTAGAATGGTACAGGAGATCAAGCTTCCTGACAAGGATTCTGTGCGCAGATGGGGAAGCTGTTCACTCCCCTGCCTGAAACGAAGGAGTGGAAGAATGAATGCTGGTTGCAAAACTCACTTTTCCTATACTCACAGTCTATGAAGAAAAATGATCTTAGAGTATTCATATCTCAGAGTTAACATGAAGGGGAAGAAAAGTCACCTTTCCTCAACACTAAAGATTTAGCAATTTTTACAAAGACTAGTAGTTTCAGTATTTATCTCTCTGCAGTTTTATTATTAAAATATTTGCATGAAAAGAACATCTTTGCTTCCTCAAGACTTACTCTGTTCTTGCTACTCATTTGCTCTTAAAAAAAGAATGTAATCTTATTGCTTTTGATCTGTAATCATTCCACAGCAACCAATTGTGAAGCCATAGACCAAGGATTATAATTTTCATTAGAGAATGAACAAATGAATCCCACAAGACAATGCCGCTCATTTCTTCCAAATATCCCTGAACACAATAGAAAGCCAATTCTAAAAATACTGGCTACTTCTTAAAAATTTTTTTGTGAGAACATGAATGTCTGCTTCTTTAGAGGTCTCTTTTCTTTCCCAGCTTTCATCTGGGAAATTCTGTTCATCTCATGCAACAAACCTTTACTGAGTTCTTACTATGTGCCAGGTACTTTGCTCTGTGTTGGGGGAGTAACAAAGATGAATAATACGTGATCCTTTCTCTTGAACTCTGAGCCTCAAAGTTCCTTCAGTTTTTTAGCTAAACGGTAGGCTAAAGCTGTAATAACTGGATCTTGTCAGCCTTTCCGTATCATACAGCTATAAGTTCTCCTCCAGTGTAATGCAATTTGGATTTTAGTCTATATTAGTTATATTCACCATGAAGAGCTTTTTTTGGTTTTCTAATATTCAATAAATTCAGTGATTTAGAAGTCAAGGTAGAGTGCTAGCAGCTAAAATCTGTTCTTCAAAGTGTAAATTTGCTAATTTCCTTGACAGAGAAAGAAATCCTTAAAACTTATATGTTTTTTGGACTCATTCTAGAGGAAACTCATATTTTTCTTTCTCATAACCTGAATGTATGTTAAGATTAAGGGAACAACATTTGTTCTTTATTATGTTTCTGTGGCAAAACTTCTGAATGTTTCACTAGGCTGTGGAAGTAATTATCAAGCTATTTTGTGTTATAATTTCAACCAAAATTTTCTATCTGGTTGAAATATGTACCTCCAGGAAGAAATATGAGATCCTCAAATATTATACTGATTTCTTTCAATTATAAATTATTGGTTAAGGTAATCTACTTGTATTTTAATATTTATATTGATGAAAGAAGTTTATTAGAACACATTTTTATATTTATTACTTTACCCATATTGCTCTTTATAAGATTGGCCTCCTTGTATTTTGTTCGCTATCTCATTAAATTATCAAAGTATGCCCTCAAATTGGAATAATATAAGATTTATGCTGTATAAAAAAAAGCAGAACTATAATCTAATGATTATTCTTAATCATTTAACAAAAGATATTTTAAATGAACTCAAATATATTTCTTTTCCAGAATAAAATTCCATTTACTTTTGTTTTCAATTTTGAAAAAAGAGAGTCATTTTTATATAACATTACTTGTAAATGGACATATACAGATCCCCTAGTAAGGGTATGTCAATTCAAATTTTTCCAACATTGGCTCTGAGAAGGAATATTTTTTTAAAGATTTTATTTATTCATGAGAGACAGAGAGAGAGAGCAAGAGAGAGAGAGAGAGAGAGAGAAGCAGGCTCCATGCAAGGAGCCGGATGTGGGACTCGATCCTGGGACTCCAGGACCACACCCTGGGCCAAAGGCAGGAGCTAAACCACTGAGCCACCCAGGAATTCCCGAGAAGGAATATTTTTATTCTTCTAACATACTCTAGGCCTTAATCAATTTGTGAAAATGTAACGAACTATAGCTTAGCCACTATATGTAGCTTAGCCACAGATATTTTCAGTGGTCTTGATAATCAATATAAATTATAGTAAAGCCAATAAATTTATAGCATTATTGGGGAAGATAATCTGAGGAATGCATCAGTATGTTATCATTAGGTTCAAAATTTTACATATACTTTAAGATTCAGCATTAATAATCAGGGGGTGAAAGTATAATTACAAAAGAGATGAGTTTCCCAATTTTAAAAGACTTTCATGGAAAACAAGGCAAAAATCAGAAACTATTAAAATAAGATATATATATATATTATACATATATACATAATATATATATATATATATATCACTTGCACCTGGACTGGGCTAGCCATTTTATAGACTACAAAGATACATAGTAGACTATATTTTGTTTAAGAACTTCTAATAGAGTTGGGGAATTAAGGAATTATCAAATGAAAAAAAAGTTATGATGATTTTAAATAACTTTAAAGGAAGAAATGTTAAAAGACTAAACCTAACTGTGAAATGGATGGTCCACACTCTGCTGTATGGTGGCAGGTACAGAAGAAAGTGTATAAGAGAGTTCTGTAAGTAGGAGTGCATTAGAACAATGGAATTTGAGCTAAACTGTGAAAGAAAGGTAGGATTTGGAAAAACAGAAAGGATAAGAAAGTTCTCTCCAGACAAGAGGTATTCCAGTGTGAAAAAGTCAAAATTGAGAACCTCTGACTTAACAGATTAAAAGAGAGCCAAGGGCAGGGTACCTGGGTGGCTCACTTGGTTAAATGTTGATGCTTGATTTCAGGTCAGGCCATGATCTCAGTGTTCTGAGATCTCAGTGTTCTGAGATGATGAGATCGAACCCCACATTGGGCTCTGAGCTCAGGTGGAATCTGCTTGAGATTCTCTCTCTCCCTTCCTTCTGCTCTTCCCCTTCCTCATGCTCTCTCTCTAAATAAATAGATCAAATCCAAAACCAAACAAAAAACAAAAGGAGAGGAGCCCAGGGCTGGAATTTAGGAATACTTGCCAGGACTGACTATAAGCCAGCCATCTTATATTGAGGTGGTATGCTCATGGAAGAAGACAATCTGACAACCTCTGATTTCAGACAACTTTAAGTCAGTACAGAAATTGAGGTAATATAAACAAATACGAGACAAATGTAGAAAGTGCTGTGGGCATTCCAAATCTCATTACTCCAAAATTTCGGTGAGTTATTTCAAAGAGAACTCCAGTGATTCTCTCAAGTTTCAATGTTCACAAACACCTATGTGTTTGGATTACAGTTACTGTTTCTACTTGTCTTTGGGCACATAAACTGACAATTGTGAGCTTTCTGCTGTATTTTGTTTAATGCCAACTGAATCCCCTTAGTATAAATAGGCCTACTTCACTGGCAAACTACATTTTGAGCATGTAGGTCTCTCACAATAGTGAACAGAATACTTGAGATGAGGCTGGAAATACAGGATGACAACTGCCATAATTTTGTTATGTTCAGATTCAGTAAACTATAGTTATGTGGTGAAGCAATTCAGCTCTTTGTTAATGACAGATTTATTGAAGACAAGCTTTCAGAAGGATTGTACTAGAAATCCTATTAAAGTGCCATCCATTAAACCATTAGAATAGTCATTAAAACTGTTAGTGCGGACTTGTTATTCATGAGTTATTGGTCTCTCACCATTCTCAGTGGTTTCTGTCAATACTACTCTACTGTTTGCTCCATTGTGGTTCTTGTTCCAAGAAATGAATGCGTATCAGCTTTCTCTTTTTTCCTGCAAAATTGGTGGGGTGGAGGTAGGAGAGAGGGAGTATGGTTGGGAGGCTGGAAATGAGAGAGATTAAAATCCCTGTCCTAATTGTTCCCGGTTATATAAAGATTATACTTAAAACCCCACTCTTTTTATTTTGATAAGAATCATGTTAAAATCTAACCATACAGAAAGCTATAGCTTGGCTTTCATTTTCAAAAAAAAAAAAATGGAAGTGGAAAGTACTATGGGATTAATGTATCATTAAACCAAACTGACAGACATCTGGTCTTAATTGATTTTCCTTTCTGTTCACAGTTTTGAAATAAGGAATTAAACTTTATAAAAGTGAATTTAAAATCACAACTTAATATACATGCATTAGAGTGTAGTAGTTAAGAGCTCAGCCTCCAAAGTCTGAAAACTCTGGATTCACATCCCCATTCCACTGCTTAATAGACTAACAGGGTGATTTGTGGAAAGTGTCTTAACTCATCTAGGCCTTTATTTGTAATATGGAGATAAGAGTATCTACCTAAATTTGTTTTAAGGATCACTGTACATGAGACTCAGTGCATAATGATGGTGTACTCATCATTATCATCATCATTATCATAGAAATCAGAAGTAATTTAACCTGATTACTTCTCAGTACCATTCTTTGATGAGGTTAGAGAGAGACAATCTAATTTAGTGTTGGCTCTTTCAATATTTTTTCTGGTCATAAATCTACACTGAGCTTTTTCTCTAGATTACCAGAGAAGCCAGCTGAAAACCTTGACATAAGTTGAGTCATGCAGGCTTATCTTTCAGAGTATTGAGTCCTATAATCTGCTCCCTCTGCACCTAACAGGACAAGACAAATGTGCAGTTGTGAAGTGTCTTGCAACTCCCATTTGCCCTCATTTTTGGAAAATACTACAATGTTTACAAACTGAAAACTTAAAGAACACAGATAACAAGTATAAAATATTAAAATGGTTATTGCTAAAAGGTAAATTAAAGAGCTCAGTCAGTAGAACATGCAACTCTTGATCTCACGGTTATAAGTTTGAGCCTCAATGTCTTTGTAGAGATTACTTTAAAAATATTTTAAAAATAGATAAACTGAGCCGTATTAAACATTTTAAGAGTTTATTTGAGCAAAAATTCATTCAAATTGGGCAGTCCCAAACCAGAAGTGTTTAGAAGCACTCCACTAACAGGAGCCAGGGCAAAAACTCATATAAAATAAGTATGAAAGCAAAGAAGAGGAGTTATTGATTGGTTATAGCTTAAAGCAGAGGAATTATTGATTGGTTATAGCTTAAAGCCCACTTGGCTAGTTATGATTGATTATCCTTAGTGTTTTGATTTTGTAATCTTAAGGCATTTACAGACTTAGATTTTGGTTTGCTTCCATAGACCACCACAGCATTAGAGCCCCCTCGGTCTAATGCCTTCTTGTTTAATTAATTTAACATTATCAATCTCTGCATCTGAGAGATAAATGCCAGTAGCATTGATACATAACATTCTAGGTTTATATATGTGTGTGTGTATATATATGTTATATATATGTATATATATGTATATCTGTAAATGTCTAGATATACATATATAATGTATATATATATATACACATATTTTAAATAATGCTGTTTTATTTCTTTTTTCCTTAACAGTAAAAGTGAATGTCTTTATGTCAGTGGATACACATTTTAAATAGTTTCATAGGTTTTTCATACTCTAAGTCATTTAACCAGTCTCCTATAATAATAAGGTTATTTCCTTTTATTCCCCCTACTATTGTAATGGTTCTATAATGGCTGCTCTATACATTTATTTGTCCAGGAGAAACACATATCTTTCACTTTCAAGGCTTTTAGGCAGAGTTTAGTGCCTGACAGAATGGCCAAAATCTAATTCTAGGAGATGATGAATTTGAAGAAGGCGCATGGTGGGACAATGGGGAAGGCAAAGAGATCATTAGCCAGGCCTCCAGACCATGAAAGTACTTTGAGATGGTCACTTAAATACAGGGCCTGCTTACCTTTGTAAACTTGAGGGATAATTGGGTTCCAAAGACCTCACTTCCACTAGGTGTGTGATGTCAGTAGCTATGTCGTCAGGCTGTGATGACTAGATGCTACCATCTTTCTGAGAGGATCAGGTAATCATGCTCATCATCCTTTCTTATCCTCCATTTTCTATGTGTCTATGAGTTATATCATCTCCTCTTGACTGACCTAGCTTTTGTTTAGGTATATCAATGCAGGCATATTGTTAAAAGATATGTTAATATATGTCCTAACACTTTAGAACATATTATACTTCAAGACATATTTGATGATTGAATTGTGTAATTCTCAAGCAATAGAATAAATGTATGGTTCCATTTCCAGAGCATTAAAAAAGGAAAGAAATTATGACATAATTCTACCTAATATTTTAATAATAATTTTAAAATATAAAATATTAGACAAAAGATTATTTTTTTAAGATTTTATTTATTTATTCATGAGAGACACACAGAGAGAGAGAAACAGAGAGGCAGAGACACAGGCACAGGGAGAAGCAGGCTCCATGCAGGGAATCCCGACACAGGACTCGATCCCGGGTCTCCAGGATCATGCCCTGGGCCAAAGGCAAGCACTAAACCGCTGAGCCACCCAGGGATTCCCCAAGATTAATTTTTTTCTGTAGAATTATCAATGTACAAAATCAGTTGTTCAACTTTGTTCGTTTTGTACACAATTGAAAACACATCCAACCAGCTTCTGAACCACCACATTCTTTCCAGCCTCCACACTGCCCCAGAAAAAGGGGAAAAAAAAAAAAATATATATATATATATATAATGTAAATAGACTAAATTGCTAGTTTTGTAGAGAACAGGGTAGATGTTTGATAAGAGTCACATGTCCCATTCTCTTCCTTTCTCTGTCTTCTGTGCGGCTCCTGGGAAAAGTTGAACAAGGTGAAACAATGTATCAGGCCAACCACTTTCTCTTGTTCTGGCTTTATTCCACATACAGCATCAGAGTAGATAAGTGGAGGCAGGTGTTGTTCTGCAGAAATTGCTACCTTTACTCTTCCCCACCCACCTGTCCATGTGGTAGAGTTTGTAAGTGAACTTAGTATTTGTCTGTCTCTCTTGCTTTCTTTCTACATATACATACTCACTTGGCTATGATGGTTTAGATACTCAATCATGAAGCACACTTGGATCCCAAGATATAGATAAGGATACAAGGAAGTTAAGATGTACTCTAACCTTATAATTTATTGCCCTAATTGGGACACTTTGAAAAATGGTGCTTTGTAATAAAACTAGGACAAAGTGTAAACTGGGATATAAGGCCCTTTCTAACTTAAACCTTATGCCAGAGCTGAATCCTGGGCTTTTTATTCTTCTATCTGGTCAGGACTTTCCTGTTCTCCTCGTAAAGGCCAACAAGTGGCCTTGAGAGCTCTGAGGAGCACATTTGTTAAAACAAACACCTCACTCCCTGCACAAAATGAAGGAGAAACCCATTGTATTAAAACTGTTAATTGTATTCACACATTGATAGTATGTCCAGAAAATTTGGTGGTATGATGTATATAGGATTGTTTCCTGGCAAGCGGCCCCTATGTGATACTTCAGAATAGTGAGTGTATATATAAAAATTGGAAATCATGGCATGGAAGGCTATTATACCTGTCCACTTAGAAAGAATTTTGAAGGTGCCAAAGTCCAAGATGGCTCTTATCATGAATCAGGTTATGGACAATCTGAGCCTGGAAGCCATTCTATTTAAAAAGACTTTATATATTTCTGGTCTGTTCCAATGTATGTTTACTTAATAGTCACATGTTCAGCAGGGAAATTTATTTAACTATTTCTAAGATTCTGTGGTAAAAGTCACTATTGCCATATATCCTGCCTATATAATGCATTTCAGTTATTCATTCTATAAATACATTTTAAAATCAACTGTATGCTAAACACTGAGTATACAACACCAGGTGAATTATAACCCCTCTGGCGATATCCTCAAGTGATTCCATTTTTTTTTTCAAAAGGTCAAGTATATAAAATGTATGGACAATTTTTCATATGTATGGACTTTTTTCTAATATATTTTATCTGGAACGTCTTTAACTTTACATTATAAAGCCAATATACATTTTAAATGAAACAAATTAATCTCTGAGACTGATCCTTTAGTTTAGAAATAAACTCTAAAATTCCAGTTTGTGTTAATTTGTTTTAGCCTTTCTAGTTTGCTTGTCATATGTAACATCAAAGAAAGTAAGCACAACACTTTCGGGTATAAATACTTTCTAAGCTACTTGAACACCATGAGTATAAGTAGTAATGATCAACCTGTGTGTTTTTAATTAGAAGCCTATATTTAATATAATATACTGTGTCCTTTCCTGTAAGGAGTAATGATATAAACACACACACAGGTTGAGGGTAAAACAAACTGAAGGTGTCATGTTTTTTTCATTTCATTTCAGATGTAAAATTTTTATTCTTTGAACCAGGAAATAAGATGTGAAAGGCATTGATTGAACATTAACAAATGTTTATTCATATTTAAGTTTGGAAACTCATCTATTTTTCCTCTCCCATCTAAAAATAAATATGGAAGAGTTAACAAATTTTTAATTAAACAGCAAGCAAGATAATACTGAAAGCCTTAAATATGTATGTGTACACTATGCAGAGTAAAATGAGGGAAAAGTTAGTGTTGTAAATTAGGTTAAAAATCTGTATAGTTGATAAAGAAGAATTAATGTTACCACTAAAACTCAACTGATCAAACAAAAACATGATGCCCAAAAAACAAGATGATTATTTATCTTCCCTATTTTCCTTATATTGTTTATGTTTATAATAGAAGGCACAAGACAATTACAAAGCCACTCTAACCATTATCAATTGTTTTTTTTTTTTTTTTTAAAGATTTATTTATTTTAGAGAGTGAGAGAGTGCAGGCACGCTTGGTAGGGGGCGCCCAAGGGAGAAAGAAACTGAAGCAGATGCCAGGCTAAGCGCAGAGCCCTATGTGGGGCCTAAGCTGACAACCCCGAGATCAGAACCTGAGCTCACACCAAGAGTCAGATGCTTAACTGAGTGTGCCAGCCAGGTACCCCAGTTAGTTTTTCTTCTGAATCTACTTTTACACTGTATTTCTGATCAGCTCAAATTAAATAAAACACTAAGAAATACATGTGATTATTTGTGTTTTGTTTTTGTTGTTTGTTTGTTGTTATTACCTGCCTCAGATAAGTAAATCCGTTTCCAAACTATGTAGACGGACATGTTGTTACGTAGCAAATGGGAGGGCAGAGGTGGATTTCTTTGCCTAGATTAACTGGGCTATTGTGTCTGTTTTATGCTTTATTGTGGAAAGAGATCTTTTTAGCATAAGGGAGAAAGTGGATATTCCTTGGAAACTGAGATTGCCTTAAATCAGGGTCTTCTCACACAAGTCAATAGATGGAGGCAGGAAAAGGAAAACATCCACCATTCTTTCACCGAGAACTTTGCATCAGGTTTTTTACTTGTATTATTTTACTTAATATTTTCAGTCTATACAAATGTGGCAGCATTTACAGAGTGGTGAAGAATTAGTGCATTCATCTTGTTAATTTGGTGCCAGAATCTAGTGCCCTGTTATTTGCAGAAAAGAAAGGATGCCACTGTGAATTTATTCAGTTTAGTGCTGCACATAGGTTGCAATCAATAGATAATTTTATTTGTTACCTATACACAGTTCTTTTTATAAACACTGTAATTACTTTCTATCAATTCAATCAACTTTATCTCTTTAATCAGAGCAGTTTAATAAAATTTTAATAACATTTTCTTGCCCCAAACTGTCTGGAAAATTTTTAATTCTTTTCACTTTTCCGAGTAACATCAAAAATCCTAGTCTGTGAATTGTATTTGTAAAAATGATTACTATGAAGCTCTAGTTTTTAGGAACATCAACTATAATTCTGTCCATTGCTTTCTTATTACTCGCTTTAATTTGATATAGGAGATAAATAGCTAAAAACTAAAACATTATGATTAAATATATCACTACCTTCATTCTTCTAGAACATTGCCTTTGGTAACTAGGAGTTTTTCTTTTCTGCATTCAGTACTATCTAGGAAAATGTTAAGGCACATTTAAAAAGAGAGTATATGGGGACTCCCGGGTGGCTCAGTGGCTTAGCGCCTGCCTTCGGCCCAGGGCGTGATACTGGAGTCCTGGAATCGAGTCCCATGTCAGGCTTCTGCATGGAGCCTGCTTCTCCCTGTGCCTGTGTCTCTGCCTCTCTCTCTCTCTCTCTCTCTCTCTCTCTGGGTCTCTAATGAATAAATAAATTAAAATCTTTAAAAAAAGTATAATAAAAATCTGGCCTTTTAAATCTTCAGATCTTTAAGTTATGTGTTCTCTTCTGAACTCTCATTTGAAAAGATCTGTCAAAAATAGTCTTTTTCCCAGTCATACACAGAAAGTAGTAAAATAACTTAACCTGCATTCCAGAGATCACATACCATCATCCTATTGGATTGAAAAAGAATCTAGTGTTTGTTGTTGTTGTTGCATTATTTTTTTTGTCATTTTGAATTTATGGTAAATAAGGACAAAGTTAAGTATACTTCTAGGAGTAAATGGAATTCTCAAAGAAATAAGCTAACTCTTCCTCATCCTTAGTGCTAAGATATAATTTAGGGAAAAAAATGTTCATCAGATGCTTGCCTCTAATATTTACTCACTTTATATGGCTGAATGGCTTACAATGAGTATAGTGTCTCTTTGCTTCTCTACATGTCAGTTCTAATGTAAATAAAGAAATTATTACTTCAGGTACTTTTCTATAAGTATTTGTTACATAATATGTGATAATTGGGATTGCAAATCAAACCACAAGACAACTGATAAGTTGATACAATTTTATCACTTATTTGAGGAAAAAAATTTTAACTGTACATAAAAATACCTGATTGAAATATTATTAATGCCTTTACAAGTGTACATTTATAAACTGTTCACCTTTCCACTTATAGATGGAGAACTCCCATATGCATTCATAAGTTAACATTGAGACATTTGAAAAGCCCCTGTTAAATCCTTCAGATTCTAATTGTGGTCCAGATCAAAGATGCTTTTATAGGAAAAGACTTAAGAAGTTTTGATAACTAATTGGATAAAGGAGAAAAGAGAAGATGAGGGCACCAACCTGACACTGGAAAGACATTATAGAAAAAAAGGAACAGAACAAACAGACTGAAAGCTAACCATGGGCAAAGAGAAAGCCAGAACGAGACTCAGAGGCTCTGACCTGCAGACTTTGCTCATGATCACACTTTCCACTCCCTCCTCACATTCCCCTTTTTAAAGCATCATTGGATTCAACTAAACTCATGTTCTTCTCTTTGAAGAAAGTACTCATTATGCCAATTGCAGGCCTTTGCTAATTTTGCAAAATATAGCCCTTCTCAACTAAGCAAACGTGGGGCTTTTTCAAATGGATACATATTAATTTACCATTTTCAATCTTGAAGAGAGAAAGAATATGAATGAATGAGATTTTTTAAAGACTTCACTGCAGAAATACAGTCAATGGCAAATTGCTCTTCAAAACCTCAAAAAGGGCTTGAAAATATGTGGGTGCACACTAAGGACTAAATGAACCTACTGATTAGGAACTCTGGAAGGATAGTATTCCTCTGGAGGTTAAGGTCATGGAAAGTTCAGTTCCCTGTAAAGAGACTGGTTAGTCTGACCCATAGTTTGCCCCGTCAAGTAGCTGGTCTATTCCTTCTATATAATTAAATTTTTGTTAGTTGTTTTAAAACACACAAAAACAGGATGTATCTTTTTTGTGGTTTTTCTTTGATGAGTTTCTAAAGGGAATAGTTTGAGGTTTTTCTCTTGATGGGACACAGAACAGCTAGTATTGTAGGGAGTTTGCACATGTGAATTATATTTTTGTTCTTGGTAGAGACGTTGAAATTTTACAGGGCCATATTTAAAGGACTTTGCTTTAAGTTGATGACTTTAGCTTTATCAAAAAAGGTCACTCTGGATGCCATTATGCTCAGTGACTGTAATGTGATGTGCAAATTTATGAGTACTCTCTTGTTTTGAGTTTGGAATTATAAATATAGATTAGAAGCCCCATAAAGATTTTTGCTTCCAAACCTCTCATTGTGTTTCAAGAGAATAATTAAAAAACAATCAAGAAATCTTCTCAAACTTGGCCAGGGAAAAAGCATAATATGGCAACCAGACATTCAGATGGGGTCCAGAATACGAGGTCCCCCAGTGGAGCTTACGAGCTGTTTGACCCTGAGAAAGTTATTTCATTTCTCTGCATTTCAGTTTCTTCATTTGCAAAATGGTGATAGTAATACTACTTCTAGGCTCTTTGTGAAGATAAAATTGCTTAACATATGTGAAGCAAAAAGAAAACACAGTAAATGTGATATAAGTGTTATTATAACTATTGGATATAAAATATATTTTAAATCTGGCTTTTTATCAAGAATATAGTGCAAAATTATAAATCCATCAGTTATATGTAACTTATTTTTCCACTTACCTATTTTTTTCCACTTAACCTATTTTAAGACAAAGTTCTAGTTGGTTAAAAAAAATTAGAACTTTCAGACCATCAAGTAAATGACTACATAAATGCATAGTATTTGATATTACCAGCTGTCTTCTCTGGATTTTCCCTTTCTTCTTTAAATTACAGGGAGGTTTTGGGGTGCCTGGGTGGCTCAGTCAGTTAAGTGACTGCCTTCTGCTGGGTTCAGGTCATGATCATGGAATCCTGGGATCAAGCCCCATATCAAGCTTCCTGCTCAGTGGAGAGCCTGCTTCTCCCTCTCTCTTTCTGTGCTTTCTCTCTCTCTCTCTCTCTCTCTCTCTCTCTCTCTCTTTCTCTCTCTCAAATAAACAAAAATTTTAAAAAGTAAAAATAAATGGCAGGGAGGTTTTTCTTTGCTCACTCTGCTCAGTAAGACAAAGCTATTGAGTTGAAGTCCTGTTAGTATTAGAATGATTCAATCACACACATATTGGGGTTGGAAGGGGAGTGTGTCATGTGCTACGTATGCAGATAGGAAGCAAAGTAATATGGTTTGACATGAGAAGGTTTAGGTACTACATACTCTTCATTCAGTATATTCCAGGGCCTTGTTGACTGCCTAGAGAAACAAAAGTAAACATGAGGAAGTAGCATTCTTGTTTACGAATTCCATGACAATGCAATATACAAATGCCATATAGCTTATTTTTAAAAAATAGTCTATTAATCAGGGACGCCTGGGTGGCTCAGTGGTTGAGTGTCTGCCTTTGGCTCAGCTTGTGATCCCAGGGTCCTGAGATCCAGTCCTTCATCAGGCTCCCTGTGGGAGAGCCTGCTTCTCCCTCTGCCTATGCCTCTGCCTCTGCCTCTGCCTCTCTCTCTGGGTCTCTCATGAATAAATAAATAAAATATATTTTTTAAAAATCCATTAATTAAATTTGCGTTGAATACATCTACATTGCTTTATTTCCAACTTGCAAACTTTCCTCCAGGGCAGCTACAGAAAACTTGGCCAGGATTCCAGCTCATGAGGGTAGAATTTGGGATTGAGTTCTAGGAAGGAGGGATATCTCACCAAAAGTTGTTTGGATAAATAGAATTGAGAGGATGAGAAGAGATAATCTGAGAGTCAAGCTGAGGAAAACCAAATGCCCTCGGCAGGAAGAATTTGAATCCATTAGGAACAAGGGTGCTTATTTCAAATTGTTTTGAATAATATTGGGGTGATGTCAGATTAACTTTATAGTAGGACGATGCATAGTCATGGTGGGTTAGCCAAAAATATAAGATTAGAGTGGAAATCAACTTCTCCAGACCTGTGTTGTTCTTTTTCCATATTGGCCATTTTATTTTTCCTTAGGAGGATTCAGCAAGAGAAACCAGAACACAGCGATGCAAAGCACTATACCATCACCTGCACTAAGAAAAACCTAAAAAGTCAGTTAGGCATCTGAATCTTGGTTTTTGGCTCTGGCTGTGATCTCAGGGTTGTGAGATAGAACCCTGCAAGCGGCTCCATGCTTAGCACAGCATCTGCTTGAGGTCCTCTCTCCCTCTTTCTCTCTCTTTCTCTCTCTCCCTCCTCTACTAGCCCCTCCTGCTAGAGCTCTTTCTCTCTCAAACAAATAAATCTTTAAAAAAAAAAAAGGTGTGTTTTGAGAATTAGTGTCTTATTCATCCATGGTACCTTTGCCTCATTAAGATGGATAATTGAAATTTGATTTTCCTCAACCAGTTTTATTTTTTCTCAATAGAAAAAAAAATCATCTTATACCTCACCTACTTTTTGTAGTCATTATTTCTTACTGAGTTTACTGCTCTCAGCTTTCTGACAAGCTCCAAAATAATGATCTATGCTGTGTATTGTTAAATGTTCAGTCAGACAGATAGATACAGATAGATGAGTATGTGTTGCACAAAGACAGTTTAGCATTATTTAATCAATATTTGTTTGATCCGCATAAAATGACTATAAATGTAAGTTACATCCCATCTGTTTTATCATCCATGTGAAGCCAACCTCATTTCTAAAACTTGATTTCTTATGTAATTGCCCTAGAATGACAGAGGATGATCAGTTGGGAAGAAGTACCTTTTGGACTGGCAAGATAACGGATAGTTATGTTTAAGTGTGTTTCACATATTGGGCTTTCTCGTTTTTTCAGTGGCCTTCAGGATAAGTAGCATCATGACTTGGTAATTACTAGCTGTTAATCATTAGCTTGGCTTTGAAATCACACAGACCTGGGTTTGAGGGTAAATGTATGAGTCTAGGTGTGTGAACAAATAACCATCAAATTGCTCAATGTCTGCCACAGAGAAGGCCCTCAGTAAGATTTATAGAATTAATCTTTCTTTACTTCAGTTTCCTTGTCTGGAAAATAACAAGGATATGTACTTCATAAGATTTGTGAGAATTAAACAGGATACTGCATGACCTAGCAGCTATTATAATTACCTATTACTTATAGGTCTTCTTCTCAACGGTCAGCCTTTAAGCCTAAACATATTAATGCATGTGACATAAAACTCATGTTTCCATGACTGGTTTTTAAACTCTTCAATGTAGGTATCAAATCAAGCATTCAGAAGGCTGGGAATATGTGGCAAGAGTGGAAATGGACATGGGTTAACAGTGTCTGTGTTGAGAGATGCAGTTTCATTAGTCTAATTAAATGCATGCCACTTTACATATTTGTGAGTGATCTTAGTCTAAAGAACAGGGTCATCAGAGGGAGTAATATCTTCTGCCAAAGCACTGTGCATCAGGGAGCCTAGGAGCTTCTTGGCATATTTTAGAGAACAGTGTATAAGACCATTATGTCCTCAGCAATGCTCATCAGTGTAAAGTGGAATATCACTCACTGCTAGTTGTAATTTCAGGATCACATACTTTACTATTAAACCATGTGATAACGAGTGTTAAAGTGTTAGCTATAGTGCACTGCACATTGCAGTTTCCATAGTCTGTTCTTTAACTCCCATGTTACATGAAAGAATTGTTCCATGATTCTCTTTATGAACTCTTCTCAACAACATTTATTCATCAATTCAATTCATTTAAGGAAGTCTGCTGAACCATAATTTATTGAGCTATCTTTGTAGATGCAAAGATGACTAAAGATGTTTAGGTAGGACTGTGACTTAGAATTTCAGAATTTAAGCTGTAGGTCACTCAGAGCCAGTAGAGGTTCTTAAGCAGGAACCTAACCTGTCCAGAGCTGAGCTTCAGAAAGACTACTTTGGTATGGAAAGTGCACTGGAGTGAGAGTTTGAAGAGAGAATTCAAGAAGACATCAAATACTGAAGGCTTGGATTTAGGGAATGACAGTGAGCTGGTAGATTTGGGACTGATTTAAGAAAAGTTTAAGATAGGGCTTGCTCACCAAATAAAGCTGCTTTGTGTGGAGAAGGTTCAAGGTTGACTTGAAGGCTTCCACCTGGGCATCTGCATGCTTCACCTCACCCGATACTTGGAGAGAAGTACATTCCACAGGGGAGATGCTGAACTTCTCTGGAAGAACAAACTAGAAAGACCCCTAATTTCATTATTCTTTAGAGTCTAAAGCATGGATAGTTATTGTGCTGAATATTGTTCAATGATGGACTGGTTATATATAGATTAGCATAGGCTAAGAAAAGGGGTTTTATAATCCTTAGTAGAGACTGCAATCTATACTGCTGAGAATTTTAGTATGTTTGGTGGCTGTTCATGACTGTTAATAGGTTGACTCTTTACACTTGTGAGTTTTACTATCTCTATTAAACACAAAATATATACATCTTTAACATTGTGGTACTTGTTGGATATGTTTTACTTTCCAGTTCCACATGTGTACATCCAAGCACAGTAAATGCCCAGCATCAAAAACAACTGCTAAAAATTCTATTAATGTAACATAGTATCTTTACTTTTTAAAGAATTTCACCTTTATATAAGCTCAATTCATCATTATTTCTGAAAACTTGACTTTAATCATTTGAAATCATGTTTATGTAATTAAGGAACTCTTATTTCCATATACCATGAAATTATGTCTTAAAAAAGTGTCAGTGTCCTATGATAGAAGAAAAGATGTTTTGATTTTCATAACATTACAGGAAATTAAAAATTTCCTCAGGGTTTTATAATCAAATCCTGAATTCAGTCTCAAAATAATGGTTCTGCTTTCACTATAAAAATGTATATATTATTTTATATCTATGCAATATTTTATTATAGGTTATTGAGTAATGGGTTGAATGAAGGCATTAAAAAAGGCATTATAAGTCAGAAAAAAATAGTTTAAAATAAAGAACAAAAAGAAGCAAACTTTGTCAACATGACACATAATAATAAATAGAAAGTGTAATAAACAGAAAAGCAATTAGATCCTATCTGCATTGGGTTATAAATTGATATTTGAAGATGATTATTAGATTTAACCAACTTTCTTTCTTTACTATTATTCTAAACTGTTTGAATTATATGAAATGCCTTGTGATACTGGTCAGTGTTTTATGGAGAAACAGGCACAGTTCTAAGTTGCCATCAAGTTGTCAGCCTGTAGGTGAAGAAAAAACAGTGAAGCCTGTGACCAATGAAGCTAGCTAGTAAATTTAAAGGGTGAGATTCGGTCTCGACAGGAAAGTGTAGGGAGAATAATCAAGATAAAATAATGTTCACAGAACTAGACGGAATATTGAACCCAATAACTTGTAAAGTACAGCTGCAGAGAAGGAAATGGAAAAGCAAAACAATTTTAAAAACCCTGCCTTTCCAATATTCACAGAACATCTACATTGATTTTTTTTTCATTTGAATCAATGTTGATGACTATCACTGTTTTTTACTATGGTTAATCATTTCATGTTATGCTGGTTATATCAGTGTCCAGCTTCATAGCTAGGATCATCATTGACACAGTGTGACTTCAGACTTTGCTTCTTAAGTCATGTTTGTTTCTTGTGATGAATGACTATAATCTGGTGTTATTAAGTATTGATTTTGTGTATGTGTGTGCTGTTTTTCTTTTAAAGTCAATTGACCCTGGCCAGCAGTTCACATGGGAACATTCAAACTTGGAAGTAAACAAACCAAAGAATAGATATGCAAATGTAATTGCATATGATCATTCTCGGGTTCTCCTATCAGCAATAGAAGGTAAGGAAATTCTTTTTTTTTTTTTATTGGAGTTCAATTTGCCAACATATAGCATAACATCCAGTGCTCATTCCGCCAAGTGCCCCACTCAGTGCCCATCACCCAGTCACCCCAACCCCTCGCCCACCTCCCTTTCCACTACCCCTTGTTCTAATGTTATTTATACTTTTATTTTCATGAGTTTACGAGTGTGCATGATAATATAGTTTTAGCTAGGTTTTTCGCTATCAATGGAAATAGTTAATTAAGATTCAGGTACCACTTGTTCTCACATTTTCTTTCCCATACAAATGTACTATATATGGGCACACAATATCCCTAACACAATATAACATAAAGGCATCTTTCATTACCTTCTTGCTTCAACTCTAGATGAAAGACGTTATGATGTAGTTGATGCTTATAGAGGGGAAGTAGAGAGGGGAAGTAGATCAAAGTTGTCCATTTTACTGATGGCTGCTGACCATTATAAGTAAATGGTGATTGTTGGAAAATATTCCTTGACTGTTTTTTTTTGTTAAATGGGTGGGGAGGGGGGCGGGGGACTTGTTTGTAAATAAACCTGGATAGCCACTAGAGACAGACTAAAGGTTAGGAGTTGGTGGTGTGGTGATTAATTAAAATTAAGCATATTGGAAATCTCTGGTACTGCTAATTTGTGGACTGCTTGGTAATCTATCTCTCACAATTGTAGTAAAGAGTGCATTCCAGAGGGAATGGTTGCTCCAAAAGATGAGGATTACACCTCTAATATACCTAGCTTCTTAAAAGGATTCATGAGGAGAGTATTTTCTATTCATCCCTTTCTTGTAATAAATCCCTTCACATGGCATATTAAAATCAATTAGGAGCTCATGTTCAACACTCAGCATTTTGTTAGGTTTCTTTTGGCTATGGTAGTACATTTCGGTCCATAAAAAAAGAATTTATAATGTCACTTAAATCCTTCCTTCTGTCATAATTGCTAACCTAGACCACCAACTGCCACATACCACATTCATCCTCATTGGCATCCTTTGGAAAAGTTCTGTGGCCTTTTCATACATGAAAGTTCACTGCTTACTCTCTTCCAGATGTTTTGTCAAGCATTAAATAATACAAGCTTCATACTCAGTCCTTTTTAGAACCTGGAAGTTCAAACATTGTCATCCATAGTCATCCAAATATCTTTCACTTTTTTTCTGCTTCCCAAATCTGTGATGACTACCATTTAACCTCATAACTCTAACCAAGTCCTACATGCTTTCGTTAGTGCCCAAAATTAATTTGAAAATGAGATGCTGCTTAAAAGCTTTCCCAGCAAGCACAAAAGGCAACCAATACATTTATTTCCAGTTCTTTAGGAAGAACTATCTTTCCGCATTTAAGCAAGCCTATCATACCTGCAGCCTCCTCTCTTCAAAATGGTTTTACGTGGCATAGATCTATTTTGTAGAATTCTCACAATCAATCAACATCGAAAGTTGGAAAATATTATAACCCTTTTTTGAGGCTATTGAAGATACTAGGAGTTCAAGAGTTAACTTTTCTCCATATGAAAAAATATGATCAGGTTTGTAAAAATTTCACCAATGCTAGTTATTCAAGCAGGGGGTATCAAACAGGCAATTGCTTCAAGTCCTATTTGAAAACTGTAATTGGTATATGTGGAGGATTAACATATAGCATTTATAATTTATCTCTGTATTTCTCACTTTAAAAAGTTAAACAAAAAGCAATTTCTTGTCTCAAGTCTCCTAAATCAACTCCATAGTTAGTAAGAAACTAAACCAAGTCACAAGTGGAGGAGAAGATCTTTTTGCCATTAGTGAAACAGGTAAGTTATAGAAATTAAATGAATATAAATTGAGAACCTATTTGGCATAATCTTGGCTGGAGAACTTGTCCGTCTGCCTTTGCTGTATTGTATAGCATTATTTCCACTTGGAATTTAGGTCATTCAGTACTACTGTCACCTTGTACTTTTGCCTACTTTATCATTATTTTCTTTAACCTGTTATTTTCCATCATCTTTGAACAGTAAAGTATGTCGAAGGACAAAAAATATTCTTCCTTGTACCTTTATTATGATCGATGGAAGCTATGACCATTCCATTTCTATGCTCTTTTTACAGTACGAAAGCAAAAGCACTTGAATCAGGCTAAAACCTGCCTTTTTATAGCTCTGTGCTCACAAATATATCCTAAATCTAGAGCTGACCTAGAAACCAAAAGTCTTTCAATTTTAAGTCGTATGCAAAAGGTTAGAAGCATTTAATTGAAGTTTATGGGCTATATAGAGAGCTTTAATCTAGATTACAACCTCGAATGGTATTTTATCTTAGACTAAGCCCTACTCGGCAGATATTTAAGGGGGTAAGCCACAGTCCTATATCTTAAGCACGGAAAAGGAATGCTGGCAACAGGAATCACACAACTGCTAACTAAGGCTTCTCACATAAAGGGAGCTTTGATAACACAGAGCCAGATTTTTCAAGAGTATTTAAATGTTAAGAGACCTCATGCACAATTTATAAAATTGAACATGCTTGTTTGGGGTTCCACCTGTGGTGATAACTTGAAAGATTTTGGTTGAAGGTTTACTTTGGACATTTTTGCTGCTGTTCTCTCAGTGGTGCAGCTCCTCTTCATGTTTACTTTGCAGAGTGGTCTGACAGACAATAAAGGAACGCTGGAAGTTACCACAGTGATTCCTATTATCTTTATCTCTGTTTCCTGGAGCCAAACCTTTCCACTACCTCCACTGAGCAGTGGCAGGGAAATAAAATAAGGAATGGGGAACTGTGTGTCAGCACCAGTGTGTTTATTGAATTTCATGAAACTAGTAATACTTCATGACATGTTTCCAAATTACAGTCATTTTATTTATGCTGAGGAAAATGTAGACTAAATTCAAGAGATTTCTAACTACAGAAACACTTATAATTGTTGAATTATAGAGCAAGCAGTATGGAAACACAATTAAATTTTTGACTAGTACAGTTACTGTTGGCATCCCCTCCATGTGGAAGCTGTCCTTAAGAGATATCAGTAACTCCTGAGGAAGAGAGGTGATAGGATATATTTTCATAGTTTAAACTATATATTGTCAAAGACTAAATGGAAACTAATACTTATGTCTACATAAAATAATAAGTAATTATCTGTTTAATCTTATAGAATCCAAAGATGCTCATTACTTTTACTAAAGTAGCAAAAAAGAAATGGATAAACCAAAAGATGAAGAGCAAAGAAATCTGGGTTTGGATCACAGCTTACTAGTCACTTACTAGTCACGTAACCTCACCTTCTCTGAGTGTCAATTCCTCAGCTGAAACCTTTTTTAAAAAAATTTTTCAATTTAAGTAGATTTGACAAACAATGTCACATTAGTTTTAAGTATACAACATAAGTTTTATGCAACTGATTCAATTTCTCTTTAGGTTATGCTGTGCTCACCACAAGTGTAGTGTCCATCTCTCCCCATACAAGGCTAGCTACTAAAGTACCATTGGCCATATTCCCTATGTTGTGCCTTTTATTCCCATGATTTATCTATCCCATAATTGGAAACCTGTATCTCCCACTCCCCTTCACCCATTTTACCCATCCTTTCATCCCCCCTTTCCTCTGGCAACCAGTGGTTTGTTCTCTGTATTTATAGGTCTGATTCTGATTTTTGTTTACCCATTTGTTTTGTTAAATTCAGCATGTGAGTAAAATTTCTTTTACTTCTGACTTCTACGAGTTAGCTCTACATAGCTTTCTTATGAATTTTATCATTTACCGTACGCACAACAGTGTTTTACTGTGTATATATTTGTGTGTGTGTCTGTGTATATTCACATCATATATAAGAATAGAACTCAAATTGGAAATGAGCTCTTCTGATTCCTCAATTCATGGTTACATAGGCCCACCTCCTTTACACTGCTTTCCTATGGATAGACCATGTGTCTGACTAAGTTACTGGCTTGAATCTAAATGTCCAGACTTACCATTTTGCCTAAAAATCCATTTTATCATTGGGCATTAAACAATAAATAATACAAACATTGCATTTTAGTATTTCATTTCCTATTTTATGGCATAATTAATCTGAGGCAATGACACGATATGGCAACTCATCAGAGACCCAAATGCATCAGAGCCCTGTGGTTGCAGAAGTAAGGTCAAATGCATCTATCTCTCACTGATTCCGAAGGTGGTTTACTTGCCTCGGTAACTCTGTATGTATCTTCAACTTCTTATAAACCCAGGAATATTAATTAGTGGCAGATTATTTATTGGAATATAACTAGCAAAACTTCAATATAATTATTTCAGTCCTAGATTTTTAAAAAAAGGTATTTTCCCCCTAAAACATAATTATTCTTCACTGCTACCAGTAATTTATTTCTATTAGTAGGATCATAATTCATATTTTACTTTAAAATCCATATTCAAATGGAATTTTTAAAAATTGTTGGCCAGGACTAAATATAAGGTAAAATTTAAAACTCTACTTTTTATGTCAACAACAAAGATAAAAAGTTAAAATAGATGTAATTATTTGGATACCTGTGGTGTATTGGGCACCGTGTCATAGATTTTATACCATGTATGAAATCATGGATAGTTTATCTATAATGTTCAGAACAATCTCAAAAGCTAGTTGTTATCATCAATTTTACAGATGAAGAAACTGTTAAACCTTTAAAATTCAATCAAGTAACTTGTTTATAATTAGTAGCTAGTAGTTTGAGGCAGAGCCAAAATTCTTATATGAGTCAGTCAAACTCAAGACTGCTATTCTCTCGAATTGGCCACTCAGAACTGTAGCATTTTTTGAAGTCATAATGACCATACATATATATGTCATACCTATTCAAAAATGATGGATTTTTGCCTGGGAAGACTGTCTAGGAATTTTGAAATACACATTTTTAAACACTCGTGTTGGAAATCTGAGAACTAGAGGTCTTCCATTGTGTTCTTAGACTCTAGTCAAAGTGAAATTTTCCAAAGAATAAATGACATATAAATGGTTTCAGTTGGCTTTTTTGGTCTGTTTAATATTATTTTTAAAGTTCTATTAGGAAGAACATCGAATAAGAAGACAGAAGACTGGAAACTAAATTCTAAGCTAAGCTATTCTGTGACCATGGGCATGTCACTTAGTACAGTTAACCCTTTGGGGAAGCTAGATCCTTTTTAAAATCTCGCAAGCATTTTAAACATCACTTGGAAACAAATGACACTTACCCAATTTATGTATACATTAATTTCAGAGAGTTCAAGGGCACAGAAGCCCTTTGTAAGCTCATTCGTCAATTTAGAAACTCCTGACTTCGGTGTTTTGTTCTGATTGAGGGCAGAATGAGGATGCGTAAAACCCTTCCTGCTCTTCCTAAAATTCTGAAAATTGATTCTAAATCTAGAAATCAGTAGACACTGATTAATATTTATTATATAAATATTAAATCTTAGACATTAAGAGATTCATTCTCCTAAAACAAACAAAGAAACAAACAAAAAGCCCACATTTAAGCTAGAGGATTTACACCAAATTGAACTATTAGCCTGTGTGTGTCTCTTCTACCAAGCCAGATCTAAATGGTTTTATCCATGAAAGAGTTTCAAATGACAAAGAATAGGAGCGCCTGGCTGGCTCAGCTGGTTAAGCATCTGAATCCTGATTTTGATGCAGGTCATGATCTCAGGGTTGTGAGTCCAGCTTCACAACTCAGTGAGGTGTCTGCTTAAGATTCTCTCTCCCTCTACCCCGACGCTTGCACTTGTGCATGCACCCTCTCTCTCAAATAAATAAATAAATCTTAAAAAAAAGAAATGACAAATAATCCACATCATGTAATATGTATTCTGTAACACGAGTGCTTATAAATCTGATAAGAGAAGTTTAGTGAAATAGGAGGTTTTTATTTTTTCTGGTTTGGGGGGAATATATTTAAAGTTTTAAAATACAAATATATGTATTCACTCTTTTTCTTTAGTGGATACATTGTTACAAGGGCTCACATTCTTCTCAAGAACTTCTGTTAAATCATCCTAAGCTATTCTTGCTTCTGAAGAGTTTGTGCCTCAGTTTCCTCATCAGTGTCATAGGATTAATAATAGTACCTGCCTCCTAGAATGATTAGGGCAATTTAATGAATTAATACATATAAAGTTTTTAGGGGAGTGTCTGGAACAAAGAAAATGCCTAATAAATATTGGAAACTATGAAAATTACCAGTGCTGTTATTATGAATTCTTTTATTACTACTAATATGTCCTTTTGGTTTGCATAATAGGAACAATTAAAAAAATTCAACTGCAAATAATACAGATGATGTTGCAACAGCCTGATTATTTGTGAGATGGGAAATTTAGCACTTTAAAATGAGAAAGTGACTCAAGGAAATCACTGCCCCTCAGATAAATCATATATTTTTTTAAAGTAAAGAAAAGAAACTACTGGTATTGCCCTGTATTGTTGAATTATCTTTGACTGCCACACTAGTGCTTCGCATTTAAGTAGCGCCTTAGCTTCTCTACTGCAGTGTTCAGTGTCTCCTGATTCATTTTACAAAGCTGTCAGCACATGGTAACATATTCCTCCATTTCACATCACTCCCATGCTATGAGTTATCTGTTTTTTTTTTCTATAATCACTTGATATTTTTCAATAAGTAAAAACAAAACAAAAACACAGGAAAATAAGTTAATAGAATTTACCCAACATTTTCTAATAAAATGTGAATTATATTATTGTAAATATAAATGTTCCATATGAAGCTCTAACATCAAAGAATTGAAATTATTTTCCCCAGCCACAAACCTCTTTAATAGCTGCCATGCCCTATTTCCCATATAAGTTCAATAAATGATTCTATTTCCTCCCTCTTAGTTCTTGTACTTTCTCAGTCTCTCCTACCCTCTCCCTAAAGAGTTTCCTTTAGGAAACTCTTTACCCTTTCCCTCCCTACTCCTTACCCCCAGACACCAATGACTGATTTGTGGGTACCTGGTGTTTCTTTTATTTTGCTCTTGAAATTCGATTTCAATTAGCAAAGGAATTTTGTTAGACTGTATGTCTCATCTATGAAAAAAAAACTGAAACAAAAAACTTGTCTAAATCTCATTCAACTGCTGGTTGAGTTGATTTTCCTCACATTGCTCAGAACATCAATCATTGATTTAGCAGTTTTGTTTTTTTTAATATTTCCAGTCCTTCACTTTTCAAGTTGGTTGTTTACAAGCATGACAAATTTTAATTCTGTCATTTCAGGGTGGTCTTTTTACTTTATTTTTGAAAGCATTTATTTTTGAGGAGCAGGGCACAGTCAAATTTTTATGGCTTAATTTGTCTTAAATAGAGAGCTAGAGAGAACTTAGCCTTTAGAAACTTGGAGCAAATTCACAAGGTGCTTGCAGCGTGCCTAAAGACTAATTAGAGCTACTTAAATGACATCTTTCTCAAAAAAAAAAAAAAAAATGACATCTTTCTCTTGCATGTAGCCAAGCAAGTGGTGTGGAGATGGTTACTCCCCAGCTCCTATTTCAGCCTATATCTGGTGGTGCTTCTTATCTGGAAATGAGAAAAAAAAATTTTTTTAGACGATGCCTAGATGTGCTAGTTTTCTTCTTTACTCTGTTTCCAGGAAGCCAGCCAAAAAGTAAATCAAAAAAATCCATGAGTTTATTTTTATCTCCATTGTCTTTACTTGTTGGGATTTTTTATTCATTTTTATTGTATACCTCTGAAGATTATGCTAATGAATCTACACTTCATTGCTGTGAGGCTATAGAAAAACCTGCATCAACTGTACTGTGGTTCTGTTGGTAAAATATAGTCCCAGGTTGTATATCGTTGGGAAGTCATAAAATAATTTTTGTCCTCTCCATTATTTTTTAAAAGATTTTATTTATTTATTCATGAGAGACACACAGAGAGAGGCAGAGACATAGGCAGAGAGAGAAGCAGACTCCCTATAGGGAGCCCCATGCAGGACTCGATCCCAGGACCCCGGGATAATGCCCTGAGCTGAAGACAGTTGCTCAACTGCTGAGCCACTCAGGGGTCTCTCCATTATTTTTTTTTAATTTTTTATTTATTTATGATAGTCACACACAGAGAGAGAGAGAGAGAGAGAGAGAGAGAGGCAGAGGGAGAAGCAGGCTCCATGCACTGGGAGCCCGACAGTGGGACTCGATCCCGGGTCTCCAGGATCGCGCCCTGGGCCAAAGGCAGGCACCAAACCCCTGTGCCACCCAGGGATCCCCCTCTCCATTATTTTTTAAATAGAAAATGGAAAGGGGACTTCCAGATTTGGAATAACTTTTCATCAGTAGAGTATTCATTACTGTTTTATTACATTGATCATAAGAATAATCTCCACTGGTATTTTAGAAGTTTCAAATGCATTAATAGACTCATTATATTCTCACAGAGATGTTGGGTAAGGACATTATGAAAATGCTGCTTATATTCTGGGATCTGTGAGGAGACTGGGGTTCTACAAGTTTCCTACAGGCAGAGCTCCTATCGCCATATTCTGCCTTTGATTCAGACTACCTCATTGTTGTATAAAGCCCTATAATAATTTCACCCTTCTTAATATTAGTTTCACAAAATTCTGTGATACTGTACTGGCCCAAGTTTTGCTTTATTTCAGAGCAGAGTGCTCCCTAACTATAAAAGAGTCTCCTCCATCACAGGTGCTGATAATTCCTAACATGTATAGCTAAACTTGGAATATATTCAGTGACAATTCAATCACTCACATCCTTCTCTGTGGCTACTCTCATAATCCAGCCTCTTCAGCAGTGCTGAGGAATAGAAAACCAAGGGGAGGAGAACACAGAACCTTGAGGGGATGGAGCCTGGCTTCACAAACTCTTGAAAAGATTGCTCATCCCCCCCTTAACTCATTGTCATGATGAGCTCACATAACAAGGCATGCTTCTAAAATAATCCCCCTCAAAATAACAAAATAAAATAATTGTCCTATATCCTGTAGAACCATGGAAGGCAGTTTGCCTCTGTGTGGTACTTCTGGGGACACCCAAGGCAGATAATACCCTGTACCTTTGCAAGAGGCATTTGATTTTTCTGCTCTGTTGCCTAAAGAATCCTTCATTTTGCTAGTTCTGATGTGGCTGTAGGAGGCTGAGGGGGACAGGCTGAGGCCTGTGCCACTTGGAATTAAATAATTTAACATTTGTTTAATTTAAATAATTAAATAATTATTATTGGATTTCATTTTTCTATTTTCTCTTTAGTTTTGCCAGTGTCAGCAATGAAGTTAGGATTTTTTCTTCATTGTGGGTTGGAAAACCTGTAATCTGGGTGTTAAACATCAATTCATTGTTGTTAGGTATGGTGTGTGTGTGTGTGTGTGTGTGTGTGTGTGTATTGAATTGGAGAAGGAGACATGATTTACAAAGTAGAAAGTGGCTTTTGTGCTTCATTGGATTTTGAGGACTTCTGTCTCACAATAGGGAATAAACTGATTTACCAAAAAGCATTTTTTTTTTTTTTTGGACACAAACTTCACTAAGGAGTTGTAGTAGTGAAAGGAAATCAGAGTAGCTGGGTTTTGGTGCCATGCTGTGAGTCGGGACGGAGTCAGCTGCTCAGCGGAAGGTCCATTCTGCAGCTCTGTGGTACAGTAGTTGTTTATCCACTGGAGCAGGCATGGGAGTCGGTCTTTCCTGGAAGGCCACCTCTTTCTCATTCTCACCTCCATGTTCCAGGGACAGCTTCTTTCCATGAATAAACTGCCTGCTAGTCTATCCCACAGTACCCCCGTCCTCCCCCCTTGGATTTGATTTTGTTTGCTTTTTCCCCCACCAGAGTCTAATCAAGATTTGAAATATCAGTCACACCAAAAAAATCTCATCCCAGCACATAAGAGGTAGAAGCAATAGGAATCAGCTTGAAAGAGCATCAGAGCATGTTCCCGCCTAATCTGGGAGACACAAAGCCTCTATCTTAAAATAACTTCACAGAGATTTCTGAATCCAAGAAGGTTAAGAATATCACAGAGAGACATCTTATTTTAGAACTCAAAAGGACTGGAGGGAATCAATTTGTCCAACATGCCTTGTTTAGCAGATAAGCAATCAAAGGTCTGGACAAGTTGAACAACTGCCCAAATGTCAAAGAGCAAACTACCAGCAGCCCTAGATACAAGTCCTGGTTTCTTGGGCAGTTTCTCTAAATTTTTAGCAAGTGCTTAGTATTGTTTCAAGACTTTAAAAGGCACATGTGACTTTTCCTACAGGATGGAGTGATATAGAAATACTCACATACCCATTATAATTACTTAATTTCACATTGATAAAATAACTGCTGTACTATTTGGGATCCTGCTCTTTCACTTAACACCAGGGCATGAGGCCTTATTATAAAACTTTTATGATTATGAACACCCCTCAACAAGGGAGGTCTTTTCAAATCAAATTATCTCCTGACTTGAAAAATTGAATGCAGAGCAAGTTTGTCTGTTTGTGTTTTTGCTTCTTTTTTTTTTTGTTTGGGTTTTTTTAGGGGGGTGGGGGAGTAAAGGGAGAAGGAGAGAAAGAATCTTAGGCAGGCTCTATGCCCAGCACAGAGCCACACACAGGGCTTGATCTCACACCTCTGACATCACAACCAGACCTAAGATCTCAAGAGTTGGATGCTTAGCCAACTAAGTGACCCAGGTGTTCCTTGGTTTTGTTTTGTTTTGTTTTGTTTTTTATTCATTTGGTAGAGACACAGAGAGAGCACAAGCTAGGGGAGAGGCAGAGAGAGAGGGAGAAGCAGACTCCCAGCTGAACTGAGAGCCCAGTGTGGGGCTCAGTCCCAGGATCTGGAGATCATGACCTGAGAGCTGAAGGCAGATGTTAAACCATCTGAGCCACCTCGGTGCCCCTCTTTTGTTTTGTTTTAATAGACCCATATGACCCAATTAGTTCTCTCAAGTTAATAGGAAAAAAAATTATTTTAGCCCAGTCATGATAAAACAGTTAAGATAGTTACTCTTTGGCAGTTCAACATGCTTTCAAGGTTTTAGCATTCTTCAGCATGAATTATTTATTCATCACAAATATTCTTTGAATAGCTTTATCTTTCCAAGGATTCCTCTTCTTTTAATATTTAAACACATGTGGGACCAATGTCATAAAGCCCTGTTCTATTTTTTTATTTAAATTCAATTAATTAATATATATTAATTTCAGAAGTAGAGTTCAGTGAGTCATCAGTCTTATATAACACCCAGTGCTCATTACATCACACACCCTCCTTAATGTCCATCACCCAGTTACTCCATCTCCCCACTCCCCACCCCTCCAGCAACCCTCAGTTTGTTTTCTACCGTTAAGAAGCCCTATTCTATAAATCGTATGCTTAGGTGAAGAAAAATGGCATGTTGAATTCATGGTACGTTTCCAAAGCTTTGCAGATAATTACACGAACTTGGGGCCCAAAATTCATGCCTAGGTGTGCTTTCCACTGAAAGCTGTAACCAGCAATTCCCAGCAAGTGAAATGAGGGCCTAACTCTGAATTGCTGTTGCTGCATCTTGCTATGCATGAAGGCCACAGAAGCACTGCTCTACCGGCTATTCACCTCATCACAATCTCTGTTGGTCTTGAAGGCTTGAATTTTGTAGCTCCAAGCTTTCTTTGCCCCAAACACAAAACCCAGTATAAAATACGTAAGCAATATTTGTATGTACCACAAGAAAGAATAGTCCATTACCTGATAAAACATACTACAACGTAGGAAAGAGTCGTGTAGGTATAATATGAACTCAAGATTTAGCCTCAGTTTTTTCACTTATAAGATTAGAATAATAATTATGGGTGTCGGACCTGTTTAGATGGCTATTGGTAAGTGGGGAGTACACATGAAGTAGTACATGGGAAGTCATGAAACTCACTTTTATAAAGGTAATAAAAAAAAAATATAAAGGTAATAAGCTGTTCTTAAACAAAGTTGGTCAAAGACCAACAGACTCCAAGACAGTTCCTACAGCAGGGCCAGCCCTAAAGTTTATGCCTATGATGAGCTAAAGGCAGACATCTTTGTTATGCTTACTAAGCAACCCCCATTAAAAAAAAAAAAAAAAAAAAGCAATGAGCACCATTATTATCATAGTATTGGACAAAGGTCTCCTTGGCTCCAAAAATTAAAAGCAATCAGCTAATTTATAGTAATTCTATATTCTTTCAGTACTGCATGTTAAGTTAGATCTCCATCCATCATAGCCCCAGAGGGATTCAATTAATTCTCACACACTTCTCTTGGATTAGTAGTGCACTCTGATTAGTGTTGCATTAGCAGATGCAAATCATCTTCTGGATAAGGCAGGGAATTGAAAATTAAATAAACAAATATGCACATTACTTGGAGAAGGTCACCCCCAAAAAAGTGAAAGGATTTTGTAGATCCAGCCTCCTAGCATAAATATCACAATCGAGAGCTACTGAGGAAGCGTTTCATGGCACCAAAACACTTGGAAAGCCACCATGTTGTTTTTCTCACAAAATTGGTTGAAAAATCTTTCTAAATATGTCACACTGAAAACTGAGATCTCATCTATTTGAAACACACTTCTGCTCAACTTTAGTTTCCAATCTGGGGTTAATGTTTTTAAAAGGGCAAACCACCACCCTTCCTAAAATCTTTTCTCATCCATCTTTCTACACAGCTTGTTGTTTGGGATGTATGAAATACAGATATATTAGATCTCAGACCTTCTGTAGAACATGATCATTTATCACATCCCCATCTTATAAAGGTTATATGGGAGAAGACTTACCTGGAAATGTCTTTTTGTCAGAGTATATAAAGGGATTTGCTGGAAGGAGGTTTTCATTCCAGGTACTACTTCCTGATAGATGAGTGTTAAAATAGAAAAGGAGCCTCAGCATTATTTTCAAGATGTAAATATTAGCCTAATAATTAACTCTACTAGGTATTGAATTTTTTCTTTTAATTTTCTTTTTTAAATATCAGGTCCCAAATTCCTAAAGCATTTTGTGATCCAGTACAGATCCCGAGTGCCTAGTATTTTTCAGACAGATTTTCAGTCTTCTTATCTCTGGGAAGTGGAAGTATTATTAGGTAGCAACCCACCCTTCCCACCCCTCTGCCTAAAAATAATAATAATTTATTATTCTAACTTAAGCAGTATGTCAAAAAAACAATTAATTACATAATAAATGATTAAAATTTACATAAGAATGTTGGGTGGGGCTGATTGCCTTCCTTTAGATGTGAATCTCCTGTCCATCTCTCCTCTGCCTTCTGACATATTTTTCAGATACAATTCTTATCCTTGATAAGGGGGAAGTGGCATGATGCCCAGCTGATGCATTTTCTGAGTCATTAACCCAGATTTCTCTATTTTGAACTTTCTTAGAAAAAACTTTTCTGTATATTGGTAGCTGAGAGGCCTTTAGCCAGAATCCCTTTTCATCAATTCTTTAATGTTGTTAATTGTCATATTGAAATTTCAAAAGTGGGCTTTTCCTGTATCATAAAATAGATTCATTGTTGGCTCAGAACCAAATCCTGTGGACATGAGATTGTGTGTGCTTCCCAGTGGCCGTAACCTGAGGACTTTATTTAAACTGTCTCTTGAATCTACAGTAATTTGGTGTCTGGAGGAATAGGATCTTTATCAACAAAGAACTGCCAGAACCCCAACTGCTTCTTGAGTAGCTGTAATAGATGAATAATGTTACAACCAACCGTGCATTTCAGTCTTTACTCAAAAGGCTTTTCACTAATGCTGGTGGTATTCCGTATCCATGTGTTCATCTCAGAGCCCAGTAGTTCCCATCTGACTTTCATTACTTTTTTGAGAGGATCAGTTTTACAACTGGAATCAGAAAAGCAGTCAAAGTAATTGCAAATGGCAATCAGTGAAATATAACAATTTTAGCTTGGGAACATATGTTCCATTATAAAGAAAAATGTTCTTTTTTTTTTTTCATAGCTCCAGGACTCATATTTTCCCAGGGCAAAAAGGGCCATGTACAGGTTCTGGTGCTACCTCTCATATCATGCTGGTATCCACGTAAAGTGCTTATTCCCTTCCAGGGACAGGCAACTCATTACATCCCAAGGAAATCTATTCCCTTTTGGATTCTGACAATTTGAAAATGCTTTATTATATTGGAGATGAAATTCTCTCTCTGTAGTTAACATGATTCAGAGTTGAAAAACTTAGATCTCAACAGAGTAAACCTAACCCTCTCTTCAGATCCTCACAGACAGCTCTCATCCCCAACCCCTACATATTCCCCTGCCAAACTGTAGTATGTATTCCTTTTTCTTACAGAATAGGTTTGATTTCCTTAACCACCCTGGTCACTCTCCTTGGAGGAAGCTCAGATTTACCTATATATCTCTTAAAAGTGTCACTCTGAATTAGACTTTCAATCAGAATATCAGCATTAAATTTAAGGTCTGTCCACTTATTAGGTGTCAGAACTGGGGCAATTTTTTTTTTGTCCCTAGAGACAGCAAGAGCTAATAACAAAGATGTAGTCTAGAAGTCAACACAGGCAATAACCATGTTAACAAACAAGTATATGATTACAAAGTGTAATAAGTAATATAAAGAGTTGTGAAGGGAGTTCTGAAGCCCAAGAGTAACGAGGGCAGGCTTTCTGAGAGACAGGCTGAGTGTTTTACAATGGGAAGGAGACACTGTGGGTGTTCTAAGATGTGGGATGGCACTAAGGTAGGAAAGCAATGTTTTCTACCAGTGGAAGCAAGACCAGACTCTAGAGTTTAGAAGGCAAGAAGATGAGTAGAACAAGATGTGTTTGGAAAAGTGTGGAGCTTTGTAGCTATTGTTGAGAGTTTGGATTTTGTTTGAAATAAAAGGGAAGCCCATTGTTGGGTTTGAAGGAAAGAAGTTACAGTGTCTGAAATATATTCTTAGAAATTGCTGTCATGCTAGATGAAGAGCATACTGCAAAGGACAAAAGCAGAAGTGGGATAACCAATTAAGAGGCAACTTGTCATAATCAAGGGAGAGGTGCATGTGGTGTAGTACTGTGAAGTTTGAACAAGAAGCAATCTCGGCAGAGTTTAAGACAGACTTAGCAGACAGACTGACTATAATTAAACCAGACTCTACCATTTTGAGCAAGTACTTTAATCTCTATGCACCTCAGTCTTCTCCTTTGTTAAAGGAAGATCCTGACAGGACTTACTTCACAGAGTTGTTGTAAATGAGTTTACAAATGAGTTCCCTGTTAGCTAAATTTGTGAAGAATGTTTCACTGCTACACATGCTCCACTCTACATTGCATTTTCAGACTCAGGCATTATTTTATTTCACTTTTGTCTGGCAATGTGGAATAGCATGAGTGAGAAATGTGACCAGGTAATTTTTTATCCTCCTCTGCATGCTATATTTTACTGATGCAGTGGAGAAAATAGACAGTGTGTGAGAAAAATGGCACCTTATGGACAAACAGTTGTATGTTTCTTTCTTTGGTATATACCTTGTCATATTACAGAGATCCAACACCTGGAACACTATATTTCTTTAATGTGACAGTCCTGATAAGACCTGTTTTTATCTTGCTTAAGACCCAAAGTTTAATATATTGTGATTCCTCTAGCATAGTGTGGAAAATAATATAGCAACACCCGCAGGCCAGATCCCAGGCTGTTTCCTCTCGTGATAGATTCACCTAGTGGAATAACACTTTGTGTTTTACAGGCATCCCAGGAAGTGACTATGTGAATGCCAACTACATAGATGGCTATAGGAAACAAAACGCCTATATTGCAACACAGGGATCACTCCCCGAAACATTTGGGGACTTTTGGAGAATGATATGGGAACAACGGAGTGCAACAGTTGTCATGATGACAAAACTAGAAGAACGGTCCAGGGTAAGAATATCTACCTTCTCCCCCTTCAGATCTTTCCTCAAGTAGTCCCTATGTTGCATATTTTATTATTTTCAGAATTTGCTCTTTCCTTAAACTTTGACTTTCTAACAGGCACAGATCAGGAATGGGAATCAACAACTCTGATGAAGCCATTCTTTAACACTAAGTCTTTCAAGAAAGAAATTCTCTTGTTACCACACAATTGAAAACAAAACAAAACAAAACAAAAACAAACCAAAAAAACCCCAAAACAAAAACCTACTGAAAAATTGGTTAGAGAAAATAAATATTAGCTTGACGCTCTTTCGAAAACTCACAGTGAACAAGAACACCCAGACTTTGGGGGAGAATTCCACCAATATGGACTTGTCAGTATTTTTAACTTTTTATTTCAAGTAATCTGCAGGGTAAGATCTAAAATTCTATGAAAGAGGCTCTTATATAAATTATTCAAATTAGCATAAATTAAGTTAGGGCAGCCAGAAAAATAATGTGGGTTAATACACAGCTTAGAAAACACATAAATGTGTAGAGGGCATTTGCTACTTTAGCCTTCTCCAAAATGAATAGATTTTAATAGCAGAGTCATTGCTTGTTAAGGTCTAAGAAAGGAATTTTATTCATCATATGGGTCCAATATTATGGTGCATGGCACATTAGTTAAATGTTATTGATTTGCAAAACTAAAACATAATGGGTAAGCAGTGTGCCATATTCCCAAGTGATTATGCAAATATTGTAGCCATCTGATGAAAATCAATCTTTAACCTTGAGAATTTAATGAAGGAGTCTGAAAAATCACTGAAGGCAGCACATACTCTCACTGAAGAGTAAGACCTTCAGAGCAGAGTTTGAAACTACTGGTGAGAGGTCTCTTTTACTGTGGTCATAGTAGCCTCGAAAGAATATTTAGAAGGAAGCCAAAGTCCACTCCCCGTTTGTTGTATGACAGTTGAGTTTTTAAAATGGTCTTCTAAGCTCGATACCATGGCAGTTTCTTTTAGCCCAAGTAGGTAGATGAGGGAAGAGTTGAAGGCTGTGCAGGGGTTTTATAAGGGAAAGCTCAGGCTCAAGAAAATATAAAAAGTTCCAGCCATTACTTTAAAGATGGGAAATAAAGGATATGGTACACAACTGGTTTAGCAAACCCAAAAAGCAATTAAACCTCTTTATAACATGTGAATTGGATGGAAATACTGAAATATTATCTGAAAGGAATTCAGATGAAAACTGTTATGACTGTGAAGACAAATGTCACTGTCATTCTTTACATGAAAATCCCATCCAAAAGATGTAAATGGGTCCATTATTGATTTGTACTCAGGGTAACCCCTATATAGCAAGTCCTCTAAAAACAACACCCCATCCAAACGTTTCTTGGATAGAACTCTTCGTAATGCAACATCTAACACGTATCAGATGCATTGATATTTCACAAAATCTTGTGAGATAAACACTACTATGATCTCCATTTCACATATGAATCAACTAAGCCTAGAACATTCCAGAAGGTCACTCAAGGTCATTCAGCTACCAAGGTCAGAGTGAGGATTTGAAGATAGGCAGTCTGGCTCCAGAACACATGTACTTAACCATCAGGCCATATTGCCTGTTAACACTTCTGTGAAGCTGAGACAGCTGAACTATTATATTACAGCATGCATGTAAATCCAACCTACCCAGACTGCTCTGCCTGGAGATACCGGCTGGTAACAAGCAGTCATTTGCAAAAGCTGTTTTCAGTAAAACACACATTTTATCTTGACACTGCAGGCCTTCATTAAACCGTGCACAGAAACTTGTTTTGAAATAACCAAATGAAATTCTGCCCCTTTTCTCCCTAATTGCTTCTAATAATAAAGTTAGTTCTAACTGGTCCCACTGCCACCGCAGCATCTGATGGTAATGAGCAGTTCTTGGCGGAAGGCATTGTGACTTAAATACCTGCAGTTTATCTTTATGTTGCAGGCTACCTTTTTTTCCCCTCCTCAGACAGAGGAACTTATTTTGAAGTTACTAAATGAACCTCTGTTTGCTCCCTTCATTAATTACTCTTTCCTCTTGCAAGTTAGCTTTCTCCTTTGTTAAATGGCCTAAGGAAGCCAATTAAAATGCTGTCTTGTGATTTTTATTCTGTGGTAGTTCAGTCTGTACCCAACTTATGATGACCTGCATAAGCCAATGTTAAGGAGTCTCAACATCATCAATCTGACCATACAAATGAGCCCTGACCCAGAAGGCACCAAAGCCCTTCTTTCCCCATTCTAGAAGACTCGAGAATAAATGACCAAATAAATGACCGAGAAATCTAGCAAAGCACTCCCCAAAATATCTCACCTGCTCTTCCATCTTCTCCTTCACATCCTCCCACCTCACTTTTTTCCCTATCCAGTTGCTCTCTCACCAAAAATCCAGGGAGAAAGGGGATGGCATTCCTGGATTCACAAATAAAAACTTGGATTTAGTTTCTCTAAATAGTGGCTGTTACTGAAATATATAGCTTTATTATTTAGAAACTCTGTGGGTTATGTGGGCTGATCTGGGGACTCAACAATTTTTGATTCCCAATAGCCAACTACAAAGCAGATGTTTGAACTAGTCTGGCTTTATTTAGGGACAGACTGCCTGCAGACTAGTCTCCCTCATAAAGGGAGGTGATCCAGGTGGTTAAAACAAGACACCTCTCAAGGGCTGGTGCCTAAAATTTCATTATTCTGATGAAGGCTTAGGTTCTTGAAATAATATTCACCCCGCCCCATGGTATGTGGGGGAAAAAAAGTGTGTCTGTGTGCGTACGTAAACATTTCTGTGTACTGCAGAATACTTGTATGCAGGAGTATATGTTGACTGGCGATTTGGTGTGGGGAGAGAAGAGGAAAGGAAAGAGAAGATAGATGAGAGTTCACAAGACCACCTAGGAATACCGACATCAGAGAGAAGAGAATGATCTGACACAGTCCCAAGTAGGGGTGCCTTGCAGTCAAATGTCTGAGTTTCAATTCCAGCTATGGTGCTTCTTGGCAGTTTACTGGGAAAATCTCATTTGTCCCTTTTAAACTACATAGAGGGATTCTTGTGAGTATTCACCAAGGTAAGGGATATGACAGGGAGCCTCAGTGAATCTCACCTGTTAGTGTTTGGTTGAGATAGAGCTGGGAGGTTGTATCTATATAATCAATTTCTGGGCAGCCCAGGTGGCGCAGGGGTTGAGCGCTGCTTTTAGCCCAGGGCATGATCCTGGAAACCTGGGATCAAGTCCCACGTCGGGCTCCCTGCATGGAGCCTGCTTCTCTCCCTGCCTGTGTCTCTGCCTTTCTCCCTCTGTGTGTCTCTCATGAATAAATAAATAAAATCTCTAAAATATATATATATATATATATATATATATATATATATATATAAATCTGTTTCTCCTAAAGCTGCTTCTCAGATAATTCAGTTTTGGGGTTGTTTTTGTTTTTGTTTTGTTTTGTTTTCCCCAAATGCAATGGGTTTGTTTCTCCGCAGCTGACAGTGAACCCTGAGCAGTATCACAGAGTCACTGCTCATGGTGAATTCCGCCAGCAGTTGCCAGTGTAACAACCGTGTACAGTGTTCAAGCAGGGCTCATAATGGAGGCTCCTTTTGCTCTTGCCTTCCCCAGGACAGGGGCCACAAGGGCATCCTGGCTGCAGCCTCCTCTGCAACCATAGCATGAAAATGGTTACAATCTGAAAATAGTAATATCAACAAGAAATACACGTAGTAATAATTGTCACTAAAGGTAATATATTCTTGATGCCACATTTCCTTTTGACTCGGTTTTGCGTGACCCCTCCTCATTCCCTTATTTACTTGACTGTGCCAGGGGACTCACCTCTTAGTACCTACCTCCTGTGTTCTCTAGCTTCGTGCTCTACATCATCACTCAGGCCTTTGGTTGATGAAGCAGCAGTGCACTTAGAACCTTTGCCAAGTTAGAGCAGCGCACTCATACAAAAGGCTCCTTGGTTCATTAGCATGTGTTAGAAGTTTCACTAGCTTTTTGTTAAAGAGCTGACCGTTCTTAGCATTTTATTGGCTAAAGAAGCCCTTCCAAGTGTGATAGCTTAGGACTTAAATTGGCCTTTTGGTTTTCAAACTCTTCATATGTGGCCTTGCAAGAATTCCAAACTTAACCAAGAAGACTATTTGCATAGTGTGTGCATTCAGCTATCAGCCCTGAAGACAGAATGTGTACATTGAATATTTTCTGAGTTTCATTTGGATATGTAAAGAAACAAAACAAAATATAAGGCTATAAACTGGAGATTTTGAAAGTAAAATACAATTGCTGCCTGAAAACACACAGATAAGTTTAAAGCTTTGTAAAATGTGCTTTGTGACATGAGATATTGTTAGTAGGTCTTATTCTACAATTTCCATCTTTTTTTGCCAAATCCTCTCAAGTTCTGCATAGTTCATTGATTCTGTAGCAAGTCATTCTCTCATGCCCTAGAATGTGGTCTCTAATTGTTTCCATGTTTCATAACATGCCAGTAAGCACATGAATTGGTTTGGGCAACCACATGGAGGGAAGAAAAAGCTCGGAAAAAATGAAGCACTCATAGGAGAGTAAATGTATACAGCTGGGATTTCCACTCCAAGGGTGTTATTTGTGGGCAACTAGGACACATGGTTGGCAGCCTCACTTGAACCATTAGAGGCTCCAAGGTAGGATTTGCCAAGGTGACTCTTGGCCCAGGAATCTCTATTATTTAGTGGGTGATTGTCCTTCTTCCCCCTCACCCCCCCACACCTTCATCTATTTGCTTTTAGCTCTTTCTTTTCTACTTTGTTTCCCATCCTAAGGAATACAAGACAGAGGAAGTGTGGAAGCGTCATGCTTAACAAATTCTTCAGCAGCCTTAATTAGTGTTACAAATTGGAACAGCTTAACCAAGGCTAAGGGATATCTGGCTTTGTCTTGGCCTCACCAGCTTGCCCTTACTTACTGCCCATGGTTGATGTTCACTGTCACTTCTGTTGTCTTGCAAGCTTTATAGTGGAACTTGAATCACCTAAAGTGCTATTAGTGTGGATTAGTGCTATAAATGTTGAGGATGAGGAGTGAAATTTTGACCCTCAACAAAGGGGGCATGACTTAAATTGTCATTCAGTGTGGGCCACATCAATTAGTGGTGTAAACAGAGTTAAAAGTGAGGAATTCTACACTTGGCTTCCAGATTAAATCCCATTTTCTGTTCTCAAATAGAAAATTATGCAACCAGTTGATGGTATCCATTGCTAGAGCAGATCAGATGTTTTGTGCATCATGACTTTAGTTTATCTTAGGTCATTGCACAGAAAATTCCCTGCTCCACTAAATTGTGTTGTTTGTGCTAATGAATGTCAAGGCCTAAGGCACTGGGATGCTGTTAACTACACTGTGTTAATAGTTTAGGGAGTTAGAATACAGAGGCTTGACATTGGATGGGTGGAGCACTTCTGACCTATTGATCATTCCCTCCACCACCAATGTCCTCCCCTGTCCTTGAATGTCACCTTAGTATATTTCCCCCAACAGAGAGTGTGGGGGAATTTGGTTCAAATTTGGTTGTGTGGCCAAGAGGGCAATTCTAGGCAAAGAAGGAGGTTCTGATAAAATGTTTTCTTGTTTTCTTGTAAAACACATCTTGAGATTCTTTTCAGATTGTGAGGTCCTTTTGGGTTAGAAGTTGGCAGACTCCTGTTGAAGATTATAAATGGCAGTGTTATTGTTTTCATTGTCGTTATCGGTTTTGGAAGGCCCAGCCTTGGCCAGCAGCAGACTAATTCTTGGCCCCTCTGGTTTGTCAAGGTTCGGTAAATTTAATGGAGAGCAAATGCTTTCCAAATGCCAGGTCTCTGTCCTTTTCCAAATAGAACTGGAAGCACCGAAGGCCTTGAACATTTAATTTCTCAAACTGCAGCCTAAAGCACTGCCTATCTAGGGCAACAGAAACTGCTTTTTCCTTAAGCAACTGTAGAAACGGCAGCACAAACATTGCCTTTGGAGTCTGCATGATGTATGGGATTGTTTTTGAAAAGTGGTGGATATTTAATGTAAATAGGACACTGGCAACAAAAAGAATGGTGCTCATATTGGCAACCTAAAGGATGTTTGGGTTCTTATCTAGCAAGTTCCACACTCTTGGTTTTCTCTAGTCAACAGACACAATGTCAGATAAAAGAGAAAGCATTCCACCACTTTCTTACTGTGTTAGCTTCTTGGATTTTCTACCTTCTTTCCCTACCCCCATCTCCTCTATTTAGAATGGCAGCCTACAGATTCTGGCCCAAAAGAAACATTCCTGTGAAAATGAATTAGAGGCATCATGGCCTAGGGAAAAGCTGAACTGGGAGGATGCAATTTTGCTCTTGGTGACATTGTACAAAGCCCATCTCATTGTCCACATTCGTGTGTATAGCACTCCCAAGCTGATGAGGTCGCTTCGAAAATCGTAAGAAGTGTGAATTAACTCTGTGTTTAGGCAAAGGTGAGGCTCAGCGGGTATGCAACAGTATAATTATACTGGTTGTTAAAATGCTAAAATGTATCAATACTACCAATATACAGAAATTATCTTTTCACTGAAACTTTAAGTTGCCTGATATATTGTTCAATGACAGTGACACAGGAGTGTTGCCAGGCCATAGGCAGCCACCGAGCGGATCCAAGCAGACACAGGGGTGATAGTATGGCTCTGTAGAGCCCCCGCCTGCTTCCAGGTGTGATTCAGGCTGAGGTGCAAACTCTAAGGGCCACAGCTACATGGGAAGAGCTGACATTTAAGTACCACCTCGCCATGACAAAGGGGTAATTTATAGTGTTTTCCTCTGGTTACAACAAAGTGCCAGAAACTTGAGATATAATGACTGTCAATTTAATGGAGGGGGAGGAGGGAGTCATTAGAAAAGTTTAGTGCAGCTCCCTGTATGAACTTCTGGCAGACACATTGTCCTAGTCTGTTCAGGCTGCTACAACCAAATGCCATAGACTGGATGGCTTCAAAATTATTTCTCCCAGTTCTGGAAACCAGGAAGTGTAAGATCAAGAAGCCAGCAGATTTTGGTATCTGGTGAAGCTCCACTTCCTCACTCACAAAAATCTCTCTTCCTGTTTTATCCTTACATGGTGGAGGGGGTGAGGGAGCTTTCAGAGTCTCTATTACAAGGCATGAAGCCTATTCATGAAGGCTCCACTCTAGACTTAATCACCTCCCAAAGGCTCAGCTCCTCATAATCAAACTAGGGATTAAATTTCAACCTATGAAGTTTGTTTGTTGTTGTTTTGGCAGGGGGGAGGGGGACAAAAATATTTAGTCTAGAGCACACATCAAACAAAAGGAAATACCAATTTTTGAATTAATAAATGGTTCAGAAAGTGTTCAAATGGTTCAATGAACTGATAAGCAGTTTTATATGAATAATTTGGTTTATTTAGAGAATAAGATTTTTCATCTTTCCAGTTTTATTTATGAAAAGCTATCACTGCACTGGTGGTTAAATGCTTTAATATTACTCTCATTTCAGCTATTCTGTGTCCTTGATCTCCAGTACATAATGGTCAGCAAAGATAAAATGAAGAGGGGAAATACACAAACCAGACTACCCTTTTGCCATTTGAAAATAGATATGGCCAAATGTTAGTTGAGTGAAAAGAATGACATCGCTGAAAGAGAATAGAATCACCTCCATACTTATTTTTAGATAGTCAAATATTGAAGCTGGTCTTTAAAACTGCCAAGAAAAGATATTATAACCTATAAAAATAAACAGCTCAGCATATAATTTATCCATCCACTAAAACATATCCTCATAATTATCTGAAACTTCCTTTTATTATATCCTCCCTTACAGAATGTGTATTGACAAGGGCATATTAACATTTCCATATTCCCAATACCAACTTTGACTTGTATTATCTAATGTTAGCATACTTTCTAACTGCTCCTTATAGAAGGTTCCTCTGCCCAAACATAGTAGATACTAATTTTTCCAGTTAATTTCAGCAACAGTTATACTTTTCCATCTATCATTTACTGTTTATTCTAAGTTCTTCTTTGGCTAAATAATCTGGTCCTAGGTAAGATTTTCAAAGTACTCCACAAAGTACGTGGATTTTGCATTAGTGATGCTGGGACCCTTTGGAGGTATTTGGTTTGTTACCTTTGCAATTATGATGCTTCGCCATGCTGCCATGCTCAAGAAGTCTTTATTAAAATGAGAAGGTTTTGGTTTCAGAAAGTTTTGGGCAATTTAAAAATAAGCTAACGTAGACCACAGTGTAGTTGATTATAAAACTGGCTTCTAGTTTTTGAGTGTCTGTGGTGTTCCAGGCACTTCCAAGATAAGCCATATGGAAGTGAAAAGAGACTAGAAAGAAAGCATTTCCCTGAAGCACAGTCAGCAGACCTACTGGATAAATCCTATCTCATATTTCCAGTGACAATTTTTATCTTTCCATCAATTTGCTTTTAATAGATTGCCATGAAAGAGGTGGTATGAATTAATTCCATAGCATACAGTTAGTGATGGTCAACTTGTTCTTTCCATAATTATGAAGAAATGAAGCTACCACATATGGGTAATCCCTTTGTAATAATAAAAATAAATATATCCCCCAAATTCAGACAGAAATATGAACTGTCTTATTTAGGTTAGGCTTCAAATTGAGTTACTGGGTGAGGTTCCTAAACCACAGCTTGGGTAGCATGTTCTGCTTCTCTCCTTTTTCACCACAGACACTAATACATTCCCTGCTCACATCTGACTAGGACCCAGGTAGAGCAAGGGAGTTACCTGGAAACCTCACATCTATGCTTTTGAAGAACCAGCAGATGTAAGCATACCTTTATATTTATTTAGCCAGTAAAGCTGATGGATTGGGGGTAGGAGGGCATCTCATTTCACTTTGATGCCCCCACAGTTGCTAAGACCTTGCCTCCCACCTCTCAACTCCTAAATACATGTCCACTGGGATTAATAACATGCTTCTTTTTTTCAATTTAGAATGATTACATTTTTATAATAACAACCATAAAAATCGAAAACACAATCTGAGAATTAATAATAGCTGTTGTCTGTTGAATGCCTGTTGGGTTTAGAGTTTCAGGTGCATGGTCTTTGAGCCTTATGATAGCCCTGTCATGCTGGAGATATTCTACCCATTTAACAGATGAGGCTGCTTTGGCCCTACAAATAAAGAAGCCATTACCTGGTCTCTAGTCAGATAGCCCAATCTTCTATGCTTCAGTCCTGGAGATCATTTGTAGTCAATCACTTCAGAATCAAATAGGAAAAGACAAGCATCAGTATTTTTATTCAGGAGCTACCGCCTTCTAGTTCTTAGATGCTCAGAGAGGAGCCTCCCACACTGGGCTCTGTGCACAAAGCCTAAAAGTAGTAACTCTAGAAATACCTTCCAGAGATTTTCTCCCAGGGGAGAAAAAAGGTTTACTATTGTCAAAGTAAAACATTTCAAGAGAGAGAATGGAGCAAGTTCATTTGTATTGGATAATTAGAAAAAAAAAATCATTTCTAACCATTCTCCTGTGCCCTTTTCCCCCCCTCACTACACTTCCCAATTACTTTCTAATGTTGAAATCAGAATTATTTGTTTAGTATATAGCTAAAAATGAAGGACTTAAAAGAATGTTGATAAATCTGAGCCTTTAAATGGATCCCTTAGAAAGCAGATGAAAGCGTAGGGGCTATTCAGAGAAGGAGGAGGAGAAAAGAGTGCCCAGGTACTTACTAGTGAAGGGAAGAGTACATTGCTGTAACTGTTTTGAGAAGCCTGGGGACAGCTTCTAATCCTGTTTCTGAGACCATATGTGTGCATGTGTAGATACATTCAAATATTTATTTTTTCATAAGCTCTCTTTGTAAAATATTTCTTGAGAGAAAACAGCAATGTTTAAATATATTTGCTTTAAAATATTGCTCCCAGTTTTTTGCTGTTGAATTTGAAACATTTTAGAGCAGGTTTGTGTGTGTGTGTGTGTGTGTGTGTGTGTGTAGTTTTGTTGTTGTTGTAAAAAGTAAGATTCAAATACATTATTTAAATTAGTACAAAAGCTTTCTTCTTCTTTAGCTGAAAATGTACACAACATTAACTCTTTATAGTAATATTTCCTGGTATTCTTTTTTCCTAAAGGAGCTAGAGTCTAAGTTAATAATAGTTGCAGTTTTAAACTTAATACTAGAACTATGAGAATAATTAGTGTAACTTCAGTTTTTCCTATATCTTACGTATGGGGTAGAGTTGTAGATGGAAAGTCGCTAAATAATGAAATGATTTTTCCAGAGGTCACATAAAAGCTGGCTTATGGTCTTTTCCTCCATTTCCTTTGTCTTATCTTATCTCGCCCAAAGGTCTGATGATAATCAATTCCCAGCTTTGAAATAAAATTGCATTGAATTTGGTTCAGTGCATCATACTGACCTCATAGATCATTTCATTGCATTAACCTGCTGTTTTTACATCTGTCATAGTGATACCTGTCCCTGTGGGATTTGATCTGTTGATTTTGATTTGAAAGGGTTGACATCCAGCTGAAATTGTTAAGTAATGAGTTGAGTTTCGCTCTTCATTTTTTTTTTAACTTAACACATTGCTGGCATCCTCTCAAATGCTGCAGTAAGAGGTCTCCAAAGTTACTTTTGTTCTTTGCAGTGAGACATCAACTTGACATCTATTTTATGGTTTAAAACAGTCCCTTTGGCATACTTTTTGTGATTTTCTTTTCGTCTGAATCGTGGCTACTGTTGGCTCTATTCAGGTGGTATCCTCTGTTAATTCCATCCAACATACAACTTATGTTTTAATGGATGGTCAGAGAACATACAGAGGCACTGAGTCAGGGTATTGCTACATCAATATTCTCCTGAAAGAGTATTGTCTTTCCCTTGTGTTATTGTTAGAAATAACAAGTAGAACATAGAAATATAAACACAGAAGAAAATATTATGCATCTACGGAACACGTAAGCATGTTTTTAAAAATCCTATTAAGACAAAAATTTCCCATCTTACTTGAATCATTTTTTGTTTTAATAAGTGATGTTTGTGTGGCCTCACCATTGAAATAAAAGCACGAGAGTCAAACCTTGTGAATTCAATGTCCACTTACTATATAACTGTACATTAAAGTGGTCTTCAACTTTTTATTGTCTAGAAAATTCGAGAATAAAATCTCTGCTTTTTTTTTTAGAAGGTTCAGGATCTAGATAGAAAGAGCCTGAATCCTTTGAGGAGCAGATGCTATGTCTATGAAAGAGAAAAATTATAGTATTATTCACAGAATGCTACTAATATTTATATTCAACATGAAAGTAAATAATTATCTACCAATTCTATTCACTGGACCAAAAAATTCTAGTGTCTATGATAATAATGCCTCATTGCTTTTGTTTAAATCCAGATTATGACTTTTAAATCTTTCTTTCTCAACTACAAGGTATGTTTCCTAATATAAAATGGTATTAGATTTCTTTACCTAGAGAAATGCATTTCAGATAAGAATTACTCCCATCTTTTTCTTTCTTTTAATCTGAGGTAGAAAGGGTGAATATATTAGTATCTATGACCTTACTAGAAAATATACTGTTGTGTTTGTCATTTTTATTATGTTTTTTTAATGCCCACAGAACATAGTCAGTAATTTGAAACATATTCCAGACCTGGAATTATTTTTCTGTTGCATGTTAAACTAATTGGCTTGAATACCTTTTATGTGTTTTTATTCAACTGCACGTAGAAATTGTAGATTATTTATCTGATATGAATGAATTTTAAATTATTTGAACTTTGCACTAGTGTATGACCCTCTGAGACCAGTTTCAAAGAACACACAGCTCTTTCTCCACTACACATTACAGATTTAATTTGTTTTGGATACAAATACCATTTATCTTGTATTTTTTACAATGCTGTGTTGTTTATTATACTTTGATAGCTTCACAAATTATTCTACTTTTATTTAAACAAGTATATTTGGAAATCATGATAGTTCAAGATGAACTAGCTTGTGCCTTTTAAACCTTGATGGATGAACACTGTCTCACTGTGTTGTTTAAATGGCTGAGCATAATCCTCCTGACGCGATTCATAACGTATATCCCAGAACAAATTTGTGTTTTCTTTTCAAGTACTCTAAAGTTTCAAATACCTCTTTCCTTATTTTACTCAGCAACAATCTGCAATTTATTTTTCTCCAGGAAAATTGAATCTGTTACTGCTTAGTATTCCTACCAGTTTGAAAAATGTGGTTTATATTGGCATCAGAGCAGTAATTTACATATATTGGGATAACAAGAATGCGTGCCAGAAAAAGATCAACATAAAATGAAATGCAAAAAAGCTGTTTTCCTTCAACAGCAACTCAGAGTGAAACTAATAGAGAAATTGATGAGCATCTGCCCTGAATGTGTCACTTGTTTCTTCTAGGTGAAGTGTGACCAGTATTGGCCTAGTAGAGGCACGGAAAGCCATGGACTGGTCCAAGTGACGCTGCTCGATACAGTGGAACTGGCCACGTACTGTGTGCGGACATTTGCACTTTACAAGGTTTGCCTTTTTTGTTTCTCTTTCTCTCTCCCTTTCCCCTTTCCATTATTTAAAGAAAGCATCCTTTGAGAAATCAAATATCTTAAGACTATACTTAAATCTTGATTCCACTGGCAACTCTGAAGAATGAAATAATTCTTCCATTACCACTCAGCAATTTTTCTCCTTGTCCAGTGATTTATCAGTAAATATGGAACTCTCACTCCGAACAGAAGTTTTGGCAAATGAAGAATAGATGAAGAAGAACTAGTTCTTTCTATAAAATATATCAGGAGCAGTCCTGGAAGCATTACATTTTACCTGCAAAATGTAATGCTTCTCAGCTAAGAATGTTTATCTTCCTGAGCATATAGTTATCATTTACAAATAGCTTGGCATTGATAACTCCAAAGAGTGCATCTTCCGAAAGGTCATGGGGGTAGGGTGAGAAATTCAGGTAGCACATTTTCATGTTACCTTTTCCATGTTACTACTCATCGTTACAGCCTGAGGGTAGGAATGCAGAATTTCATAGAGTCTTCCTACTTCACAGAATGGGTCAAGTGAGAAGAGAGAAGTAAGACAATTCCAGTTCACCGCCTGGCCTGATCACGGCGTTCCAGAACACCCCACACCTTTCCTAGCTTTCTTACGGAGAGTCAAAACCTGTAACCCTCCTGATGCGGGTCCCATGGTTGTGCACTGCAGGTAAGAACCTCTGAGAACATTTGTTTTTCTCATAGTCAGAAGGTTGGAGAGGAAACAGAAAGATCAATTGTTCCTCATTGGATATTCTCTTTCCAACTTCTTGATATTCTGGGAAAGTAGACCTCTTTATAAACAACATAGGTGGATTTTAGTCAAATGAGGCCTATACTGACATTCATAGAAAGCATTTGATAGAGATGAATATTCCACTCTGGAGATGATAGGCAACTATGGTTCATGCTGTTTTCTCTTTGGAGCAAAAATAAATAAATAGATAAGCACAAAATTAACTGTGCATATGGCATTAAACATATGAAACAGAAAAGAATCAAGAATCAATCTTATAATTTGGTTCAAGTTTCATCTTTGTGAGGAATATTCTTTAAAAGATGATAGATAGATAGATAGATAGATAGATAGATAGATAGATAGATGAATTATTTGACAAGTTCTTGTGACCTGGGAAGATACAACCTTTTTTCTATTTATAGGAAAAAAATTGCTGAACAAAATAATACTATAAATATAAAAGGTTTTAAAGAAGGTGTCTTATTGCTTAAAGATACCTTCTACATATTAGTATGATCAAGTCACATATAGAAAATATACTAATTTGAGTCTTAAAAATTTATTTAATATGATATGAAGACTATATTTTAGAAGAATTTACTTTTTATACTTGGAAGTAATGAGTCTAGATTTCTTTTGAAATGTTTTATAATTTAGTGTTACTTTTTACTTAATTCTGACTAACATTCTATCACCACTCAGGTTCTACTATATATGTGTTTATATGTTTTTTAGTATTTAACTGTTTTTTACCAGTTCCTTAGTTCCTCTCTCAAATATCATTACTAACATATTATTAAAGATACCTAGTCAAGTTCTATATATCACAATATGAATGTATAGTTCATATAATCATAATAGTTATTTGTAAACTGGGTTATTCAAACATGAGAGAATATGATTTCTTTCACAGATGTGTAAAATGCAGTAGGTTAAGTATATTTAAAAAAAAGAAAGAAAACATCTATCATAAACCACTTCTATCATCACTTAATAGTATAACACTTTCACATCCTATATTATGCTTGAGCATAATACCCTGGATCCTAGAAATGACATCTGTTTTTACAAAAGATGGGGGCAAGAGATAGATCAGAATAAAAGCAACAAAATTCACTTAACTAACCCATGTTACAATGGTAATTGCTGAACAGTGGCCTAGCAGGATTTAAACAAGGAGATGTTTTATTTCTCTTCCCCAGCAATTTTTTCACAACTCAACTAATAACATCACAGTATATTTACAGAGTATTTTACAAATTCCGAAGCACTCTTCGATGCTTTATTCTGTTTGATGTTCTTAACAATATGTCAGATCAAGAGAAGAGAGCAGAAAAAGCTACAGGGTTTGGTTCAAGTACTGAGAGTTAAGAAGCCAGACATAGTCCAGCTCATGTCTTAAAATCTAGTACTTATTGCTCTTAACCTGACACTATGTTGCAGTGTTTTGCATGATTCTGGAACACTAGAAATTATTTTTGTTTATTTGATAAAGGCTTTTGCATCATGACAGCAGGTTTCTGGTTCACCTGCCTGTTGTTTTCAGCACGCACTAGTTTGACCAGCCTCTATACTGTTATACATACTTCTTTGCAGACCTCAAACAGCCATTGTGCCTGGTGACGTGGTGCCCCTGCTCAAGTTGATTATGAAGATCACACATGAAGTGTTTTCAGATGGATTTTGGTCTCAGGATAGGGAAACAGAAGTTTTGGCTCACTGAAGAAAGGTTTCCCTCATATTCCTAATGGCAAAAATTCAATTCACATGGATACATGCATTCATACATACAGAGATATATACACAAGCACATACACAAACACTGAGATATACATATATATAGATAGATAGAGATATACACATATCTATCTATCTATAAAATACACATAAAAATTAAAGAAACCTAACTTAGTAGTTTTCACAAGACATTGTATTTGCATTACCATTTGAAATATAGCATGTCCCCCCCTCTCAGAATATGTTTTCCAATCTTGTGAATTAAAGTGGAGGACCTGGGAAACTTGATTGAATGATTGATTGACTGATAATTTAAAAATGCAATTTATCTTCTGTTGATCATATACAAAGTGTAAGGCTTTATGCTAGATACTTACTTGGATCCAAAAATCTTGCAGGCAAGTAGGAGAGATAAGATAGATATCTAAATGATATTTTGAGAAAATACATACACTCCTACACACACACACACACACACACACACACACTCCACAGAGCCCTATGTTATGTTAAGCCACCTGGACTCACTTCTAAGAGATACAGACAACTTTAGAGAAAACAAAGAAACAAAGATGAATGTGCAGAGCTAATAGCTGTTGACATTTGGAAGTGCCTGTGCCTGAGGCTCTGGAGAAGCTTTGTATTAAACAGAAAAGTAGATATATTGGTAGAAGAAATTTATTAGTGACTTTGAAACAATGAGGGAAAGATGCAGCATAAACTGAGCTCTGAGAAATGATCTGTGTTCAACCATAGGTTATCTCATGTGCCTGTGAGAAGTCTTAGCTGTTTTATTTAGGAGAGACCATGTCTGCACTGTTACCATGCAAAGCATCACGAATTCTTGACTTGGTCACAGTGTATGTTAAAATTTCAGGGCAGCTGGGGGGTGGCTCAGCGGTTTAGCTGGTTTAGCGTACTGCCTTTAGCCGAGGGCCTGATCCTAGAGACCCAGGATTGAGTCCCACATCAGTCTCCCTGCATGGAGCCTGCTTCTCCCTCTGCCTGTGTCTCTGCCTCTCTCTCTCTCTCTCTCTGTGTGTGTGTGTGTGTCTCATGAATAAATAAAATAAAATAAAATTTCAGAGCACATTTTTTCTGAGGAGGTGGCAGAGAAAAGTCACTGCAGACAGCGAAAGCTTGCATGGGGCCACAAGAAATGCTAGTTGTTGTTTTTTTTTTAAGATTTTATTTATTCATTTGAGAGAGAGTAAGCCAGAGCATAAGCAGAGGGGAGAGGTAGCAGCAGACTCCCCACCAAGCAGAGAGCCCAGTGTGGGACTCTCCCCCAAGACCCTGGAATCATGACCTGAGCTGAAAACAGACACTTAGCTGATTAAGTCACCCAGGCACCCCTAGAAATTCTATTTTAGAAAACATCTCTAAGCAGGAAGAAACTTTGCAGAAAGCCACAATAGACATGTCACAAAGGGTTATTGATGACAGGTAACCATGATCATGTTGTAAATAATCACATGAATACTCTGGGATGTAAATACTGTATTTCATATTATGATTTCTTGTATGATGGATTTGACTTTTTTCCCCTTCTGTCATGAAAAAGTAGTGACAAACTCAAACTCAAGTCTTCTGCCAAACAGATATGTGAGGATGGAGGAGGTTTTAAATGAAGTCTGGTAGTAGACCAAACAGAGGGAGGAGGGGGCAGAAAAAGAGAAGATGCACATTCCTCCAGTAGTTCTGTCTATTGATAAATGAGCCAGGACTAAAAAGAGCTACTGTGAGTAAAAGAAATTCCAATAGACAGTAGCTAGATAGAAGTAGGAGGATAGCCTAGTGGTAACCACAGATAAGACCTTGCAAAGTCACAAAGGATAGGGTCTACCATGTTCCTAGAAGAATGGTTCTATGGGCATAGGAAGGAAGACCAGCTCAAACTAGCAGTCAGTTCATAAAGAGCATATAAACTCAGAGTTATATGAGTATAACTCATACTCATGAGTTTGCCTGGGTAAAATGCTGGATTGTTAGCTTATGGGTTGTGGGCCTTTGGGCAAGTTATTTCATATCTGCTGGCCTCTGTTTCTTCACCTGTAAATTAGTAATGCTCTCCATAACAATAAGAATTTCATGGAGATTAAATGAAATGATATAAAATGATAAAGCACTTAGAACACTGCATAGTATGTAGAAATATGAAATATCAAATTATTAGTATAGTAATTACTAAGTTTTAAAAGCTGTAAGAATATTTACAACTCAAGAGAAGATAACATTACCTTGGCTATAATCTATATGACTTGAGTCATGTATCCTATGAATAACCAGCTGGTAAAAATAGACAATTTTTAATTCCGTGGATTTTTAAAAAATGTAGATGTTTTCCATTATGGTAATTCCATCAAATTTTCCCCTGTGACAGCACATTTTCTCATTTGCTGAGTTAGAATCATTTATAATAACAAATTTGTATTTGTGAAGACTTGAGAAACCATTGAACTCTTAAGATGATACTGTTAAGGATACATAATAGCTAATGTGATGGTTCTTGATGCCCTCAAGATGAAGTTTGAACCTAAGCATTGTGTTACTGGCCCTTTGTTGATCTAGCCTGATGTCTCCCTCATGCCTCATTGTTCACTCTTAGCTATTACCACTAGCTACATATTCCAAGTACTTTCATCTCTGGCTCTTGGTAAATATTTATCCACTCTAGAATTTCACCTATTCCCCTCTCTTGATTATGTTCAACCTTGTTTCCTAATCCATCTCAAGTAGCACTTGTCCTGTGTATTGCAAAGGCTGCAAACTAGCCTCAGATGGTTTTGTTGACATTTTTTTTTTAATTTGAACTTGAATGCCTTTAACTGGGAAGCACTATCCAGTTTTCCAAACCTTCCCTATCCCTATTTTACATATTGCTCAACTCATCCATTTATAGGGATTGCTTCATATTGTAAACAACTGAGTTGAAATTATGGAGAATCCTTTAAAGCTCATTTCCCATTCCTCTTCCTGAAGAAAGAATTAAACACTATATTCTCTGAGTTCTTATAGAATAGGTTCACACATAGCATATTTAGCTGTATGTGTACAGATCACACATGCCTTGAAATCCCAGAGGGCATGTGCAATGAATTATGCACATTTGTAACTTACATCATACTTGGTGCTCAATAATTGCTTTCTGAAGTTAATTGAATTCCATGTGGTGTTTTAGAAATTTTTATAGAAACAGTAAGATAATTTCAGGGCTGGACTATTTGTTTGTTTAACATGAGACTGTATTTTTCTCTCTTTATATTTTATGGTATTGCTTATGAGAATTTAATTATTTTAAATTGCCTTTATTTTTCGTATACATACTTCTGAGTCCTTTTTTCTACAACTCTTTTATGTTCTTTCCTACGTGCTCTCCCTTCCATTATTAAATATAGACATAGCTCCCTGTTTTTTAGCCATAGTAATAGTTAAACATACTGAACCCTTAATCAACAGCAATTACTCTTTCTTCTCCACCGGAAATCTACCTAAGTGTTTTACATGTGTTAATGTTTTTTATACTGTCAGTTATCGTCAGAGGTAGAAACCTTATTTTCCCATTTTACACAAGAAGAAACAGACCAAGGAGGACCAACTTACTTGCCTCAGCTCATGCCACTACTGATAACGTAGCCACTGTGGCCCTAGGTTGCCTGTCCCTATTGACCAAGTGAGTTTTCTAACCTTTAGATCACTTGGTGTTCCTCACATCTACTTTTGACCACCCACTTTGAGGGCATTTCACTTTTTAAGCTTACTCTGATGACCTAGTCAGAATGAGCCATTCCTTTCTTTCTGACTCCACATCACAAGGCCATATTCTAGCCTTTATTTCACTCTTTCTGTATCAACGGTAATTGCTAGCATGTCTCTTCTACATCTTAATCGTTTTAGAATAATCACAGTAGCCACTCATTACTGAACCATCACTGTTATCAAAGTATCACTAAGCATTTAAGGGATCACTCATTTAATCCACAAAACGGTTCCGTTTTATTTGTGAGAAGCATTAAGCACAAGGAGGTTGTAAATTCAGCCCCTATATCAAAGTCCTTGACCTGTTTACTCATCATCATATCTATTTTATCTAGTTCTGACTTTTCTTGTTGCCGAGACTACCTTAGTTCCTTACACTTATCTCCCAAGTATATATTTGTTGACTGAATGATTGTCAGATGGGTATTTGCCATTACCACTTCACAGATATCTATGCAGTGCATGAATAGAGATATGCAGGATTTTTCTCCTTACTTAAAAAATCTATTTTTGAAAGAAACTAAAGGACACATCTTTCAAGTTATTTATTAAACTTAGGTTTTCATAGAGGTCATATGTTACATTTCCCCATATTGTTTCACTCTTCCTTTTAGAAAACAAAGAAGTTTTATTCCCTTTTCTCCCTTTTGAGCCCTCTTCTTTATGTTGTTTTGTAGAAGAATTTGTGGTTTATATTTTACTAGTACCAAAAGAATATGACAGCTGATTTGAATTTGCTTTTTGTTAAGAATGAATAAATTGGGGTGAAGCCATAATTTCACTATGTCAGTTATAAACCCTTGACCCATGACACAAACTTTGAGTCATGGTTAACCCCTTTTAGGATCAAGGGAATATATTATCTTTATATGAGAAATTTATTTGTGAATACAAGTGAAGGAAGGATAGATCAAGACCCCCTAAATCTGTTTTCTAAATGAAAAGATTTCAAGAACAGTAAAACAGTCCTCCTAAGGATAATTAACGTCTGGTACATTATAGAATCAAACTGGTCTTTAAAACCAGAAGGAATTGGGGGCACCTGGGTGGCTCAGTCAGTTAAAAGGCTGCCTTCAGCTCAGGTCATGATGCTGGGGTTCTGGGATTGAACCCCAAATCAGACTCCTTGCTCAGCAGGGAGTCTGCTTCTCCCTCTGCCTCTGCCCCTCCCCCTACTTCCATTCGCTTGCTCTCTCACACACAAATAAATAAACAAAAACTTAAAAAAAAAATAAAACCCTGAAAAATAGGAACTGAGGGATAGATGTAGATCAATAATGTTTTGGAAGCATCAGTGGACTACCAAGGTGGTTGGATAAAAAAATCAAATGAAAATTTGGGTTTAGAAAGATTCCTAAGATCCAATCTTGATAATTCTTTTTTACTTTATAGGTAAAAGCACAACCAAGAAACTACTTAGATCATATTTATAACATAACCATTTACTTCTAACATCAAACCAATATTGACAAAAATAGCCTTTTCAAGGTAAAAAGAGTTTGGGAACATGTTGCATATGATCATAAAACTAAGAAACCTTGTGATCCAAAGGAGTTAAGAAATCTATGGAAAATTATTTAATGCATTTTAACCATTCATTCTAAATTCCATCCTTTATTTTCCCCAATGTTCCATTCAAATATCTTTAGATCAAAGACCACAAGTATTGCCAAAATATGTGATAGTTTTGAGATGCTGACAAATGCAAACCATAGACCCATATTTTCCTTAAACCTGGGATTCATTTTCATGTATAAGTTAAGTAATAAGAGAAGCTAGCATTCTAGAGATGAAAGACTGGTTTGTTAAAAATATCAATAACTCTCGATAAGAAAATGGATAGAATATACAAATTTTGTCCTTATTTATGGAAACATTTTAAGGTGAGAATACATAATTATACCACATTGAAACTATTGTGTAGATTTTGTTCTTATAAACTAATAAGTGTGTGTACAGAGAAAATTCCTAATTTATGAAACAACATGGTGATATAAATCAGGAGGTCATATCTTCAATACTTTGATGGCACAATCCTATAAAAGAAAAATGCCTTACTTGCGCTGAAATAGTTTAAAAGTAATTGAACCCAAGGAAAACCTTAAAAGGAATTGCGTAATGGCTCCAATAGCTGTGAAATACAAGACTCACACTGAAGGTGTTTGGGGTGCTGAGGGGAGCATTCTGGGTACCTGATGAAATGGAAAATTTTTTTGAAAAGACATAGATATAAAGGCAATAGAGGAGAGGTGAGGCCAGTATCATAAGAAACAATTAATGCCCATGTCAGATATCAGGGGTAGGTCCTTGCAAGGGCACCTGGGAAACTATCACCTTTCCATCCCATGTCATGCCCAAGAAGAGCAACAAAATTACTTTTGTGTAAGTGGCCATTGATGGAGCATTTTTCCATCATCTATTTGACTTAATCTTTACAACAAAAATAGTAGGGGTGTATCATTACCATCCCCACACTACAGATAAGGAAATTGAGACTCTGAGAAGTTAAGTGACTTACTGAAGACCACATACCCCATTAGTAAATAGAAAGTCTGGCTGAGAACCCATGTTTCAGAATTCAGGGTCCTCTCCTCTTTGTCTATACCATACTGCCATTTTCTATTTTTCCCAATTTATGTCATACAAATTAGAACAGAACTATCCCCAGTCCACAAGAGAGATGGCTTTGAGCAGATCCAAAACCCGCTTTGGGGGCAACATTAAATGGTTGAAAATCAGTTGAAATCATCTTACTAGAGTTCAAATCACAGCTGCACTGTCCACCGCAACTTACTTAACCTTTCTAAGCCTCAATTTCCTGATCAATAAGATGGGGATAACAGTAGTATGTCCCTCACAATATTGTGTATAAAGATTAAATAAGATGGTATGTGTAAAATGATAATTAGCCAGGTACCTGCCACAGAGAATAAGTCATAAATGGTCTGTACTAATAGATTTTTTTGTAATCATTGTTTACCCCCACATAAAATATGTGCTTATTTAAATTGGTTCTCTTACTATCAAACAACAAAGAACGTCATCACATTTTTCTAAAATGTGAGTTTGACTTCTATGTAATTTGTAAGTTAGAGAAATAGAAAAGGACATGGGTGTGTATATACATATATTAACCTAGATGAGTGGCAACCATTTGACACTTTAAAAACACGTATTTACTACATGTAGTAATTATTTCATTGCACTATAAAACTCTTGTTATAATAAATTATTACTGTAAGACTAGCTTTTTCAACCTCAACACCATTGATATTTGGGTCATATAATTTTGCTGTGGGAGACTGCCCTGTGCATTGAATGCTATTTCTCAGCATCCCTGCCAGTAGCATGCCCCAAGGATTGTGACAATCAAAAATGCCCTCAGACATGCCAAATGTCCTCTTGGGAACAAATTCACCCTTAGTTGAGAACCATTGCTATATGGCAGCAAAACTAATCTATGATTGTGCAGAATGTATGCATCCAAATGATAGCCCACATCAAAGCCTTAAAGCTTGAAAATACTTGTTTGAATGGCCTCTTCATTTTAAACATTGGGAGGACTTCTTTACGAGACTAACTTGAAGAATCACTTTTTAGAGTATACAGTGAGCTAGGCTCATTACTTGAAAAATTAGCCAATAGCATCCCCTACCTTGGCCACCAGCAAATCAAAGACTTGCCTCTACATGTCTCTTGGCACTTAAAAAAGCAAATAAATAAATAATCCACCTTCAAGGACGAAGATGTGCTACCATTAGGGAATTCAAAAGAATGGGTGACAGGCTCTTAACTCTACTGCCAAAAAGAGTTCCAAAAATACTTTTGCACCATTGCAGCAAATTAATGCAACAGTAATAAATCTTCAGCCTCCCAAGGTGGCTGCTTCTAAGGGCCATGATATTTGGAACTGACAAGTGCTGGTTTGTTACTGGTTTTTTGTTTGTTTGTTTGTTTTACTAGGGTATTGGTCACATTGCTTCATACTCATACTTGGTATGGACATCTAGCATTTTGGAAGTTCAAAATAAGAAGCCCTAGGAATGCCTTTAAGTGGCATAAGACTTAGTGGCTGTCCCCTTTTTAAGTGTCTGGTGGAAGCCAAAGAAAAGATTAGATGGATGTAAGACAAGTGAGACATAATGCAAACCCCCTGCCCAAACGTAAAGGTCCCCCAAATCCCTTGCTCTTTGATTTTGAGGGTGGATATATATATTTTGGGGCAGCACACTCTATTTTTAAATCAAAGATTTTATTTTAAAGATTTGTATTTATTTATTCATGAGAGACACACACACAGAAAGAGAGAGAGAGAGAGAGAGAGAGAGAGGCAGAGACACAGGCAAAGGGAGAATCAAGCTCCATGCTGGGAGCCTGACATGGAACTCGATCCCAGGTCTCCAGGATTGGGCCCTGGCCTGAAGGTGGCACTAAACCGCAGAGCCACCCGGGCTACCCTCAAAAATCTTATTGTAGATAAGTTTCTTGTGAAATAATTAAACACTTTTCATTTTTTTTGTAGTCCTTCTTCCAAAGAGTCTCTTTCTCTCTTTCTCCATCCCATCTCCCTTCATACCTTTCCCACTCCCAAAAAAATCCTCTTCATCTTTCAGTCCACCAAGAGAGTGTCAATGATTAAGACTTTCATTGATCTACAGTGGTATTTGTAGAGTTTATGGTTTATGATATACCTAAATGGACTAGATGAGATGGGGACAGGGTTAACTATAGCTCTTCTGTTCTGATAATAAAAGCTAACTGGCTACTTGTTCAAATTCCTTTTTAATGCTTGAAAAGAAAAGAATTTGGGAATTATGATCTATTTGAGAAAGTATGTCTTTTCCATTTATCTGGTTTTGTTCATTTGTCTCAGATTGGTTTGGTTTTGAGCATTGAATCTAACAAAAAAATGTAACCATATTTCTGTTTCTGATACATCTATGTGCCTTTGGAATTGGGGACCTTTCTGAAATGGAGGGTATGGTAATCAGTTTACCACCACTGCTTACAAATACCACCCCAAATTTACTGGCTTAAAACCACCACAATCTGCTATTTCTCACAATTCTGTGAGTTGACTTGGGGCCAGGCAGTGGTCTTCTGCTGGTCTCTCCTGAGCTATCCTTTGCAGCCAACTGGAGGGCCTGGGAAAGCTAGCCTGACCCCTCACCATGACTTTGAATCCTGGTCTGTTGGCCTCAGAGTTCTGGTGATCAAAGAAGCTTATGAGGCCTTTTGAGGGCAAACCTTGGAAGTCATACATCATCACTTTCACCACATTCTTTTTTGCTCAAAGCAAGGCAGGGACCAGTTCAGAATCAAGACGTAATGAAACAGACACCACTTCATGATGAGAGAAGCAACAAATGGTGTGTGACTTCATTGATCCCAGCAATGAGTTCTACATCAATGAACCCTATTTACTGGAGGCATGGAGCTCTTCTCTCCACCCTGGCCAGCCTGGGCTAAGTCCACAGTAAATGTTCCTCCTAAAGAACAAAACCCCCAGGCCCACCCTAAAATACAGAGAATTTTTGTTGAAATATGAAATAAGTTTTTAAAAAGTAGAGGAAAAGTCTAAGTAATTCGTTTTGTAACTGCTACCTGATTCTTTTTCTGAAATAACACCTTCTGTGGTAGGAGAAAATTTATACTCTTTGACCCCTTTTCACCCTATCAAAAATATTTTCTTTACATCTTCCTGTAATTTAGGAATTATTAGAGTTGATAGGCTTCTTTTTAAACTCAAAAGTTCGAGGAATATGATTCATATACAGTGAATCATGGACCTAGAAGAGACACCTCAAGCTTCCCAGACACGCCCTCTTCCCTCTCTCTCTCTCTTTTCTTTTCCATTTCTGCCTTCTTCCTTTCTACCTCCCCATGTCTCCTTCCCTTTCTGCTCTATCTCTTTAATTTCAGAGATAAGAAAATAAAATGAGGCCCAAGGAGGTTGACAGCTTTCCCATAGACTCTTCCTGGACTCAAGTCTTCTGTTGTCCAATATGTTTCCCACTGCATTATGATCCTTTTAAGTTTGGTCCAATTAATTTGATTAAGGAGTCCCTGGGATGTTTGGGTCGCTCAGTGGTTGAGCATCTGCCTTTCACTCAGGGAATGATCCCGGGAGTTCTAGGATCAAGTCCTTCATCGGGCTCCCTATGGGGAGCCTGCTTCTCCCTCTGCCTATGCTCTGCCTCTCTCTGTGTGTCTCTCATGAATAAATAAATAAAACATTTTTTTTTTAAAAGGAGTCCCTTAACATTTTCTACCTTAATTAGGAAAATAGCCAGGAAGCACCTATATAACAGGAGGGATGCATTATATTTGAAACTAAGATGGTCATAATAGGTAATTTTGATGCAAGGAGCCAATTAAGTGTCACAGATCTTTAAGACCATGACTAAAAGAAGAGCTGAGGGATAGTTGAGTAGTAGCCTGAATGTGCTGAGCACCTAGGTGGTCAGTAAGACCAGGGCAGCAGAAAATGATAGAGGACTGCCAGAGGGAGAAGAATGTGTTAGAGATAAATTCCTCTTGCTTTGCAGTAGTGCCTGGAGCCTTGATGGTGAAAACCACTCAGGCCACTAAAAATGACTTAACATGCTGTCTTGGCAGCCCTGCCTTGGTTCGGACTGGCAGCCTTTTGTATCTGCTGCTCCATTGGAGTTCCATCCTGGCTGTGCTATGGCTGTAGTGTGAGCTTTTCAGTGGCCATATGCCTGGGAGGCTCATCATCCACAATTTCCTCATCCCAGACTCCAGCCAAGTGCAGCAGATGCTATTGTTACCTCTTCTATTGAATAAAGTAGGAAGCAAAGAGAGAAAGAAATTTGTCAATATTGTTTTTCTGCTGGAATCGAAATAAAAACTGTGTGTGGTATATTGTCTGATAGCAACCCACGTGCCAAATCCCCATTTTGTGTAATACACTTATATAAGATAAGAATCTGCCCCTATATTTCTTAACATAATGCAAATGACCTTCTTCATTCTACTGTAAATATGTTACAATTATAGCTATTCGGGCTTCTCAATTTGGATTTGTGCTTTTCCTTGCACTTGGAAACCCTTTGCTTCTGCCCATGCCATCTGCTGGAATCACTTATATTTCTTTCACACACTCACAGTGTTTGTTATATGCCCTAAATCTAGCTGTACAAAACTCAAATCTTTTATGTAGATAAACAAATGTTTAGCAAGTATTTTTAAATACTTTGCCTTGATAAATAGCATTATTAAGGTACATTTGTGCTTCTAAAGTACAGCTGCTGAGAGAATTTCTCACAGAACTGTATGAAGTAACACCAAAATCAGAAGAGAATCTTGAAATAAATGCCTGCATATATAAATAGTTTCTGCGCTGAAGAAAACTAAATGATGATAAGTTAAGCAAACAGAAAGTCTCTTTTTGGCATAGAACATAGTTGAGTGGGGGTGGAAAGAGGTCTTAAGACTCCTGAGCCACGGGACCCGTCCCTGTCATGTTATCTTATGAAACCCTTTCAGCCCAAATAGGACACTGATGACCTTGCAGGGTCCTGTTGATTTCTGCTGTGCTGCTCTCACAGCCTTCCTAGGGGCACCATGAGTTTCCTTCACAGAACAAGAGAAGAAAAGTGAAACCATAAGTGTCACCCAAAAACACACGTCCTTTTGCCAATCTATAAATTAAGAAAGCAGAAGAAAAGTCCGTTTAATGTCTTCCGGAATCTCTCCCCAATTTTTGGCCATCATCACCTTTTTAAAAGTTTCCTGAATTTTTTTTTTCTTTTGGATCTGTAACTGTCGTCAGATTTGTTTGTAAGAGATGCAGGTCGGAATGCCTTTTTCTATCTATACTTTTTCACCTCACTGCCATGGTCTCTAGCCTAAAGAACAGGGCTAAGTGGGGAGCCTCCTCTTGCCACTGAGGCTAGGCAGTTGGCACGATTTGACCTACTCATTGCCTGATACAGACTGAGAATGCTGGGTTCTTTCTTTCTTTCTTTCTTTCTTTCTTTCTTTCTTTCTTTCTTTCTTCCTTTTTCTTTCTTTCTTTCTTTTTCTTTCTTCCTTTCTTTCTTTCTTTCTTTCTTTCTTTCTTTCTTTTTACACTATGCTTTGAGTACTAAGCTCAATTTTAATACTACATGGAAATATAGAAGTCAAATATACAAAAGATGCAACCTCAGTAGGTCACAGTACAAAGCCCCTAAATTTTATCAAGACCCAAAATTGTTAGATTGGACAAAGGAGGACCATGGATTGTCTCAACATATGAAGCATGTTTCACATATGTCTTAGAGCTTCCTGGAGTAGTTCATACATAGTAAGGATTTTAAAAATGCAAGGTAAGAAGTGAAGCTCGTAGATCTTTTACTATAAGGGTATACTAATAAGAACTACTCAGAGTTCCATGGCTTTCACTCCATATTTGGCTTTCAAGCTAAGAAAGGAAAATTACACATCTAGGAAAATAAGAGATATCGGACTGCCCTAAAACTATGAGATCTTGTGCAAATCACTTGTCTGCCTGAGTATCTATTCCTCTAGAAAGGTAAAGAACAATCTGGTCATTTGCCAAAGGCATCTTTTCTACATGGGAAAACTGCATAAAATTTGGTAGATTAAATGGTTCTTGATGATGATGATGATGGTGCTTAGGAATTTTGGTTTTGTAGAAGCCACAATAAGTTTTCTTTCTTAAAAAAAAATATTTTATTTATTCATGAGAGACACAGAGAGAGACAGAGACACAGGCAGAGGGAGAGCAGGGTCCCTGCAGGGAGCCCTATGTGGGACTCTATCCCAGACCCCAGGATCACGCCCTGAGCCAAAGGCAGATGCTCAACTGCTGAGCCACCCAGGTGTCCTCCATAATAAGTTTTCTCTACCTTCAAATTCAGTCCCAACTTGGGTTCACAGGTGATCAGTGAAAAACAAGTACTGTATGATCTCTCATAGGTGGAATCTAACACACACACACACACACACAAAGGGGAAAAAAAAAAAAAAGCTCCTAGATACAGAAAATACATTGATGGTTGCCAGAAACTAAAGGTGGAGGGGGGTAGGAGAAATGAGCAAAGGGGTTTGATAAAATGAAAAACAAATAATAATTAATCAGTTAAAAGTCTTACTTTGTCAACTGTAACCCAGTTCAAATTCTAATCATTTGGGCAAAGAGTTTTGCTCCGTCTGGACTCTTGCTTATTACTTTCATTTGAAAAACCATAACCAATCACATTTAAACCACAAAATTCATTTTAACCTATGGTTAACATTTCATCCCTCTTTTATGTGTCTGGAAATGATTGACTTGGCTTCAGATTATTTCCTCTGATGTACTACAGCCTGAAATTCACTTGTTATCTTGGTTCAATTAAACTCAAACTTACTGGTTTGTAGGGCACGACAGTAAAGCCACAAGCTTAGCAATACCTTTTCCAGAATTCAGTAAGAAGCTCTGTGAATGTAGTCAGTTATAAGAGCTATGTATGTATGCCTTTGTTGTTATGCTTCTATTTCCTAAAGGTTTAGGAATAAACTCATTTTAAAAATTTGAAATGATAATTCTGCATGTAAGTCATTTTCAGAGTGAATCTTCATGGCGTACATAACATGCAATGGTACAGAAGTTCCTGAGGTGAACATCATACCTTTTTGTGAATTATGCCTGTATTTCCATATAGATCACCTCATCAAGTAGCACTTTTGGAATTATCACGAATGTCCACAGTTGCTTTTTAAAGCTGCATTGTATCACAGTTCGGCTATGACATGGGAAACTTAGGTCCAATCTTAGCTATTGGAACTTGGTTAATGGTTCTAAACAACATCTCCTTTGTTATTTCCCTCCTGAGGGACCCTGCACTCGGAAAGAGTTTTATTTTAGGGAGAAAAAATAGTCCGTTTTTCCTGAATTTTTTAGTGTAACATTTCAAACATACTCGAGTGTAGAGAGAGTGTATAATGAACCCCTAAGCACCCATCACCCGGCTTTATATCAGCATTTCAAGCATTGTTTATTAAATGACAGTTCATTTTTTATTTTTAAAAAGAAGCTTATTACATAACTGCCATTCAATGTGTGAGATGATAATAATGGGCAACCTTTTCTCAGGTAAATGTTCAATTTCCATGGGCATACTTAATATAAAAGGCACTCCTTACTGCTTGCTCAGCTCCCAGGAAGGATGCCTGGACTCTATCTCCTGTGCCACTATCCTTTTACACTGCTTCTCTAAGTCTGAAGTCTTAACAGCATCAAGATTTTGTATCATAATTATTGAAGTATGATTAACATACAGTGTAATTTTAGTTTCAGATGGACAACATGATGATGTAACAATTCTAGATTTTATTCAGTGCTCCCCACAGTGGATCTAGTCATCATCTCTAACTAGACGTCATTTCTACAATCTTTTTGACCATATTCCCTATGGCATACCTTTCATCTCCATGACTTAACATATTTTGGAACTGGAAATTTGTACCTTTTCTTTCTTATCTATTTCACCCATGTTCCCATCCACCTAACTTTTGGCTACCACCTATTTGTTCTCTGTATTTAAGAGTCTGTGTTTTGTTTTTTTTTTTTTTGAGGGGGGGTTGTCTTTTTTTCTTTGTTCATTTGTCTTTTTTCTTTAATTCCACATATGAGTGAAATCTTATGGTATTTGTCTTTCACTGTTTGACTTATTTCACTTAATTATACCCTCAAGGTCCATCCATGTTGTTGCAAATGGCAAAATCTCATTCTTTTTTATGGCTCAGTAATATTCCAGTTTGTGTGTGGCCTCTTTATCCATTCATCAATGGACAATTGGGTTGCTTCCATATGGCTATTGTAAATAATGCTGCAAGAAACATAGGGGGTACATATATCTTTTCAAATTCGTGTTTTTGTTTTCATTGGGTAAATACCCAGTGGTGGAATTACTGGATCACATGATATTTCTATTTTTAATTTTTTTTAAGATTTTATTTATTTATTCATGAGAGACACAGAGAGAGAGAGAGAGAGAGAGAGAGAGGCAGAGTCACAGGCAGAGGGAGAAGCAGGCTCCATGCAGAGAGCCCGACATGGGACTCGATCCTGGATCTCCAGGATCAGGCCCTGGGCTGAAGGCAGCGCTAAACTGCCGAGCCACCCGGGCTGCCCTAATTTTTTGAGGAAGCTCCACACTGTTTCCCACAGTAGCTACACCATTTGCATTCCATGCACAAGGGTTCCTTTTTCTCCGTATCACTTTTTCTCCACTAACACTTGTCATTTCCTATCTTTTTGATTCTTGCCGTTCTGACAGGTATAAAGTGATTTCTCATTGATACTTTGATTTGGATTTCCCAGTGATTAGTGATATTGAGCATTTTTTCATATGTCTGTTGGCCATGTGGTTGTGTTCTTTGGAAAAATGTCTACTCAGGTCTTCAGTTCATTTTTAATTGGATCATTATTGCTTTTGGGGAGGAGTTGAGTGGTAAAAGTTCTTTATATATTTTGAATGTTAACCTCTTATCAGATATATCATTTGCAAACGTCTTCCCCATTCAGCAGGTTGCTTTTTTGTTCTGTAGATGGTTTCCTTCACTGTTCAAGTTTCTTATTTTGATATAGTCTCAATAGTTTATTTTTGTTTTTGCTTCCCATATCTCAGGAGACATATCTAGAAAAATGTGTTTATATCTGATGTCAGAGATTCTACTGCCTATTTTTTTCTTCTAGGACTTTTGTGGTTTCAAGTCTTTAATCCATTTTTAGTTCATTTTTGTGTTTGGTGTAAGAAAAGTAGCCCAACTTTCTCCTTTTGCACATACCTGTACAGTTTTTCCAGCTACCATTTGTTGAAGAGACTATCTTCTTCTGTAAATCTTGGCCTCTTTTGTCATAGATTAATTGACCATATAAATGTGGGTTTATTTCTTGGCTCTCTGTTCTGTTCCATTGGTCTATGTGTCTAATTTTGTGCCAGATAATACTGTTATCTGTGAACAACAGATAATTCTGTTTTGATTACTACAGCTTTATAGTATATCTTGAAACCTAGAATTGTGATACGACCCCACCAGCTTTGTTCTTTTTTTCTCAAGATTGCTTTGACTATCTGGTTCTATACAAATTGTAATATAATTTGTTCTAGTTCTGTGAAAAATGCTGTTGGTATTTTGATAGAAATTGTGTTGAATCTGTAGATTGCTTTAGGCAGAGTGGACATTTTAATAATACCAGTTCTTTTAATCCATGAGTAGCATATCTTTCCATTAATAGCATCAAGTTTTAAAATGGTTCCAGACTATTCAAAACACCTCCCTCTCTGGAGAGCTTGTTTCCAAAGCAGTACTTAGCAAACTTTGACTTACAGACAGCTACTTTTTATTCAATGCATTTATTTTAAAATTAAATGTTATTATTTAAAGGCTCAGTTCATCAGAGGCCCACCACTGTTATTTAACATCCAATGCTTCACACTCCCCTGCTTAAAGCTTCCTTATTTTAATCTGTGAAAGTAAAGCTGAATTCAGAAATTACTAGCTACTTGATTTAGAAAAAAAGAGAACAAAAGAGAAATAAAAATAACAATTTTGCAAATCAAAATATTGAGCATTTCCTAAACAATTATTGGTACACATAGTCTGATGAATGATTTTCATACCCATTCTATGCTCTGCAAGAAATGTGGAAACAGAATTCAGGATGTCTTATTAATTAATGTTTGTGAACACCATGTCCTCAGTTGTTAATAGATGCTATGTGAGGAGTTTTTTCTATCTTCAAGTAAGTATGGCTTAAACTAAGTTAAATTACCTTACAACAGAGTTCCTCAATCCTATAGAGTACTCATTTCTATCGTGAGCTTTCAAGAGGGAATTTCTGAAACTTATTTAAACACAGATCTCTACTGCCTTCCCCCACCTTGGCATTCATTTTTGTTTTTAAGTTTTTATTCAAATTCCAGTTAGTTAACACACAGTGTAGTATTAGTTTTAAGTGTACAACATAGTGATTCAACATGTCCATACAAAACCCAGTGGTCATCATGACAAGTGTACTCCCTAATCCTCATTGCCTATTTCACCCATGCACCACCCACCCCACCACACCTATGCTCCCCTCTGGTAACCATAAGTTTATTTTCTATAGTTAAGAGCCTGTTTCTTGGTTTGCCTCTCTCTCTCTCTCTCTCTCTCTCTCTCTTTTTCCATTTGCTCATTTGTTTTGTTTCTTAAATTCCACATATAAGTAAAATTGTATGATATTTTTCTTTCTCTGACTAATTTCACTTAGCATAATACTCTCTAATTCCATCCATGCCATCGAAAATGTCAGGATTGCATGCTTTTTTATGGCTCATGGCTCAGTAATATTCCATTACACACACACACACACACACACACACACCACAACTTCTTTATCCATTCATTCACTGATGGACTTTTGGGATCTTCCCATATTTTGGCTGTGATGGACATTGCTTCTATAAATATTGGGATGCATGTGTACCTTCGAATCAGTCTCTCCATCTGTTAAATTTAAGAGATTGGCTTGGAGGTGGTTCTGAAACTTTAGCATGCATCAGGGTCCGTTGAGGGGCTTGTTGAAACTCAGGTTGTTTGACAGCACCTCTAGAGTTTCTGATTTTGTAGGTCAAGATAGGGCATCCAAATCTACATTTCTAACAAATTCCCAAATAATGCTACTGGTCAGGGTGTAGCACTTTGAGAACCACTGGATTAGATCATCTCTAATATCCCTTTCAAGCCTAAAATTTGATTTTTTTTTTGTATATGATATATTTTTTCTAGAGAGGAAGGAAATCAGGAAATAAAATGGAATATTAGTTTCATTAATTCATTAGTGTAAGTGTTTGAAATAAACCATGAAAGAGTAGAAAAAGTTGCATTATCTACTCTGCTATTAGCCAACCAATGAAAATATTAAACTCTAGGTCCTTAATTCATAGAAAAAAAAGAGTAAGGAAATTAACATTTATCAAGAATACATTAATTAAAGGCATTTTGCCAACAATAGCCTTATAGCAACCTTTAGGAATGGGTTTAAATTTTACAGATGAGAAAACTGAGGCCCAGGGGGGATAAATATATGACTTAACATCATGCAGGTAGCAGGCAAAGAGCCAGATGCTGAATCTCTAAAGTCCAGGTTCTTTCCACTTGCCAAACTGACTCATAAAACAAGCATATCACATCACTGCTTTCCCTGTCACACTGACGTAAAAATAAAATAGTCCATTTCACCAACTCTGCCAATACTTTGTGTTTAAATTATTTTTCAGTTAAAAGTGAACTTTTAAGGAAAAAAATGGACTTCTTAAGCATAGTAAGTATTAACTTCCATAGGCAGAAACTGAATTTCTTTCCTGGATTTTAACATCTGACCATTAAAGATACGAATTCAGAAATGGTATCTAGGAGTTCAGGATTGTGTCTTTCTTCCCTGGATCTATGCCACACATGAAAATGACAATAAATATTGGATGGATAAATGAACATGAGTGGATGTGTCATTATCCAAAACAATACAAAGAGCAAAGCCATGCAAGAATTCTAAATGATATAGTCTGTGTTGTATAGGTAAAAAGTAATAATAAAAGGCCAGTAGTATTATTCTTAAAATGCCATATAAAATGGTTTTTATTGCTACTTGGTTGGGAGAAAGGCTGGAAGTAGGCAATGGACCAGATTTTGTGGGCACCAAGCCCTATAGGATACTTTACATTCATTATATGTGAGGCTTTGTAAGTGTTGAGTCTCGGGCTTGCATTCTAATTACCATTATGTCTGGTATTAATGGAAATGTATGCTGCAACCCTGAGAATTATCAGGGTAATAAGCATCCCATTCCTAATATCTTACTCCCTATATGAGGTAGATTAAGTCTGCAAAGAGAATCACTTAGTGCCCCCAGAAAGGGAAGTGCCATATAGTGTCCCTGATGTTAAGAGAAAGATTATTTTCCTTGAATGGGTTCCTTACTAAGGAGCAGTTTGCCCATCCCTGATCATCACATTCCCTCCACTTCCAGAACACACAGACTGGAAATAAAACAAGCTATTGCTCTTCTCAAATGCAGTATTATTTGCTGCTCATATGGTCTCTGCTGAATCCAGTCCTGGGTTTACCCCTCTACAGAGGGTTCCAGTCCACTAAGGAAAGCAGCTTGGGGTCCCAAAATTGGCCTAGACTCTGTAAGCGAGGCTGCTGAGGCATGTGATAGAATGAGCATTTCCAAGCTGTTCCTGTATCTCTTGGGGAGCTGCTAAAATGAGGCATTCCCTTTTAAGAGAATCTTCCAAAGGAAGTAGCTTTGACATCAATGGATTTGTACTCCTCTTCTGCAAAGTGAGGGAAAGCAACTCATCCATAGCCATGGTTGAAGAGCAAGGAAGAGTCGGTGCCCAGCAAAACAATCACACAGTGTGTCAGATTCCTTCTGACTGGTGTTGGTTGTCGCAGGCATTTCAGGTTCTCTGCACACAGTATGTCAGATATTATTCAGTTAATTCTTCAGTAGATTAAATGCCTTATCAATTACTCAAATATAGTAATTTAGAAGTCTCTTGAATGAAAGGGCAAATTTTTAGCCCCTTGCAGTGGTACATGCCTGTAGTGCCATTTACTGGGGAGGCTGCAGCAGGAGGATGGATTGAGCCCAGGAGTTCTGAGCTGCAGTGAGCTGTGCCCATCAGGTGTCTGCACTAAATTCAGTTTCAATATGGTGACCTTCCGGGAATAGGAAACACCAGGTTGCTTAAGGAGGGTTGAGCTGGCCCAGGTTGGAAACAGAGCAGGTCAAAACTCCCATACCGATCAATAAAGGAGCAGATCCTCAGATGCTGCCACTCATCATCTATATATTTTAATACTTATGACTATTTCCATATAATTAATACTGTAAATGGTAAGTGCTGTAATTTCCTTTGACCTATGTTGCCGTTAGATACATTACTTGATCAGTGCTCTCAATGAATCATTTTATACACACGTATTTAGTTAATTGGTTATTTTTTTTCCTGCCTGTGTTTATGTATAATATACTCTATAAGGGGAAGGAAATCAGCCCACTTGCAGCTGAGTCTGGTAAAAGAGCAATTAGGTTCTATCAGAACAAACAGCTGTCAATAATGAGTTCTGAATTAAAATTACTAGCAAAGAAAGGAATCTAGACATCTGCAGGAAATGTGAAAATATTTTTATAACCTAATAGCTGAGATCTGGACAGGGGTATCACTGAGTTTTCCCAGCTGTACCTGCAATGTATTTTGAAATATTCCTAGATTGAAAGAACACTGAAATTCATTGCATAAACTAGGCTGCTTTTTTAATGTTAGCTGTTTTTGAACAGTGTGTATTTTGATTTCATGTAATCAGCATGAAAACTTTCTATTTCAAACTCTTTTGCTGTGCCCCTAGTCATAAAATGTAGCTTAAAAATAGTTCTGTTATCTTTGTATTGTGTCTTTCCAATCAGGGTTCTGTTGCTTTGATATTTTTCTTTCTGTCTTCGGAAAAATACTTTTGGGTCTTAATCTGATTTGCTCATATTGGGGTTGTTTCTCACAAAGAAAACTTGCAAGGTGGGTTTCTGGCATCTGAGTTTTATTACAAGATAATTCCATATATGTGCAAGTATCTGGAGATAGTAAAGTGTTTGGTCTTAAATAAATGAACTATATGTTTTTGAGAACAAACTTTGCAAGTATCCTTTTGCATTAAAAGTTTAAGGTGGTTAGGTCAAAAATAACCCATGTGAATGCCACGTCAAAATTTTTAAAAATTATATATATATAATTTAATATACATATGCACATATGTATATACACGAGCATAGATAATTAGGAGTATATCTGATATATTTCTTGTCCCCATTTACTTATAAAATATGAGAAGAGTAGTCTCTCTGTAACTTTATGGCCCATGGACTAGCAGTAACAGCAACACTTTGGAACTTGTTGGAAATGCACAATCTTGGGTTCTACTCCATACCTACTGAACTGGAATCTCTTGAACAAAAACCAGGAATCTGTTTTTTAATGCTGCCTGGGAATGTGTGCAGACCACATTGATGGACAGATAATGCATAAATGCCTGGTGGTACATTGCATAGTGATTGATACAAAGAAGAGGAATCTCTCATTTTTTATTTATTGAATTGAATTATTGAATATTTTCATCTTTCTGATGTCACAGTCTCATGGCTGTATTCTTCATCTTCTGGTATTACTCTGCATGAGAGGCAAACCCTATCCTCTCTACTCCCATTGTCAAACATGACCAGTATGTCATTCTAAATACACTTAATACTAATTTTTCATTAATTAAGTAGTCATCATGTATGAATGCTATGCTTACTGAAAGTCATCCATCTATCTGGAACAGATAGAGCTGACATCAGTATAAACTACTTAATTCATAGCCAGGTACACAAAGATCTATTTTGACAGTCCTTCAAAAGCCACTTAATGCCTTTCTCTTGGGGCAGTTGGGAATCTAATGTTTCATGAATAAAGGGCTGTTACAGGCACAGCATGTCTCTTTTAGACCAGCATTCTTGCAGCCTAGATTGATAGAATCATGGACCTAGGGTCCATCTGAGAGCTCTAAGGAAAACTGTCATCTGTTTCCAGTAAACTCCCACTGCTGGAAGCATGAGTCTGGGAAAGAGGAGACATAGACGCAAGCATCAGCTCTCAGCTCTGCTCTAACAGCCACATGATCTTGAACCAATTCTTAACCCTTACTAGGTCTCAGTTTCCTCCTTTGAAAAATCCAAGTAGGCAGACCAGAGGCAAGAAGTACTGATGCAGTAATTCAGAAACCTGTGCGTTTAAGAAGCCAGATCAGACCCATGGGAACACAACACAAAGGCTTGTTGGAGGCCTGTTGGGAGATATAAATAAGTGAAGCAGGCCCTGGTAAGACACGAGGTGGATGGACTGTAGTGAGACTGAGAGTCTTACAGCCTTACAAAAAGTCTTGTGAGAATCAAACAAAATGACCTAAACAAAAGGACCAAATGAAACACAGAGATGCAATTTTGTAACCCCTGATTTAGGGCCTTCAAAACGGTTGAACCATTTATGTTTAAATGAACATAATAGCATCTTTGAAAAGCCAAAACAGAAAACCCCTGAAAGCTTGCTCTTGTGGGAAAATATTGAGATGTTTCCCAAAACGATTAAAATAAAGTCCTGAAGTTCAGTTGCTAAACTTTGATATCTTAATAAATTCCTTCCCCTGACTCTTTTCTTGAGTCTGCTTAAGCTGAGTCAGGAATAATGGCATTTATGTTGCTATGGTGAATCTGCTACATTCACTGAACAGGTTTTACACATTGTAGTTGACATGATTGTAACTTTCTTTGGGTGGAGCAGTACACAACCTGTGCAGCTTTACTTTGCAGGCCTAGTTAATAGTTGTATCCAGTTTCAAAATGTAGATAATTTTATGTTATTATAAAAAGAATATAGAATATGAGCTGAACTGATAGGCCATTTACAAAGAAAATCTCTGTGAAAATGATACAGTTCCATATACTTCCGTAGCATCATTCGATTGACCTCATTCAGATTCAAGTCAATTACCAATTATCAGGGCCATCTGAGTAGGTTTCTACCTGTGGCTAATTGCCTCCTCTAGCCATCTGTAAAATAAGACCTGCTATGGTATATTCAGGTGTTCTTTATATAAACATATTAGCCTTCTAATTTATCTTGAGTACCACATTTTAAGAATAATAGGAAATGTGTTTGGCAGATAATGTTGGTACAGAGCCAATATCACATGGAAGTCTTTGGAGGATTTCTGTTAGAGTCAAATAAATGAAAGAAAAAAATCTGATTTGGCCCTGTGTGGATTTTGGTTTTTGTAGACTTACTCTTTTTAAGAAGTCCCCCTCCAGGCAATGATGGAAAAATAAAATGTCTGATGGGAATATGATCTGGCTAGGCTACCCCCGACCTCTCAATATTCTAGATTAAGATCTTTGTCATGCTGCTTTCTCTGTGCTTAGTTTTGACTATTTCTCTGTCGATGAAGTATGAACTTTGGATCGTTGAAGGATGCCACCCAAGAGGGCAACATATTTTTCTTTCTAGAGTGATCAGGTTCTGCATTGAGTCACCCTAACTTTTGCTTATTCTAGCTCTTTACTAAGCATTGTCTTCTCTAGGCTGTCTTCTCTATCCCCCTGCTTTCTGAAACCCACACCTTAAAAGCTGGTGCTGGATGGCAGGACCAAATCCTGGCTGTAAGGAGCTGTCAACATTGCCTAGACGTCTCCTGAGAATCCATCTCTGGGCAATATTACTGAGCTCGAGTGGATAGATTTCCATCTTCTTTATCTCGTTGGGGCCTCAACTATATATTGATTTTTAATATTTTTATAATGGCAATTTTTATTCACTATTCTATATTTCTTTTTAATTCCTTATTGAATGATTATGTTGTCCTTGCTTTAAAGAAGATATCAAGGGGCGCCCAAGTGGCTCAGTCCCTTAGGCATCCAACTCTTGATTTCACCTCAGATCATGATCTCAGGGTCATGATATAGAGCCCCACATTGGTCTCCATGCTGGACATGAAGCCTGCTTAAGATTCTCTCTTCCTTTCCCTCTGCCCCCCTACCAACACACTCACTTGTTCTCTCTCTCTAAAATAATAATAATAATAATAATAATAATAATTAATAATAATACAATTAAATTAAATTTAAAAATTGAGCACTTAAACTGAAGTCAAAGTATCCCTTACAATACCGAAACCAATAGCATTCTCCACTAAGAGGTAACTATTCTAATAATTTGTACATCTTTGCAGATCAAGTCCTATCCATCAACATGTATGCATATAAAACGATGTAATCTTGATGTATGGTCTTTTTAAAAAATGTAAATGGTATCATGATGTATCTATTGGTCTGCAACATATTTAGGTGGGCTCAATAGTATCTTGGACAACTTTTTTTTGGCCAATATGTGGATTTACCTCATTCTTTTAACTGGTACTCCTGATATTTATGTATTATAGTTTATTTAACCATTTCCTTTGTCCTAGTAATTGTTTTACCTAATTAACATGTTATTTCCAATAATGCTGCAATGAATATCCCTTTCTAATACCCTCTGTGCATATATGTACATCTATGTCAGTGACAAGATTTCTAGAAATAGTAGTGCCATGTCAGAGAATATGTGCACTTAAAATTTTAATGAACACTACAAAATTGCCGCCTCAAACAACTATAATACCTAGGCTTTTAGTCTGTGTTTAATAGCATGGAGAATTTTAATTGACTATTTGTTCAAAATATTTAATTTTTATTTTATAATATATAAAAGTAAATCAAACAGATGAATATTTATGTCAAAGAAATTTGCATAATCTCTCTAGTCATTTTAGGTTAAAAAAAAAGATGCCAGAGAATGTGATACTAAAATACTTTGGGGTCAGTTTTTTTGTAGAGAGCACTAAATACTCTAGAGGTGCCCAGTATAGTTGAACATTAAGTTAAATGTTAATTTTTAACAAAAATGAGAGGAGAGTATTACAATGACAGCCATATGAAGATCACATCACAGTTTTATCAGGATAGCAGGATAGTTATCTGATGAATCTTCGTAAACCTCAGTCATAAAATTCAACCCATTCTCTTAGGTGTCCTTTTTTTCTCTTTGCAGTTTGTAAATGCCATTTTTGTTGTAGCTGAACTGTAATATTCAATCAAATTATGAGCTGATATATGTACAAATGCTCACCAAGATTTTTGGTTCATATTTTATTGTCTTTGCACCCAACTAAATGATCTGTAAAATCTCCTAATTCTGTTGCCATTTTTTTGCCAGACCATTGAAGTATCAGTAAAGGGTCAGCATTAACACTCCACCAAATTAATCAGAAAAGCCAACTTTTAAGCACATCCCCAGAATTATTTTAGTGCAAAACAGTCCCCTTATGCCTCTTAATGTTTTCCTTTGCACATTACTACCGTATCGCATCACGGGACATTAAGCATATTTCAACTCGTGGGACTAACTCAATCATGTTTTTAGAAATTGAAAACAAATGTTGTAACTGGATGAATGATAATATTGAAGTAATAACAATTTCCTAGTAGGCGTACCTGCTCAATGGGTTGCATAGCCTTGCAGCTCATAAATGCTGGAATGTCTATCACTCACTGAAGCCAGTTTTTTGTTGTTCCTATTGTTTAAGGCAAAATTTTGTCAATAATTTGCTTTGCTTTGGTGGCATCATTGTCCTCACTGGAAGGCAGTTTAGAAAGCTGGATTTACTTCAAGGGAAACAGGGACCAACCTAACGCTAGATTTGATTTAACAGTGCTGTCCTCTTCCCTTTTTGCTGGAATATTCTGTAACATAATAAATGTACTGAATTGTGCTGGCCTCAGCCTGAAGCACAGGGTTATGCACTTTTTTTTTTAAGATATTTAGAAAAATCTGTCTCTATGCTTGGCAACTACTCCGACAGAAAACAGATAAAAATAAGGGTGGTTTATCAGTTTTGCTGTTCTTATCATGTTTCAGGTTGAAGGCTGTTGAAATGATGAAAAACAAACAGCATTAAATAGGGTTCCGTCATTATTGCTGCTATGGGGAGCTGAGTTTTTCAAGATCAAAGAAAAATGCATTTGCTTTTAGAACTATGATCCTTCATTTTGAGAGGTGCACTGCACTCAGCTACTGATGGGTGAAAAATAGAGCAAATTGGAGTAGGAAGTAAAATATGTGCTGTTGGGGGAACTTGGAAATTCAAACAAAAGTAGCTGGCATACTTCTAAAAGCTCTGAATTTTCAATATTCAGTTTCTTAAGAAAAAAGTGGTGCCTGAGGTTTGTTATTTCTGAATAACTGGAGTAGAGCATAAACACCAGTAGCTTCTATCTCATCAAATTCTAAGAACTCCCCTTCTCTTCATAAGCATGTATCAAAAATATTCCCACCAAGGGGAGATTTTGAGGAGTGTTCCTGTATATATATATCATTGATCCAAAAGAAATGGCTTCATATTTTTAAACTTATATTTTTGAAATGTTGGAACTCAAGTCGAGGGCTTCCTATTTCCCTGGTATGGAAATTGCCATGAGACATTATCAAATTAGAGACAAGGAAGCTGTTGTTCATCTCCTCAAGGAGATTGTCAGCTGGCATCAAGATAATAACCAGAAAACAGATATGAGATAAGGCAGTTGCTGATAGAGAAGTATAAGTTTCCATAGGGATCCAAGGAGGAGTAAACCAAGGGGGAGTCTTGGTGGAGGATGTAGCACTTGTGGAGTCTTGAAGGAAGATAGATATCAACATGTAGACCTGATAAGGAGGAGGAGGGGTCTGTGTAGACAAAGGCCCAGAGTTGGGAAAGCTTTAAATGTGTTTAATTTGCCTGGAGCTGGGGAAATCTATGACTCTTGTAATAAAAGTCTTACCTGAGAACCATACAATTTTAACTAGGTAAAGGAAATAAACAAACATTCTCAGATATCCAAAGCATCAGTATTAATACTACTCGTGCATATTTTACATAAAACATTATTTAGAGACACCTTCCAGCAAACCAATATGTGTATCTGAATAAAAAACTGTTGGTGAGGGATCCCTGGGTGGCGCAGAGGTTTAGCGCCTGCCTTTGGCCCAGGGCGCGATCCTGGAGACCCGGGATCAAGTCCCACGTCGGGCTCCCGGTGCATGGAGCCTGCTTCTCCCTCTGCCTATGTCTCTGCCTCTCTCTCTCTCTCTCTCTGTGTGACTATCATAAATAAATAAAAATTAATTAAAAAAAAAAACTGTTGGTGAGGCTATTATCCCACAAAAATGTTACTGAGTTTCTACCGTATGCTAGGACATCAGGGAAGTGGTGAGCAAAACAGGAGGTTCCATCATTGTCAAGGCCACAGTTTAGCAGGAGAATGAGGTACTAAAGAATCCTGTGGGTAGAACTCCACACACCACCACTGCTGTGTGGTGCATGTACAGCATGCTGGTAGAGCACTTTTGAAGGATTTAAACTGATACCTCTTATGGACTGAATTGTGTCCCCTCAAAATTCATGTGTTGGAGGTTTAACCCTCCCCTCTGCTGCCATACCTGTATGTGGACATAGAGCTCTCTCTGTGTGCACACGCGCAGGGGAGAGGCCACGTGAAGACACAGCTAAAAGGCTGTGTCTTAAACCGAGAAGAGAGGTCTCACCACAAACAACCCTGATGATGCCTTAATCTGGCCTCCTAAACGTACACAAACTAAATTTCGGTTGTTGAAGGCACACAGTATCTAAAGGACAAGGAATGGTTTGCTGAGTGAAGAAGGAAAAGCTTTCTAGGTGAGAATATCCCAAGAAAAGGCCCTGGAGGAGAAAATGGCTTAGCCTATTTGCATTACAATGAAAGCTGGGTGGTTGGAAAGTGGTGTGGGAGAAAGGGGAGGTTCCACATATGTATTTTCCATCTTAAGGATTCTTTATAACATTTTTATTAAATGTATAATTGTATTAACACCAATTCTTTAAAAGTAACTGTTTTGCTTATTTGTAGTTCTCTGGTGTCTCTTCTTAATCTGATAAAGATGCCAGTCTGACTGGGGAAAGGCCTCACTATTGTGACCTTGGTTAACCTTAATTACCTCCCTGAAGACCCTCTCAGCAAATACAATTGTGTTCAGGGTTAAGGCTTCAACATATGGATTTTGAGAAGACACAATTCAGTCTATAACAGGTGTCAAATGACACTTCCTCAAAAGTGCTCAGCCAGCATGCTGTACATTTACTTCATAGCAGTGGTTAGAGATTTATAACTAAATACTTATTCATATGATTACTTACTATCTACTTCTTCTGTTAAACTGTAATCTCCATGAGGAAAGGATCCTGTTGGTTTTGCTCAACACTTCCTTGATGTCTTAGCACATGGTAGGCACTCAATAAATATTTTTGGAATAGTAGCCTGCAGAGTATTATGAGAGTATGTGGATGGAAAAACAAAGTAATGAGCACTTTCCTGTCTGTCCCTGGCTGGTGGGTATGGAGGAATTAGGACAATGTGTGCTGGTAATATGTAACAAACAGCTCTGGGGGGGGTGGGGGGGACAAGTATTTGCCAGTTTCCTTGGTGTAAGCCCTCCCACCATGTCTGATTTCAAGGTACAAATGTGACATCAGTGAATACAAAGCTTGGGAGAGATGCTCCAGTAGGACCTCATTATATAATACTTTCACCTAAAGAGCATAAATGTAAAATAATTAAGAGGCAGTGTGTTTTGAGTATAGCTTTTTAAAAATCTGTTTAAGCAAAATTTCTGAGAATTTAATAATACTTTCACCTAAAGAGCATAAATGTAAAATAATTAAGAGGCAGTGTGAGTATAGCTTTTTAAAAATACATTCATTTAAGCAAAATTTCTGAGAATTTAACAATTGGCTTTTGCCAGCTCCAGCACACCACTGATGGATAGTTGAATAAAATTTGTAGAGGTTGAAAACACAGGAATTTATAATTCATTACTGTGCAGGGCAGGAAGAGAAAACAATCCAAACTGATTCTTAAATTTTAGACCCAAATAGCAAGGAAAGAGAGAGAAGAGCAGATTTGAGCAGAGAAGATGCTAATTAGTCTTGGAATCTATTTATTTCTGGAGAAACTTGAGGGAAGCTTGAATTATAGGTCTCCCCTTGGGCTCAAAGAAAGGACCATCACTTCAGGAATCATTTGTTTGAAGATTATTGCTGAACCATGAAGGGGAATGAAAGAATGGAGGACAGAACTTTGGGGACATTATCTACATTTTGATGGCTGACTGAGGTATGTGAATTAGAGAAAGAGATACAGATGGAAAAATCCAGAGAAGCATGAGGATAACCAATACAGGAATTAAACAGAAAAAACATCACTTACTGAGACACAGTCTAAAGGGATGCTGGTAGGTTTCTGAAACTGACATATTGAGTTCATCCTGGTCTTGGTTTCCAACTTGCTAGAAATTCTATCCTGTCATGGAATCCATGGAACCATTATGTGTGAGTCACAGTTTCTCTTAGCTCATTTCATGTGCTACATGTTTCAGGTGATTTTGTATTGGAAATCATCTCCCTTCCTGCCCTCAACCACAAGGGGAGTATCTGTTGTTTTGCATACTCAGTGGCACAGAAACCAAGGAAGAAAGGCTTCTCAAGGAACCTGCATTCAGGATTGTTGAACACTGCTAAAGGAATGTTCTAGAGGGTTCTAGAGGGGTGAGCCACAAGAAAGGTGCTTTTTTTTTTTTTTTTGGCCTTTTTTGTCTGACCCAACTAGCAGAAAGCAGTGTGTAATGAAAGTTGTGCCATGGAATGTGGTGCTAAAGTTTAGCACTGCGCAATCTCCATTTGAATTCCTTTTTTGGCCATTTACCATTAGCTGTAGGACTTCAGGGCAGCTTCCAAATGTTATAAATCATGGAAGAGAAAACAGAACTGACAGACCTTTGCCGAATGCCTCCTGGAAACCAAGCACTATGGTGGGAAGGCTCTTTACTGCCATCTCATTTACCATGACAATATATGTGAAAGCAGAAAGTTCTTCCAATGTAAGGCATAATTTATTGGAAATATGAGGAGAGAGGGGAGAACAGCTTGAGGGGATAGACTAAAGCAAGATTTTGAAAGCCTAATCTTAAATGATCCTGCAGTGATTCTGTCATAATTTTCTCAGCATTAACATTACCTATTCCTTTTGTCAGCTTCAGAGGTAGAATTTTAAAACGCAGTTTGTACCTACAAAGTAATTGTCTCTTCCTTTATGTTTGCAAAACATTCAGTACATTTAATTCAGCCTTAGACTTACTAGGTAATTAACTAGAATTAATTATCACTATCATCATTTAAGAAAAACGGAAAAGCAGGGAAGAAGTTAGGTGACTTTCTCAAGGACACCCAGCCGTTGGTATCTGAGAAAAGTATCTTGAACCCAGGGTGTGATCTGGGAAGATCCGGGATCGAGTCCCACGGCACACTCCCTGCATGGGGCCTGCTTCTCCCTCTGCCTGTGTCTCTGCCTCTCTCTTTCTCTCTGTCTCTCATGAATAAATAAATAAAATCTTTTAAAAAAAATTTAAAAAGTAAATCCCCCAAAGAACTCTTCCTCCTAAAGAAGAAGTAACATGTAAGTTAAAAGGATCAGCTCCTTCCCTACCTTCTGTATGAATAAGCAAGATTGGGCAGTTAACAGTATTTTGAATTTTGGGGAGAGAAAAAATAGATTTTGCACAAGTCATAGCCTCTCTTCTTTCTTTTCTTTCCATACTTTGTAATTTAGATTCAGGCATGTATTTTTTTTTTCCCTCATTACCACCATGAAGAGGTTGCTACTGTTTGAAACTAGAGTCATTCCTACCAATTTTCCAAGATTCTGTGATATTTTTTGTCAGAATATAGATCCATGCATCATGCAGACATTTGGAATTGTGCCTGATGCATATTTTGGGAAAATATCCCTGCCATTATCTAGAATTGATATTTAAGGCTCAGTTATAAGGCTTACAGTATGGTTTCCACTATGAAGAACTACATGAAGGTGTATCCAGTTAGAGACAATGCACAATAAGGATGAAGATAATGAAGGAAAAGCAACACAGAAAAAGAAAAAATGGTATTACTCAGTCTTAGAACCTCCCCAATGTGGGGGCTACTTCCCTTCTCCAAGATCAGTCATAGTTTCTTTCCATTGCACTGCAATGGCAGATCAGGAGACCAAGAAACAGAGGCCACTCAAAGCATTTTCCAGTCTCCCTGTCCCCACCCAGCACCGTGGAGCAGTCTTCGGGCATTCTCTGCACAGTTCTGAGCCTTTGTCAAATATAGGATTCCTTTCATTAACTGAAGAGTTCTGCTTCCTCGGTAGTGTTACCAAACATGAATGAGCTTCTCATTATATAAGGTCTCTGATGCCAATCACTCATTTATATTCTTATTTCACAAACATTATTGAGCACCAACTGCATGCTTGGTGGGGGGAACACAGAGGTAATAGAAACTGCTCTCAGGTTACACGCCATGATTTATGGATGGCAGCCCCACCAGGCTAATTAATAATATGATGTGACTGAGACTGTACTGGGGTGGTTTTTGACACACGACTTAAGTGATCTGGAACAGAGAGTGGTTAATCCTGCCTGGGGGTGGTGAGGGAGTGGGGTAATGGGGAGTGTCAGGGAAAACTCGCCATCTCACAGGTTTATTAGTAGACTAAACTAGATAAAAATGGGACTTTGTGGACATCGGTGCATCAGGTCTCTAATTGTGTGGTAAAAAAAAAAATTCTGTCATTTCAAAGACTCCGTCTCAAGGGGCTTTTGCATTATATCTCAGTGTCATGTCACTTTGTGGTTAAACTTTGGATGGAGTCTTAGAATAAAAATCCAGAGGCTCTCCGACGAAATAGTAACAGTCCTTTTTTTTATATCTGACAGGAGATAAAAAAGTAAGCAAGTTTTAAATAGTGGTCATACCATATTTCCACTTAACCTAGAGTACAAACCTCAGGGTTTGTATGGAAGCTAGATTAAAGTTGTACTGCTCAATAGTTAAATAAAACTATTATTTCCTCTGTGTTTTAGAAGAGGAATAATTTAATAAAAATATTATTTGTAACAAAATGCTTACTTCTCACCTTGTGGCACTTGGCACTAGAAAGAAATAACCATTTCAGTTGTGTCAGGTGCCCTACTGCTCACTATACTCATCCATTTGGAGTCTGGTACAGTCCTTGTACAAGTGCCTCACAAGGCCGATGAAGAGTTTCACATGTAACTCCCAGAGCCAACAGTATCACTACAAAAGCCATTTTTTTCTCTTTTGCTATTCTAGCCTCCTCAATTCCCCATCTTTCCTGTCTTTTGAGTACTAGATTCAAATGCCACATCATCCACGAACTAACACATCCCTCTTCTTCTCCTTCTTCTTCTCCTTCTCCCTCTTCTTCTCCCTCTTCTTCTCTCTCTTCTCCTCCTCCTCCTTTTTCTTTTTCTTCTTCTTCTTCTGTCTTTTAGTATAAGTAGTTAAGTGACCTTTTACTTCATTGATAGATGCTGAGCTTTTTAGGTATGATCTAAGTCATCTTGAATGTTGTATCCCCTATGTTACTTAACAAAGTACTGTTCATTGAATGAAGAGAAGGATATGTCAATGGACAGATGGATAAATAAACGAACACATAGATACACAATGACAGGAAGCAGTGGCATGTAGCTAATGAAGAGTTTGTCTGTTGTTTAGTGTCTGTAGTGGTGATATATACCTATTCCTGTTGATGACCTGCTTCCCAGCCAGGTAACTATCCACAATCATGAGGAGAAAAATATCTTGGATTCAACCATACTTGACATATAAATGGACTCACTCTAAAGAGTTTGATAAAAGACAAACAAGGCTTACCTAGAGATTTAAGAACACAGATATGTTATTTTGTTGGTATTCTTTTCAACACTCGAGGAAATTCCAGTGTTTCAACCACCTGACTCTGTAATCCAGTTCAGTAAATTAGATTGTCTCCTTGGAACGTCGGATCTGGTCTTTGGGTTTTGCTCACTCTATCACCTTCTCTTCTTTGAATTGTTTTCCACCAACTGGAAAATGACCAATAAGTCCCAAAGTAGTGGAATTTAAAAAATGCCTCAGAGTTTCTTCAGTAACAAAGATTTAGGCTTCTATTTTCCCACACAGAATACTTGAATTTCACCTGGAATTTCAAATTACATTCAACACTGGAAGAGAAGGGAGTAAAACCAAAAAGCACACCTATTCTCTAGTGATGGTTTTTTAGTAAGAATTTATTTCCATTGAGGATACCCTGCACCTTTTTTAGTGTGCAACATTTTAATATTTTAATTATGTATTTTCTACTAAGTTGATTTTAGAACTTCCTTGCTGGGCTTTGGAATATGAAATGTTTGAAGTGTTTCAGATTGAGTAATTTTCTAGTTTTTATTTCACAAATTGAACTGAAATAGATGGAAACGTTTTGCAAAAAGATATAGCCTAATTATATCTTAACCAATTTTTAAAATATCTCCTAATATAAACAACCTAAATGTTTGTGATTTTTGCATATCAGTTTCAAAATAAGGTCTACTTCATGTTACATGATCAAAGAACACAGCAATTATGGATTTAATGTTTTTACATTTTGAGACCAAATTAATTTTACTTGGTCCTACCCTCTGGTTATGGGGACTTGATAATACGTTTTACTTTAGAGTGCTCCAAAATAATCCCAATAGCTACTTGAAAATAATTAATGGGTTTAAACTAAGTTAGCAAGAATTAAAATTATTTTTTATGTGTTGCTTTTCCTGATAGATTTATTTGGACTTTTCTTTTTGTTTATCTTGTAGTGCGGGAGTTGGCCGGACTGGTTGTTTCATCGTAATAGATGCCATGTTAGAAAGAATAAAGCATGAAAAAACTGTAGATATTTATGGCCATGTAACTTTAATGAGAGCCCAGAGGAATTACATGGTTCAAACAGAAGACCAGTACATCTTTATCCATGATGCACTGTTAGAAGCAGTGACTTGTGGAAATACCGAAGTGCCAGCTAGAAACTTGTATGCCTACATTCAGAAGCTGACACAAATAGAAGCAGGAGAGAATGTCACAGGAATGGAGCTTGAATTTAAGGTACGATATTGGATGTGATGTGGTAATTCAGGAGCAAGTCATTCTGGGATTGTCTCTGAGTGGTGGCTTCACTTTCTTAACCTTTCAAATTTGTGAAGTTACAAGATTCGTTTGACCTTCTCAAGTGTCTGACTATAAAACACTCTCTTCCTCTTTCCCTCTTCTGTTCTTTGCTTCCTAACAATACCTTGAGCTCTTTTGTGCCCTAATTTAAATTGAGAGTCATATTCTCAGAACGTATTTAAAAATTCAGTACACTATGTGTAATCATTAGGTAGAAGTCAAAAGTAGTACAGTTTGAAGAGTCCTTTGCTTTAAAGTAAACACAAGCTTTATATCTAAAGAGGAGATATTGAGTACATTGCATCTAACCATAGGGTAAAATTATCTTTGTCGGATTTTTTTTTTCTATCCAACAGCGTCTAGCCAGCTCTAAAGCTCACACCTCAAGATTCATCAGTGCCAATCTTCCATGTAATAAATTCAAAAATCGCCTTGTTAATATTATGCCATATGAATCCACAAGGGTATGCCTGCAGCCTATCCGAGGAGTGGAAGGATCTGATTACATCAATGCCAGTTTTATTGATGGATACAGGTATACACTCTTGTTCCCCTGACAGCCCAAAGCCTTGATATTTACATGTGCCCTAGTTTCACAGCCAGAATGAATTTCGTCTCAATTCAAAGCATCTTCTTTCTGCATAGGTCAGCATTCAGTCCCTTGGTATTTTATTATTTTTCATAGGAGTAAGAAGAAGCAGTCATGGAATCTTTAGTCTGGCCTTCTGCACTCTTCCTTGAGAAGCCATTTGATTGTAGAAGGAGTTAATCTAATAAAGAAACTGTTTTATACCACATTTCATACATTTAATAGATTGTGTAAGATCCCTATCTACAAAATGAAACCACACCACTGTTCTTACGTGACTTGTATGATACATGAAACTGAGCTATTAGCATTGCACCAAAATTTAAATACTAATGATGAAGATATACACCATGATATTAACAAAGCAATTTTCTTTTGCAAAGTCCCCAAAATGTACTAAATATTCTCATTTGATTACACAATCTTAATGGGCATTTACTGCAATTGCACTGTAATATGTTTTCAGTTTTCATTAGTGGGTTTGATGTACATATCAAATGTTCTCTGATTACTTTAACATGTTACTTTTATTCTCTATAATTCAGACAACAGAAAGCATATATCGCTACCCAGGGGCCATTGGCAGAGACCACTGAAGACTTCTGGCGGATGCTCTGGGAACACAATTCCACCATTGTTGTGATGCTCACCAAGCTGCGTGAGATGGGCAGAGTGAGTGTCTTCTCATAGGACATTCATTCCATGAAGAAATTACTATTTTAATAACCCAAGGGCCAGCGTCATTTCTTTGAAATGTGGAGGTTCTCCGGACACATTCTGGGCCATTCATTACTGTGTGTTGGTTTTTAATTTGCATAAGCCACATCAAGGTCTTTAATTTGTGTGTTTTGAAGAAAGTATTTTGTTTCCAGTGCAGCATGATCATAAGAGCAAAGAAGCAGATGCCCCTGTTTGACTTATGTCCCAATTCTCAGAATAGTCTTTCTCCCTTTTACCCTGGACAAGCTGGAGTTTCATGAGCAAATAAATGTGCCATCATTTCTCTGTGTGAAGAAACTTGACTTTCTTTCATCTGTGAGGCAGTTTTTCCCTGTCCAACCCACCCCCTTGTTGAATAGGGTGTTAGAAAGTTACAGAGTTTTTCCAAGGATATAATCTGGTCATCTCAGAAATACATTTTGAAAGTGATTATTCTGAAAAATACATAAAATAGTCCTAGAGATACCCAAGAAATTACCACTTACATTCAATGGATGTAAGTATTTTTCTATGTTTGGTTAAAATTCTCTTTCTCTCCTCCTTGTATAAATGTAGAGATGGATCGAAAACTCATCATCTAAAGCCCATTAAGAGGGCAAAACATGCCAAATAAGCAAATAACTTTACTATTCTGACTATTCATAGTAGACTTTCTGCAAGATTTAGCCAAATCATTAGAACTACTTGGGCTCCAGTTTCTTCAGCTGACAAGGGAGACTGGACCAGATCAATATAGAATTTTCTTTCTGCATTCGCACTTGATGGTTCTATTCATTCCATAACACAGCAACGCAAGTCTACTCTGGAGATGCAGTGCATGATTGACAGGGCCAGCATTGTATCCAAGGACTAATGTAGTTATTTGGAGAACTTGTAGATATGTATACACTTATCCTATCAAAGTATTCAATTCAGTGGATGTGTATTAATAAGTTACCGCATGCCCCAGTACTGTGCTTGATGCCATGAGCAAATGTTAAACCATATGATATCCCTATTTTTGAGGACCTTACAGTTTCAAAGAAAAAAATGAGTTACATGCAATTGGAATGGCTTTGAATTTTGAACTTTTCTTAATGAGAGAAAGAAATTAAATGTATAGATTGATAGATGATAGATAAAATTTTATTTGTACTTTGTATATTTTGACATCAGTCTTTTCTCTTTTTAGGAGAAATGTCACCAATACTGGCCAGCAGAACGATCTGCAAGATACCAGTATTTTGTTGTAGATCCCATGGCTGAGTACAACATGCCACAGTATATCCTAAGAGAATTCAAGGTCACAGATGCCAGGGTAAGTTGGCCAATCTTATGCTCTTAACCATTGGCTAAAAAGCCATATAAAATGTATTTCTGAGAGAGACATTTGCTGAGTGACCATACTCCCAAAGTGAAAAGAAATAACTGATCTTGGAGGGCTGTCTTGTTTTTTAATTTAAGAGTAACTTTTCCTCTGTCTGGCAAGTGTTCTCACAAACCCAGAGTTGGCTTCCGTTCAAACATAACATCTGGCAGCCCAACTTTGAGGATATACTTGGTAACTGTGTGTCCTGGGAAGCATTTACTGATTGGTTGGCTGTGCTTACATTCACTTTCTCAGCTCATTCTCTTTGGAGCTTTTTGACTTCTTCATTACTTGAGGCTGTAAATATGTTGTTGTTTTGCAAAGCCCTTTAGGTCATGTGGGCTTGGAGGTTAATTTGGTATGATTTTAAAACTGCAGAGCAAATGGCATTCTTTAGAAGACTCTGACAAGCTTTGCACATTCTAATTTGATTCCTGGCATGGTTTATTCTTTGGTGTGCTAATGTGTCTGTCCATGAGAGCTGTGCACCCATGACCCTTGTTGGCTAATTTTCATTCTGCATTTCTTATCTAGATTGCTGAGTCCAAGGTTCAGCCCTGATGTAACATGTTCTATGCATAAACTTTAATATCCTTGCCTTTGGCCACTTTCAGACCATGATTACAAACACATTTTAGGAGAGAGAGGGGTCAGTCCAAAGCCCTGCTTTGTTTTTGGAACTGTCACAGTAGGTGGGTTGAATTAAACTCCAGGATAGAGCTATTTACTTGATCCATTGTTTTTTTTCTGGAAAGGAGCTTTTCCAACCAATACTCATGTTTAGAGATTGTCTGCTAATCCCCAAAGCTGTGCCCTTGCTGTTAACCTAAAGTGAAGGAGAAATTGGTTAGCTGGCTGGTTGGCCCAGGTGACAGACCTGTTAATCCCAGAAAGTCTGAAATCTTAACTACTCTGAAGGTTACTGTACTCGAGGTAGCAGTTAAGTCTGTGGTCTCAGCTTTGAATTGCCCAAGCAAGCATGCCTTGCTGACCCACCCCATTGTTGGGAAAAAAAAAAAAAAAAAGTGTGCCCTTTCAGAATTTGAAGATAGGTATGTGGGTGAAAAATCTTCAGTACAGCCCAAGCAAACTCACCAACTATTTCTGATGATAAAGACCAGGGGCCAGGCCCTACAAATAGCAGAGACACCTTCCTTACTACTCGTTACTTGCCCAGATTAAATCTGATCTCAAAAAGCAAAAGAAATACTGAAGTAAGAACTTGTTCACATTCTTTTCATTAAAAAAGGCTCCCTGTGATTTTATAATTTCCTAAGCTGCCTCATTTGCTGTTTGTGTCCCTAGTGTGTTTCTAATCTGAATTTAGCAGTTTAGAAAGCACGTTGGCACTTGGAATGCAGTTTTGTTAAACAGGTAACCTTTAAATGGAGTCAGCTGATCTCTCTTTCAAATAGTAAGGGTTTGTGCACATGACCTATTCTTGCAATTGAATGACCTATTCTTGCAATTGAATGACCTATTCAAGCACCGTGGTCAGAAATGAAAGCCCCAGGATATTTAGAGGAGGACAAATCTGCATTACCTAGCCTTTGACTTCCTTCCTGTGCTTGCCAAACCTTTTCCAGAAACAGAGGGAAGTAAATCATGCTCCCATGGTAACCATCCATAAGTTAGTAATGGGGTCAAGCAGTTATTTTCATATTCCTGAGTATTCTCGCAAGGTTAATATGATCTTCCTGCTTTATCAAATGATGCCAGTCAGGAAGATGCCCTGTTGTTGTGTGCCCATCTCAAGCTAAGCCATCCCTTCCTCTTAGTATGACTCAGTGAGAAAGACTGGGTCTGTCTACTTGACCAGAATCGTGGGAATGTATACACCCATATTCAAAAGGCCTTTAAAGGGGAAAGATGTTACAAAAATGGAAAGGAGGAACAAGTTGAAGCCTTAATGGGAACAGGGCCTCTTTAAATGGAATCAGTCTCTCTAAGCTTGGAATTTGGATTCTTTCCTTCTCAGAGGATTCAAAGAAAGTTAGTGGGCATAATTGTTACTCTGCTTCTATAAGCAGAAGGTGGCTTCCGCTTTTGTTGTGCTTCTGAAAACACTGTTCTAGAAGGAATCAGAAGCATATCAGTAACTCCTTCTCAAACGATTTGTACTTCGGGAGTCAGAGCAGTTTTGCCTAACTGCTAACAGAGCAGTTTTGCCTCTAGAAAAGACTCCTCTTACATCTGCGTTTGGTCTGTCTGTTAAAGCCCCCCACAAATGCTTTAATTCCTATGGTCAGTGGGAAGAGTCCTTTTTCAGAATCGAGTGTGTATTTGCTAATCCTCTCTTTCCTTCCCTGGAGGGACCCGTCCCTTCCCACTCAACAGCGTGGTTGCATAGCACATGCTGTGTATGCTGCCATGGGTAGAGATGGTATGCCTCTGAGACATGTGGGGCATCCAGTTTAACCACTACCCAGTTTGTGTCAGATCCTTTCAGTGTCACTATCTGTCACTTGACAATGCTAGAAATAAGCAAACATGGCAGGTGTGAAGTTATTGTGACCATAGCAAAATCTCTGGTCTGCATGCCCAGATGCTCCTTCCAATACTATGTTATTGGCTTCTGAAATCTTTGAAATAGAGTATATATGGGAACTAGATGGCCCTTAATGAAAACCCAGGTTTTTACTTGAGCATTGCCAGAATAAAATTACAATTTAAATACATGTGACTGTGGACAGTGTTAATAACAGGGAAGACACATGTGTGACTAAGTTGCTAGTTAAACACGTTTCTGACTTTTTTCTTACCCCTTTGTTTTTCTTTCTGGAAAAAAAATATCACTCTTGCTGATGTGGTCTGTGCCCTGGCCGAATCCTCCTGGCATCCTTCTTTGTGGCTGGGGATGTGGCTTTCTCTCTAAAGGACGGTCAGTCCCGAACAGTGAGGCAGTTCCAGTTCACTGACTGGCCAGAACAAGGAGTGCCAAAGTCTGGAGAAGGATTTATTGACTTCATTGGCCAAGTCCATAAAACAAAAGAGCAGTTTGGCCAAGATGGGCCCATTTCAGTACATTGCAGGTGAGTGAACAATCAAGAATGATGGGTTCCCCATCTGTGATCAATGTGATAATAATTTTGAAAATGTACGTTATTGTCTAATCATTTTCAGTACAAGCTGATTATAGTGAATCAGCATAATAAGTATTTTATTCTCAGAAATACATTGTAAAATCTTAAGCAAGGACTCATTTCCCTTTCTTTCCATAAAATGAAAATAACCTGAGGTAGAATTTTCTTCCCCAAATTTTACCTTTTGTAAAAAAGGGATTATAGGGGAAAGGAGAGAAAATGAGTGGGAAAAATTAGAGAGACAAACCATGAGAGAGTCCTAACTCTGGGAAACAAACCAGAGGATTGTGGAAGGGGAGGTAGGTGGGGGGATGGGGTAACTGGGTGATGGGCACTGAGGAGTGCACTTGATGGGATGAGCACTGGGTTTTATGCTATATGTTGGCAAATCGAACTTCAATTCAAAAATATATAACAAAAAAGAAAGAAAGAAAAAACAAAAACCAAGCTGTGTTTTTCCTTTCCTAGTTTTAACTTAACAAATTATTGGCACATCCACTCATGATAATTTGTTCAGTTAATCATTTCTTACTTGTTTTACTTCTGTGTCATTACACCAATAACTGTCCTTCTGTATCTATCTCCTGTGTTTGTCTTTTTAGGAAAACCATAAATAGTTATCCAGCCTAATGACAATACTAATTCTTGCCAGTCAGTAAGTGATTAGAATGATACCTCAGTTAAAATTGCAATTTGCTTGAAAATTGTTGCTATATCAGAAAATGAAGCACCTTCAAGTTAATTATTTTCAATAGTTTCCACAGCATTTTATAATTCAAGTCATTGAAGTTAATAGAAATAGCAAGTAAATGGTTCAGAAAGGACACTCACCATAAATATAGTGCTTTTGGAAGTTGCTATGTAGAAACCTTCCAGCAAAAGGAATTCACCTAATTTTATTTACCCTAATATATTTTCAGAATCTAGCAATTTGAAATCTCAGTTTCTAATTTCTTTGTGGTCAAAATATTGAGAGACTTCAAAATTTCGCTTTGCTTCAAAACAAAAAAAGAAAAAAGAAAAAAAGGAAGGAAGGGAGGAGGGAGGGAGGAAGAAAAAGAAAAAGAGAAAGATAGAAAAATTCCAAACTATGATACTTAGTGATATGGAAGAAAAGCTCTCAAAATAGGAGACATATTCAATTCAGGCTTTTGGATAGCTGAATTCTAGCCTTACTTCTGTCATCATATAGCTCTATGACGGAACCTTAGAATGTCTCTAAGATTCTTTCCAGCACATGATGTTCCCCAGGGATGCTATATTCTATGAGCAACAGACCTTCTTTATTCACATTTGCTTTGTGTTGAGTTTGGTTACTCTAGACAATCAACGATCATGTAGGGAACAACATATGGACTCAAATATTCAGACAAAGTAGATGGATTGAAATTACCTGGATATTCCCCTTCACCTTCCACATAATTTGCCCAAATACTAATTCAGACTTTTCTAGCATAAGCTATTAAAAAATAGATTTAATATGTATTTTTAACTTTAGATATAACCATAAGTTTAAGCATATAAATGTGTGTTACATCCCATTGTTTCTGCTGTTGCAAAATGATTTAAATACTCCTTTGGTATTTGGAGGTTAGCTATGTCCTGTTATATATATATATATATATATATATATATATATATATATAATACACACACACACACACACGTATATGACTTCTAGATATTTTCTCCTATCTGGGAATATCCTTAAAATACTAACCTGAAGTATAATCTCAGTTGAAAAATTATTTTATTATATTAGACTCAATCTCTTTTTTTTTTTTAATTTTTATTTATTTATGATAGTCACACAGGGAGAGAGAGAGGCAGAGACATAGGCAGAGGGAGAAGCAGGCTCCATGCACCGGGAGCCCGACATGGGACTCGATCCTGGGTCTCCAGGATCGCGCCCTGGGCCAAAGGCAGGCGCCAAACCGCTGCGCCACCCAGGGATCTCAGTTACTCCACGTATAACCTTATTATAACTTATTAAACTAGCATTGTAAAGTCAATAAATTCAGAAGTTGTTAAGGCCGGTATCTGTTATTTGCTTGAAAGAACCTAGTAGAAAGCCAGAAACCCTATATTTTGCTAGGGTTTGAGCAGTCAAATCAAGGTTAAATAGATTCTGGAATACCTGGACCATTCAGGAAAAAAAAGATCATAAATCACAGCCTCAGGAGTAAGAGAGGCTTTCAAGGTTGAAAAGGACCTTCAAGGTCATCTATTCCATCTTTACAGATAGCCTTCACTGCTGTAGGACATCCTCAGCCTCTTTGTAAAGACTACCCGTGGATTTTAAAGCCTCACTTAACATTTCTGTTTGGGCTCTTTAGAAAACCCAGTTTATAAAGGGACACACTATTTATACATGCCTGTCAGCTACATCCCCAAGTAAATGAATCCATCCATTTTCTACAGCCTGTACCCAAGCGTTACACATGCCGTTTAATTAGGATCGAAAAATGTAAAGATTTTTCAAATTATTCACTCTTCTCCTTATTACCTAAACCTCCAGATGCTTTCTTACTTTTTAAGAGCACAAAAGCTATGAATTAATTTTCTTCTCCCGCTGCAGTGAACATTCTGGAATTATCTTAAAACAATAAAGAAAACAAACTCAAAACCTTGCTAATGTGATAGAAAGAATCCTGGTGTTTTAGCTGCTGAATATCTAAAAGTAGATAAGCTTAGTGATGCTCAACCATTTCTTTTTAAAAGTTAGAGACCCTTTTGAGTATCTGTTAAAGTTTGAAGTTTCAGGAGAGAGAACAAATATATACATATATATATATATATATATATATATATATATATACATTTACACAGTCTGTAAGTATAAGATATTCACTGACCCTTCTAAAGATTGAATAAGGATCCACATCAAAAAACCCGTAACAGAATGTGTTTTCTGTATCAAAACTAACATCTCAGTCTGAATAGTCTTATACACCTTCTTACTTATATACATGTCTAAGTGATGAAACATCCTTCATAGATTGTGACCACAAGAAGTAAATAATATATAGAAAACTTGATTCACCTTACCTGAATTATTTTATACTTTAAAAATATTAAGTAGGCAAGGTCTATTATTTCAGGATGTACATGAACGGAGTCAACCTATATTTACCCTTCCTCGTATCTATTTGCTTTGCAACATTTATGTTTCCTGCAGTATAATCTCAGTTGAAAAATTATTGTATTATATTAGACTCAATCTCAATTACTCCACGTGGACTTACGTTCACATTTTACCATGACACATTATCCCAAGAATAGTCATTTTGTGAACCCAATACCACATTTTCCTGAACATTGCTGTGGAAGAACCTGATATGGTATGGAATTGGATACACATATATCTACTTCCAAGCTAATGTGGTGAAGACTGTGAGTGTTGCATGCAGTAACACTGTCTTTGTTATTATGACAGCGCGGGCGTTGGAAGAACTGGAGTCTTCATAACACTAAGCATTGTTTTGGAAAGAATGAGATACGAAGGAGTTGTAGATATCTTCCAGACTGTCAAAATGTTGAGAACACAACGACCAGCCATGGTACAGACAGAGGTGAGAAAAATCTCCATGAATTTTATCACATCTCAAGAGCCAAATAATCCATTTTATCAACCAGAACCTGTTAGAGCCCAGAGACTCTCAATATCAGAGCAAAATACAGGAAAATACTGTTGGGAAAGCATCCAACTGTTCAATATTTTTGAACCTCATTTTTACCCCTCTATATGTGGGAGTGACAGTTTCAAAGCTTTACAGTTGTTTTGGAAGTTATGTGAGATTATATATTAGGTTGTACCATGATAAATTGTCACTATTTGACCACTTTTGACCCATAAAAATGGCAATTTTATATATAAAGCACATTGCCTGGTGCATAACAGATCCTCAGCTCGTTTTACTTCTCCATTCTCCTAATGGTCATTTTAAATACTTGGATCGTGGATAAGCACTAGAGAAATTAATGCCCCATTTTCTATTCTAATAACTGATCATGAAATTCTCATTTTTTAAAGAATAATATGAGTTTGTGATATAGCCAGTGTGGCCTATTGACTATTCATTTCTAAGAATAATATGAGTATTTCTGTTCCTCAAAAAAGCCACCAAATTCTACATTCTATATGTATTCCTAAATTCACTGCCCATGATATCTTCCAAACTGTGATTTCAAAATAGCACAAGCATTTGGCTTACAATACTCAAAGCATGATGTCAACCTGACAGACTTAATGGGTATTGGGGGTGGCAGAGGGAAATTGGACATTTAAAAACCCTTAACACTTAGCCAAGCAGCTTACTGTAATAACATAGGAATTCAAACTCCATTTATTTTGCATTACCATTTTTGTTGTAAAAAAATTCATGTTTAAGCAAAATAGAAACTATCTACTTTCAGCCCCATTGGCTACTGAAAAGTTTCTTTTATGGCAAAAATTCTATTTTTTCTCTCTCTCCAACAATGCCCCAACTTATTCCGATATGACAGTGTTCTTCTCTGTCTGAAAAAGGACATGTTTCAAGTTATTTTATTTTAATGTGGGCCTTTCTCGGACAGATAACTAGTAATCACACTGAATTAGGCCAAACAACACAGGTACTTTTTGATATAGACAGCCAGTCTTTGGATGTCATTTTCAGGGGATGAAAAGCTTGAAAGTCCAGAGCCCTGTGTGAGTTGCTTTGTGTATTTACTGTTCCTCATCCTTACTTGTATAACAACATCAGAAATGGTGGTGGGTAGTTCTGATTGCAGGTAGTAAGGTCTGATGAGATATTTTTTTATTCAAATTCTTTTGGCAATAGCCCAGAAGATAAATGAATCCAGATTTTCCTTAGGATAGCATATGTCTGGGTCAGCCTCTCTTTAATATGCAAACTGAGAATAAGTAATCATAAGTAAGCAGATAGTTGTAAAGACAACAGTGACACGTTCTCGTGTTCAGTGGAGGAGATTGTTTGGTACTGCTTGGAGAACAGCTCACACTTGTCTGGAAAATAATGTTCGCTTTAGCTGTTACTACTTTGGAATTAGGAGACTATATTAGTCAAATTGATTGGTGAAATTAATAAACACCCCATGTGGCTGATCGTTCTTTGCTCACTGAAACGGATTGATCATTGGATTGACTTAACTGATGAGAGTAGCAATTTTGCCCCCATCCAGATGGGGGGCAAAACTTTGTTTTTGAATATGGATTTTCATCTTTCTATTACAATATACTCATGACCCCTTTTCCTCTCTCTTCCTATGCTGGGCCTCCTGCAGGACCAGTACCAGTTCTGCTATCGAGCCGCACTGGAGTACCTGGGCAGCTTTGATCACTATGCAACGTAGAAACCCCGGACCCATGCTGGGTTCTTCCTGCAGGCCCTTCAGTATCCACGGAGTCTCTTCTGAGCCATACAGGGCACTTGAGAAGTCCTTCTTAACTTCTAGCTAACTACCACTTAGTGGGACTATGACACACAAAACAAAATAAAAACAAACTCTTCTGGATGGACCAAGAATTCACAGTTTAATAATCTAACCTGAAAAATAATAAAGAGAATCCTGACTGATGAGGCATCTAAAGGATTTTATTTACAGATACCTCAAGGATTCAAAATAAAGGGAAGAAGAAATCACAGCAAAGAACCACCATCTTGTTCAGGATTGTTTGTTAGGTGTGAGGAGAAATTGCCAGAGTCCTGCAGTTCAGTGCAAGATGTTTGCTGGTGTGGCTTCTCATGATGAAATGGACTCTGCTGCGACATCGCCCCTTCCCACCATACTGCTCATAATAACATTTTAGGGGGGAATGGGGGGACATGTTTAAAAAGAAAGTCTTTGATTTAGTTTTTTAGTATTGTAAAGATACTGCTGACCTGTGCTTCATTTTTAACTGTGTAAACTTTTTTTTAACAAAATGTATCATTCGATAAAGTGAATTTTAAAAAAGTTACATAACTCTTCATTTTTTAATTTCCAAAATGTAGGTTTTTTTAAGCCGTAGAACTGTTATCTGTAATATCTTGCTGTAGAAATATCCAATAATTTGAAAATTTGCACATTTTTGTGCAATATTCTTAAACTACAGTATCAGTCTTGTCAGATATTACTTTTACACTTCTGTTCAGTTTTGGTTGGTGAGAAAGTACCCATTCTCTTCAAATAGTCAGAGAACTTTGTTTTGTTTTGTTTTGTTTGGTTTTTGGAATCAACAGGGAGGCGCAAAGTATAAAGTTGCTGCTAACATATATACATATATATCCATATTTAACAGGGGTGTCTATGTATATATAAACAGTGTGTCCACTCAAAAAGATAGACATAGCTATCATTCAGTTCTTCCATGATTTAGTTGTGGGTTTTTTTTGTTTTGTTTTGTTTTTAGGTAGAGAAGCTATTATAAACATCTTTTACAATGTTATCAATTTTATGACATATGGATATTTCTTAATATCATAAAATTTTAATTTTAAGGGAAATGAGGAATGCACATCAGTGATTGTCAAGCCTCACCCCCTAATTTCCTATCCAGTCTCCTCCCACCCACCTACTCATATTCACAAATATCCTTTTGTTAGCCAGGCTTCCAACAAAGTTCAGTATTTCTAACACTCTAGTGCAATAAAAAAATTATTAAATATCTAAGAGGTGTGCATGTGGGAAAGGTCAGTGCATATCCCTTTAGGAGGGGAGAATGTTGTAATATATCAGCTATCAAGTTGTTTAAAAAACAATGTATTCAATCGTATATCGTCTATAGTATGTGCTATAAAATTTGCATTTATGATATGTAACAGGGGCAAAGCCAAACTCATGTTACTCTGTTCAGTCAGAAACATTTTGTGGCATACAGCACAACTGGGAAGTGCTGTACTTTGTTTTCTTTTGGTTTTAGTTATGCATTTAGAGTGCCTTATAATTGATGCCTATTTTAATAGCATTTCTTTTTAGCCTTTGGTTCACATTTTCATTAGTTGTTCATATATGTTTCTCTTCCAATTAAAGCATTATCTGTTTACCACATGTACAAAAACTCTTTGAATAATATGCATTCCTAGTTTTCAACCAAGTCGGGGATGTTAGTGATTGTACCAGCCCAAAGCACTTGGATAATCAGGGCCCTTCCTTTCATGGTTGCCAACATCAGGAAAAAATGACTTGTTTTATTTAGAATCCCTTCCATTCAGTAACTGCACCAAACTTACTTTAGTGACAACATTGACAACTTTTGGAATATATTTACTAGTCCATTAGGATTTTTCTAAAATGAGGATTAAACGATTAGATATTTTCCAATGTAATTCCGAATTTTCCAACATAAGTGCTATAGGAAGCCATGGAAAATGGCTTGAGTTTGCCATATCTTATATGATTTTAAAGAACCCTCAAATTATCCAAGGAACTCTTAAAGAGTTTTGGTATAGATATAATATTTTGGTTTAATTTTAGCTTCATTGATGTTCAGCATACAAAGATTTTTGTTTTCCACATTTTACCATCACTAGCAGAATGAAATCCAAGAGACCAAACACTTGCAAGCATCATATTGAGCACTTTTGTAAAAAAAGAAAAAAGAAAAAAAAAAGAAAAAAGAAAAGAAAAAAAAAGGAAAAAAAGAAAAAAAAAGGAAAGAAAAAAGAAAAAAAAGAAAAAATACAATACTAAAAAAAAAAAAAGTATCTAGAAGGCTACCTCAGAATGAGACTCTCTAACCTACATCAGAACCAGAGAAGAATGTGCACTATGTGGATCTGTTGTCGTTTTCTTTTAGTTTGTATCTTTTGGAGATTTATCCAAGTGCCAGTGATTTACTGAGTGCTGTGATTTTCATTTAGTGAAACAAAGGGGGTCAGACAGACTTGCCGACATGCCACGTTAGACATGTAGAATCTGATGGTGTATATTACACACCAGAAGGAATTGCCAATGAACAGTTTCTCTCCCTGAGATAAAAACTGCCCATTTGGCAAAGGGAAAGAGGAGAATATTCACAAGAAGAAAATTAACGGGATGCATACCATACAAATGAGGCAGAGACTATCCAGATATCTTAATGTTTAGGCGCTGTTCCGAGAACTAACTCCCTTACTGTCATTGATGTGCATTCCACTCTGTGCTTTTCTGTACAACCATTCTAGTTTGATTTTCCCAGGTAAACATCTTTATCTACCATTACCATTAACTTTCGAGTTTCCAATTATTTTCATCATCATAACCAGTACGGTGCTATTATTTACCTATGTACGTGTAGTTATGTATAATTTTGTAATTAGTTACAATGGTAAAAAAAATCAAAATATATAAAAAGTGATTTGTACAGAACTTTATTTTAGCTCTTTTTTAAAAATGATTTGCATGGTTAGACAACGGCGAGGACAGCCAGGGGAGGGAAGGGCCTCTAGGGAACTTTGCACTTTCTATACCTTTGTACTATGCACTGCCCTATTGATTCTACACCCAATAATGTTATTACTTGAACCCATCTATAAGAAACTGCTTCAGAAATTCATTTGTGCGTATGTAAATAACACAACATAGATGCAGGAATGGAAAAAATTCTTCAGTAACATAGAGAATTTTTTCTTTCCTGTTTATTTTTGGGTTTGCTTTGTTTTAGCCTCTCCTTTTCATTTTTAATTCCCGTTTCTTTTAACTTTTTTGGGTTTTGGTTTCCTTTGGGTTTATGGGTGCCCTGATACTCCAGCAGAGATCAGAAGGCTACAGATCCATCCTATCCATCTGTTATGTGGCTTTGCCATTCAAGCTTGGAGTGTCTTTACAAAGATAATAACAGTTGTGTTCTTTGCTCTCGTTTTGGATGCATAGACTGAAAAATTTAAAAAAATAACTTGTAAAATGGCTTGTTAAAAAAATACAATTACCTCTAATTAGTAGTACGCGTAAATGTTTTACAGAATGAAAGGCGTGCTTTTTATTTTCTTACTTCGTTACATTGGTGGCGAAAGAAGTCTGTATGAAAATCAGTTCTTTGCTGACACAAGTTCCATTTGTTACAAATGAATTCTAATAAAAATGTCAGTGTTATGCAGCCCTGGCCTTTGCTTTTGTCTACTCACGCACTTTGGTTTTGACCTGACTATATATGTTCCCTTTTCTCCCTGGTTATCTGGTTAGTTCCTTTGAACTAACAGTGATACAAGTTACCAAGAGGCTGTTATATATGGTTGCCTGCCTTGGGGTGAGGACCTTTCACTGCTAACCAAAGCGAGGCTTAGAAAAACAGTTTGCCCAAGTTCACACAGGCAAAAGGGGGCCTTGGTATCATTCAAACTAGAATTCATGGGCAATCCTTAACCCTATAGAAAATGATTACATATCCAATGTAAATTTAAGTGGATTTCAGCCTATAAGTATTATCATCTTGAAACAACAGATCTCTCTCAGGCACATAAAAATAGCTCCATAATGTTAACTTCTTAAGCTTTTTGGAAACCAAGAAAATACTTGGCTTGACTTGCTTATTCAGTCATTCAGTATTAAGGGTCAGAACTGTTCTAGGCATTAGGCTGCAGCTATTGATATATGAGATGCTGCTACTCAAACGGAGACTACAGTCTAGGGAGAAAGACTGGCATTTAATAAATAATAAAACTTTACTCTGAAATGTGCTATGAAGGAAAGTAAGGGATTCATGAAGTTAGGACTTTGAATTCTGAGGGACAGGAAGTCTGACTCAATTTGGCTTACAGTGAGAGGAAAGTGTTTATAGGATCATATACTAAAAGATTAGGAGTGAGTTCATACTTAAAGACTAGGAATACCTTTAGGTAATACCTAATCATTAGGCACAGTGGCATTCAGGGCTCAGGTGATGTCTCCCAGCCTAGTTCAACTTACCTAGTGTCAATTATAAGCAACTTTGTGGTCCTTGGAAGCTTCACCACAAGGTAAGCAAGTAAAAAGTTTACTTTCCCAACAGCACAAATAGAAGTTTTTGAATAGAATGAAGGCTTTCTAGCCCTCAGTGATATGACTTGGGTTAAGTGATCATCTTAGGGTCACAGTTATGAATAGGAGTAGAGAATGTGCTCATTGAGTTGTCAAATCAAGGAAGGTTTAAGGTGGCTGCCACCTTGCCAAATACAAATGAATATGGTAGGACCAACAACTGACTGAAAGTCAACCCAATGAGTTAAGATGAGGCCAAGCACATGTATGTTTGTTGTTATTAAAACTACTTGTTGCCATGGGAATAGTGAGGAATGAAACAATCCATAATCCATACATTATTTTGGAAAACCTGAAACTGGATAGACAACTAGGTGATTTTTTTTCTCTCTCATCTTTCCTCTCCAAGTAACCGGCCTTTAATTTGCAGATTTGATCACCCTATTATTTGGTTCTATAAGTACATAATCCTTAACCATAAAATAGAACAAAAAAGCTAAGGTGACTCATATTTGCAATTTTAATCACTGTGATGCCTTATTTTTAATCAGATGTCTGATTGGAATGCCGAAGACGACAAAATAGCTAATTTCACACATAAACACCCATGCAGATATTACTAGTTAGTAATAACTTACTAAAAAAAATACATGGACACAAATGAAAATGAAAACAGTTATCCAAAATCTTTGGGATGCAGCCAAAGCAGTTCTAGGAGAGAAGTTTATAGCAATATAGGCCTACCTCAAGAAAACCTCAATCTAAACTTACACCCAAAGGACCTAGAAAAAGAATAAACAAGTGCAAAGGCAGTAGAAGGAAGTAAATAAAGACAGGAGCAGAAATGAAGATTGCAAAAAAAAGAAAAAGAGAGAGAGATAAAATAAAAACCAAGAGCTTGTTCTTTGAAAAGATACACAAAATTTATAAATCTTTAACCAGACTCATTAATAAAGAGAGGATTCAAATAAAATCAGAAATGAAGGAGAACATATAACAGCACCACAGAAATACAAAGGATTGTAAGAGAATATTATGAAAAATTGTGTAACAAATTGGACAACTAGAACAAATGGATAAATTCCTAAAAAACATACAGCCTCCCAAAACTGAATCAGGAAGAACTAGAAAATTTGAATAGAACAATTACTAGCAACGAAATTGGATCAGTAACTTAAAAAAAAAAAAAAATCCAACAAACAAAAGTCCAGGACCAGATGGCTTCACAGGTGAATTCTACCAAATATTTAAAGACTTAATACCCACTCTTCTCAAACTATTCCAAAAGATAAAAGAATAAGGAAAGCTTCCAAATCAATTTATGAGGCCAGAATTATCCTGATGCCAAAACCAGGTAAGCACAAACAAAAAAAGGGATGCCTGGGTGGCTCAGTGGTTGAGTGTCTGCCTTTGGCTCAGGGTGTGATCCCAGTGTTCCAGGATACAGTCCCACATCGGGTTCCCCGTGAAGAGCCTGCTTCTCTCTCTGCCTATGTGTCTGCCTTCTCTCTCTGTCTCTCATGAATAAATAAATGAAATCTTTAAAAACAAGTACAAACAAAAGCAAAAGCAACAACCAACAACTACTACAGAACTATAGGCCATATTTCTAATGAACATTGATGCAAAAATCTTCAATGAGATACTTACAAACTGATCTCCTTCACCACAATTGCATCAGATTTATTCCACAGATGCAAGGGTACATCAATATTTGCAAATTAATCAATATGATATATTAACATGAGAAAGGATAAAAAACATATCTCAGAGATGGAGAAAAAAGATTTTGACAATGTCCAATATTCATTTATAATAAAAATGCTCTACAAAGTAGAGTTAGAGAGAACATACTTCAACAGAATAAATGCTATATATGAAAACCCCACAGCTAAAATAATACTCAGTGGTGAAAAACTGAAAGCTTTTCCTTTAAGATCAGGAACAAGACAAAGATGTCCACTCTCCCCACTTTGATTTAACATAGTATTGGAAGTCATAGATGTATCAATCAGATAAGAAAAAGAAAAAAAAAGGCATCCATATTGGTAAGGAAGAAGTAAACTTGTTAACTACCTGTAGATGACATGATACTATATATATACAAAACCCCTCAAACTCCTCAAAAAACTATATAAAATTAATATACAGGAAGCTGTTGCTTTTCTAGACACTAGTAACAAAATAGCATAAAGAGAAATTAAGAAAAAAATCTCATTTACAATCACACCAAAAAGAATAAAATGCCTAGAAATAAAACTGACCGGGATGCCTGGGTGGCTCAGCTATTGAACGTCTGCCTTTGGCTTAGGGCGTGATCCCAGATTCCCAGGTTTGAGTCCCACATTGGGCTTCTTGAAAGGAGCCTGTGTCTCCCTCTGCCTGTGTCTTCTGCCATTCTCTCTCTCTCTCTCTCTCTCTCTCTCTCTCTCTCTGTCTCTCATGAATAAATAAATAATTTTTTTTTAAAAAAAGGAAAAAAAAATGACCAAAAAAAATGAAAGACCTCTCCTCTGAAAATTATAAAACACTGTGAAATTGAAGATGACACAAACAAATGTAAAGATATTCCATGACCATGGATTGGAAGAACTGATATTGTTAAAATGGCTATACTACCCAAAGCGATTTCAGATTCAACACAATCCCCATTAAGATAACAATAGCATTTTCACAGAACTAGAAAAAATAGTACTACAGTTTGTATGGAACTGCAAAAGACTCTAAATAGCCAAAGCAGTCTTGAAGAACAAACCTGGTGGTATCACAATTTCAGATTTCAAGATCTACTACAAAGCTATAGTGATCAAAACAATATAATACTGGGACACACACACAAAAAAAGACACATAGTTGAGTGGAACAGAATGGAGACCCCTAAAATAAAACTACACTTATAAAATCATTTAGTCCAAAACAACAACAAAAAGCAAGAATACACAATGAGGAAAAGATAATATGTTTAATAAATGGTTCTGGGAAAACTGGACAGCTACATGCAAAAGAATGAAACTGGGACAGTTTCTTACACCATACACAAGAACAAACTCAAAATGGATTAAAAACCTAAATGTGAGACCTGACGACATAAAACTCCTATAAGAACACATAGGCAGGGATTTCTTTGACACTAGCCATAGAAACATTTTCTAGATATATCTCCTCAGTCAAGGGAAGCAAAAGAGAAAGCAACTATACTGAGACTATACCAAAATAAAAAGTTTTTGCTCAGTAAGAAAAACTACTAACAAAACCAAAAGGCAACCTATTGAATGGGAGAAGATATTTGCAAGTGACCTATCTGATAAAAGGTTAATATCCAAAATATATAAAGAACTTCTACAATTGAACACCAAAAAAGAAAATAATCTGATTAGAAATGGGCAGAGGACCTCAATAGTCATTTTTCCAGGGTTTTTAAAGACATTTTTCCAAAGAAAGCATACAGATGGCCAATAGAGACATGAAAACATGCTCAACATCACTAATTGTTAGGGAAATGCAAATTGAAACCACAATGAGATGGCAATATTAACAGGTACAACCACTGTAAGAAACAGTATGGAGCGTCCTCAAAAACTTAAAGATAGAAATAACATATGATCCAGTAATTCCACTCCTGGGTATTTACCCAAAGAAAACAAAAACACTAAGTCTAAAAGATATATATACTATTATTTTTATTGAAGCCAATATACAGAAGTAACCCAGGCATCCATTGACAGATGAATAGATAAAGATGGGGGAGGGGGTTCTTGTGTGTGTGTGTGTGTGTGTGTGTGTGTGTGTGATGGAATACTATCTAGCCACAGAAAAGAATGAGATCTTGCCGTTTGAAACAATGTGGATGGGCCTAGAAGATATAATACTAAGTGAAATAAGTCAATCAAAAACAAATATCATATCATTTCATTCATATGTGGCATTTAAGAAAAAAAAAAAAAAGACAAAAAAAACACAGACTTTAAATACATAAAAGAAACTGGAGGTTGCCAGGGGAGAGGTAGGTAGGGAGAATGAGTGATAAAGTGATAAAGTTAGAGTGGATTATGAGATATAAAGACCCAGTTACAAAGTAAGTAAGTCAAAGAGATGAAAATTATGGCTTAGAGAATAAGGTCATGTGATTATAATAACATTGTTTGGTGACAAATGTTGACTACATTTATTGTGATGAGCTCTGAGTAATGTATAGAATTATTAAATAATTATGTTTTACACTTGAAACTAATATAACACTGTACATTAATCATACTTCAATTTTTTAAAGAAACCTAAAAACTAAAGTGTAAAAAATAATGAAATACTCTATTTCAAAATTGGCTAAAAGGATCTGAATAGTCATCTCAAACAAGAGAGATGGCAGACAAACCTATGAAAATATGTTCAAATACCAGCACACATGTATTAGAATGGAAAAAATTCAAAACAATGAAAACACCAAATGCCAGTGAGGAAATGGAAAAACATGAACACTCATTGCTGGTGAGAATGCAAAGAGATACAGCTGCAGTAGAGGATATTTTGGCAGTTTCTTATAGACCTACACACATTCTTACAATATAATCCAGCAATCATGCTCCTTGGTAATTACCCAAAGGAGAGAAAAGATTATGTCCACACAAAACCTATACAGAGATATTTACAGCAGCTTCACTCCTATTTGTCAGATCTTAGAAGTAATCAAGATGCATTTCAACAGATGAAAGTGCAAAAAACCCCACTTTGATACAAACAATGAATTGTTATTCAGTGCAAAAAAAAAAAAAAAAGGAAAAAGGAAAAAAAGAAAAAAAAAAGGATCTGTGAAGCCATGGGAAGTCATGGAGGGACCTTAATCTAAATATATACCACTAAGTGGTGGAATCAAGTCTGGAGAAAGCAGATACTGCATAACTTTGGTGGTAATGTGGGTTCATTAATTTTAACCTATGCACCACTCTGATGTGAGATGTTGATAGTAGGTGAAATTACACTTTTGGGGACTTTATGGGAATTCTCTGTACTCTGTTGAGTTTTGTTGTCAACCTAAAACTACTCAAAAATTAAAAGTATTTGTAAAAAGAAAAAATAATAACTCCCTAATAATTAGTTTAGGACTCTTTTACTTAGACATATGATTAGACTTCATAAGTTGAGAATTTCAATAAATTAAAATATGAAAATATAAATCTAAATATTTATCTTTGATTTTTAAAAATATTTTATTTATTTATTCATGAGAGATACAGAGAGAGAGAGAGAGGCAGAGACACAGGCAGAGGGAGAAAGAAGCAGGCTCCATGCAGGGAGCCTGATGTGGGACTCCATCCCAGGTCTCCAGGATCATGCCCTGGGCTGAAGGTGGCGCTAAACCGCTGAGCCGCCCAGGAATCCCCTATCTTTGATTTTTAAAAGCTTCTCCAAATTCCAAGGAAATAAATCAGTAGGCAAGATCTATGAAATCTGAAATTGTAGATTTTTAAAAAAGATTTTAGAGGTGCCTGGGTGGCTCAGTCAGTTAAGCATCTGCCTTCAGCTCAGTCAACCCCCAGGGTCCTGGGATCAGGCTCTATGTCTGACAACCTGCTCAATGGGAAACTTGATTCTCTCCCTTTCTCTGTGCCTCCTCTGCTTGTGTTCTCTCTCTTGCTCTCTCTCTCTCTTTCTCTCTCTCAGAGAGTATGAGTCAGGGGAGAGAATCAGAGGAAGAAAGGCAGAAGGAGAGGCAGGAGCAAACTCTGCTGAGCAGGGAGCCAGATGTGAGACTTGATTCTAGACCTTGAGATCCTGACCTTAGCCAAAGGCTGATGCTTGACCAACTGAGCTACCTAGGCACCCCTGAAATTGTAGATTTTATAATTATTTATAATAGTAAAATAAAAGTGGAAACACCCTAAATTTCCAAAACTATGGAATGATTAAAGAAAAATACATATATATGTGAAATTAGGTATATGTAAAATTTTATAGACACACACATATATATACACACACACCATAGTATCATGTATAATCCATTACCTTTTAGCCATTAACAGCTAAATTGTTTTTGAAAAAAAAAATGAAATAAAAAATGACTATATTTTTTAAAGGAGGTATAAAATAACACATAAAATTAAAGAAATATTTGTGCAGAAATAATTATTTGTAAATTCTGGTGCAATAAAAATTGTTTTGGTCTTTCCAGTTCTTTATTATCAAGTTTTTGTTTTGTTTCTTTTTTTTTTTTTCCTACTTGGACTGGAAATAAAAGAGGATTGGATTGTCCAATCCACTCTGGATTGAACAACTAAAGTTGATAAAGTCTTGGCTTATGTAAGTGAGAAGGACTTAAATGTGTCTCATGGTCCTAGGTTGTGCAGCTAGCCAATCCAGCAAATTGAAAGAGTAGGTGACTAAATACCAAGACAGACCAGCACAAGAATATGAATGGATCAGTGCTCAATTTATATTATTTCTGGAAAATCAAATGAAGGTTCAAAGCCTATTGTTTATGACAATGTCACATATCAAGAAGAAAAGCAAAATCCCAGAATCAGACTTGGGTTAAAATCCACCTTCATCATTTGATAAAAGCTGAATTGGTCCTAATCAAGTTACTTAATCTTCTCAGCCTTGCATTCATCTATAAAATGGAAATGAAATTATTTATCCTCCAGGTTTACTTTATAAATTAGAATTAATTCACAAAATAGGCATGAAAGTTATGATCCATGGAGGATTTATGTTCATTGTTGATAAGCTCAGCATTTCCACTTTTCCATTAAGGAAGCACATGTCTCTTAAAGAACAATATTGAAGTAGAAAAACAATAGTCACCTACAAAATATCTTGTGATATACTCATATGCAATGTTTGATCTTTTTTCCTGAGGATACTCTTAAGATGCAAAAGAAATGACCATTTCTGCAAAGTCATTCAGGAATTGCTCTACTGATTTCTCCCTTATTGGATGCCAAGTTAATTACTGTGAAATAGACTTGCTTGAACCACATTTGTGTTTATATAATGCTGTATATTGCAGAGTGTTTTATAGCTATTAATTATTGTCCTCACAATATTGAGAAGTGGACCACTGCAACCTTCTTGGAGCAAAGATCATATAACTTGCTGAAGGTCATTCACTGAAGAAGGCATTGAAGACTGCAGGGAGAAAGGAGAAGCCAGTATACTGAAATGTAAGGAATCACAAATTGGAAATCCTGAGGTCTAGATTCTAATCTCAGCTCTGCTACTCACTTTGTAATCTGGGCGAGTCACATAATCTCTGAATCTCATTTCCTCAAGTGAAAAATAATCAGAAGGACTCAGATATTAGTGAGATCTAGATTCTAGGATTATGGTAGCTTAAAGTTTTATGAATGGGAACATACATTGACATTTTTGTTACTAAAAAAAGTATCTTTGTCATTAAAAAGACAGTCAGTAACCACCAGGATGGAACATGTTGGACTCAGTTACCAAGAAGAAATAAAATTCAAATTTGAGGGGAGCAGGGTTAGAGGGAACCCTGTGCAACTGCATTTGACCTTCAAAAAACAGTCATTACACCTGGGGAACATGGAGTTTAAAGCAGGTCAAACAGGAAGTAAATTTAGCCTTCTCCACTTAATAGCTACATGACGGACAATAGACCTAATTTTTCAAAGCCTCTTAACTCCTCTATAAAACAGAGACAGCACCTCCCTTATAAAGTTTTTGTGAGGAGTAAAAGGGATGGCATAGAATAAGGACAAAATAAATGATGGCTAAAAATATATTTGTTACTTCTAGTAATGAAAATAAAACATAGAAGGGCTGAAGGGCTGCTCATGTATACCAACATGGTAACCTGTAATATTTGGAATTTGTAACATTTTTCGATATGTTTGGTAAGACCACAAAATTCTTTACTTCCTCTGAAATATTCTGAGATAAAATATGTTCTAAGCTAACAAAAACTATCTTGACATTCCAACTGCATTCTCTTCAAGATGCTATTAGCAAGGACATGTGACTATTGATGGTAAAGTCACCTGCATGGTCCTCTGGACTATTTGCTCCTTCCATTCTTTCATTTATTCAAAACTTACCATTAGCAAACACTCATCCCCTTTTCCTAACACTGCAAATGACTGGCATTTAATGGACTCTGAAAATAACATTGGGTCCCTACCCTCAAGATGCTTCTAGACTAAGAAGGAACCCTTTTAACAATACATGATTTAAACTGAGCAATATGAAATAAGTTTGAATGGAATAACTCAATTCTACCAGTAATGTAATTACGTAAACTACCAGTAATGTCCGTTTAAGACATCCTGTCCTTGGCAAAGCTACATTGCATCTTGAAAGATGAGTAGGATTTAATCAATTGGACAAGTTTGGGGAGCACATTTTAGGCAAAGAGAATAATGTGCCAAAGGGCAAACAAAGATCCACATATCAGGTTAAGGGAATGATAAGGCTTTGTCATAAGTGTTGTATGGGGAGAGACAGTGATAGAAGAGCTGTGTATTGAGGAGTTGTCCTTCATCGTGAAACTAATCAGGTGCCCTGAAATGGATTCATAAACACAAGTGTCATGATAAACAAATGGAAAACTCAAAAACTCTTGTTCAGAACTGCCAAATTTATAAAACTATCATCTGCAAAGGAGAACATTCATTCCCTTCCCCACAACCAGTCTTGCCTCTATTCCATCATTTCTAGCCAATAATAGGTAATAAAGTGTTGCTAATTTGGCAGTGATTTTGCCCCTTAGTATTTTTTCTATGAAAAGCCTTTCTGACCTCACCCTACATCATATCATATTCTACTTGCATCTATGTTAAGGTTCTAGTCACATTTAGCCTTGTATTTGTTGTCTCAGTTCCCTTATTACATAAAAATTTCCTTCAGGGACATGAATACTAGTGAGCACAACCACTGTGCCTTAGGAGGCAGGAACTCAGGCTCTACTTTCTCCATTTCTGCTTCCATTGGTTATTAAGTAAGTGAATTTAAGGCTTCCCTTGGAGTCCAGCCATCTCTCTCTCTCTCTCTTTCACTTTCTCTCTCTCTCTCTCTCTCTCTCTCTTTAAGCATACCTGAACATGCCAGTCCCAAAAAGCAGATGTAAACTGAACTGGCAGGAAGTGGAGGGGGAAGGAAGGTAAGAGGCACTGCCTAGGCCTCTACCCAGCTTTTGACCGGGACTCTAAACTGTGTAGATCTTAATAAAGTGGTGCCCACATTCTCATCCTTCTATTATTCCCTATAGTGAAACCCACGGATAGTTGAAGTAATTGTCATGGAATGATCAGGTGTCCTAACTGTGATTATACTATCATCTGATACCTTCCTTAACTTCTGCCTATATATGATAGATCCTCACCAAAACTCTCAAGGATACACTAATGGTCTATCCCCCACTAATTTTTTTAATCTAATCCCAGTAAAATGGAAAATGAAGATTTAAAAATCTCACTGGAAAAAAAAATTAAAAAAATAAAAATCTCACTGGATAATCCCATCATAAGGGGTAGACATTGCCACAATTAAAGCAGTCAGATTATCAGTGTAAAAAGTAACCTGAAGATATATTTTTAAAACTGCATTGAATTTGGCAGTAGATATCAATTGAGAACATCCTATTTATCAGACTTTTTGCTCAGCTAAGAATGCAAAGATTAAATACAGTACTTCCCTTAAAGAGATTTTTTTATAAGAGAACTAAGATAACAAATATAAGGCTAAAGATGACAAGAGGTTTCAGAGAAGTATAAATAAAATATGGTATGGAACAGGGAATGCATAGGATGAAGTCAGAAAATTTATCCTATCCAGGAGCCCCTGGCCTGTGCCTGCTTTGGTTCTAGCCACCTCCACTAAAGAAACCCTTGTGTGGGGCACCCCAAGACACTGGCTTGCACCCACTCCAGCTTCAGTGGCCCCAACAGGGTACTCTGTGTGTAAAGAGTCCCAAGAAACTCTAGCGTGCATCCACTATCTTGCCAGGACAGCCTTTGTACTAAGAACAGAGGGACCACACCAGCCCAAGCTGTCCCACCAGGGCACCCCCTGCAGGAAGCTTCCCAAGAGCCCCCAGTCCACATCCAACCTTGGCTCTAGCCACCCTGTCAGAGTACCCTTCATGGGGAAAGTTTGGAACACCCACTTCGGTTTCACCAGTCCTGCCAAGGTGCCCTCAGTATGTCTAGTCCTAGGACTCGCTCACCTCCACTTAGACTGACTTCAGCTTCAGCTGTTCTGCCAAGGCATCCTCTGCATGGAAAACTCAGAGACTACACTGGCTCGTCCCCACTTCAGCTACAGCCCTGCCAGGTTGTTCTCTACACAAGGAGGCCTGAAACCTCCGAACTTACACCACTTCAGGTTCAGCTCTCCTGCAGGGTGTTCTCTGCAGTAGAACCACCGAGACTACACCCACTTCAGCTTTAGTTATCCTGCCTGGTGCCCACTGTGTAGAAAGCCCCAGAACTACAACAGTCAGCATCAGCTTTTGTTTCTTGCCAGTGCATCTATAATGTGTAGAGCCACGAGATCCCTCAGCTTGTTCCACTTTAGCTGCAAATGCCCTGCCAGGAAAAGCGGGAACTTTAAAAATCCGCGACAGAAAGGCGCTGAGCGGGGAGCCCGGGCGGAGCCGCGGAGGGGCCGTGGGGCCTCCAGCCTCCCGGGGTCACTGGCAGGACGTGCGCCCGGGGCAGGGCGCCCCACACCCCGCGGGCCGAGCGCGGGAAAGGGCTGGAGCGCCCGGCGGGGCCTCGGGGAGCAGCCGGGCGGGCGGGCGGGCGGGCGGGCGGGGGCTCCGGGCGGAGGGGGCTGCGCCCTGCTGCCTTCGGGAGCCGCGGCCCCGGGAGCGACCCCAGCAGCGCAGGCCCCGGAGCCCAGGGCGTGGGGGACACGGCCGGGACCCTGCGCTCCCCCCGGGACGGGGAGGCGGGGAGGGCCCGGGACGGCGGGGACGCTCCTGCCGCCGCCGCCGGGCGCCCCCGAGCTGTGCGGGGCCGCGCCCCCCGCCCCGGAGCATCCAGGCCAGTGCGGACGGGGAGCTGCGGTCGGTACCGCGGGAGCTGACGCCGGGGCTGGGGACCCGGCCGCCGCCAGGGGGGTTGTCCCTCCTGGGTCACCCTGCGCCTGGGAGGGGCGGGGCCGCCAGGGGACGGGGCCTCACGGGGTCAGCAGCAGGGGCGGAGCATCTCCCCAGGTGCACACACCTGAGAACCGGCACAGCAGGCCCCGCCCCAGAAGACCAGCTGGAAGGACGGGGAAGGGCAAGTTCTCCACCCAGCAGCGCTGGAAAGCTCCAGGGGAAGTGCAGGGATTTACAGTGTATAGAACCAGAGGGTACCCCTCCTTTTTCCCCCCTTTTTCCAGTACACCTCAATTTTATATCTGACTAAAAATTTCCAATTTTTTTCTTTTCCCACCTTAACTACAATATTTTTCCACCTCTTCATTTTTAAGTTTCTTCCTTTTTGACTTTCATATTTCTACAATTACAGGTCTTAGATATATTTTCCACTTCTAGATTCCCTTCAACATACTCAACTTAATTTCAGGAGATATATAAGTTTTGTGTGTGTGTGTGTGTGTGTGTGTGTGTTTTGTTTTCCCTGCCTCATTTTGTTCTACAATGGCGGAAGTTAATATCTTCTAAAACAACAATCATGCACGCAGAACCAAGTGGTATACCATGTTGGTTCATTCTGTGAGATTATATTCTCTCTTCATTTGCATTCTGTCCCCTCTTTTATCTCGTTTATGTCTTGATGGTCAATTTTGGGGCTCTCTACAAGCATTTCTGGTTTATATAAATTTGGGACTGAGCATCTGCTACCATACAGAACTTAATACAATCAGAACCAAGAGGATTACCCTCTAGGACTCCTCAGGTAGACTACATTCTCCCTCCACTACAACTTCCTCACCACCACCATCTCCCAGTCCCCTCCTTTTTTTTCTTTCTTTTTTTTTCCTCTTTACTTTTGCTTTTTTCTCTTCTTTTTTTTTTTCTCTATTCTTTTTTTTTTCTTCTTTGGGATTCTTGGCTTTTTTTTTTACTACTTTGTTTTAAAATTTGTTTTTCACTTTAGTGGTCCTTTTGTTTTATTTCATTCTGATCTTTGTTTTCATTTTATGGTCTCTGACCTCATCAGATCATCTAGGGTAAAATTTAGTAGGGTTGTGATTGATATTCTTCACTCAGCCCGCTCATACAGCCACTCTGCACTGAGCAAAATGACTAGAAGGAAGAACCCACCACAAATGAAAGAATCAGAAACAGTACTCTCTGCCACAGAAATACAGAATTTAGATTACAATTTGATGTCAGAAAGCCGATTCAGAAGCACAATTATAAAGCTACTGGTGACTCTGGAAAAAAAAAGCATAAAAGATTCAAGAGACTTCATGACTGCACAATTTAGATCTAATCAGGCCGAAATTAAAAATCAATTAAATGAGATGCATTCCAAACTGGAGGTCCTAATGATGAGGGTTAATGAGGTGGAAGAAAGAGTGAGTGACGTAGAAGACAAGTTGATGGCAAGGAAAGAAGCTGAGGAAAAAAAGAGAAAAATAATTAAAAGATCATGAGGAAAGGTTAAGGGAAATAAATGACAGCCTCACGAGGAAAAATCTATGTATAATTTGGGTTCCAGAGAGCACTGAGAAGGACAGAGGGACAAAAAGTATACTTGAACAAATCATAGCTGAGAACTTCCTTAACTTAGGGAGTGAAACAGGCATTCAGATCCAGGAGATAGAGAGGCTCCCCCCACCCAAAATCAATAAAAACCATTCAACACCTCAACATTTAATAATGAAACTTGCAAATTCCAAAGGTAAAGAGAAAATCCTTAAAGCAGCAAGAGACAAGAGATTCCTAAATTATATGGAGAGAAATATTAGATTAACAGCAGACCTCTCCACAGAGACCTGCCAGGCCAGAAAGGGCTGGCAGGATATATTCAGGGCACTAAATGAGAAGAGCATGCAGCCAAGAATACTCTATCCAGCAAGGGTCTCATTCAGAAGAGGAGAGATAAAAAGTTTCCATGATAGGCAGAAACTGAAAGAATATGTGACTACCAAACCAGCTCTTCAAGAAGTATTAAGGGGGACCCTGTAAAAGAAAGAGGAAGCCCAAAGAAATAAGCCACAAAAACAGGGACTGAATAGGTATTATGATGACACTAAATTCCTATCTTTCAATAGTAACTCTGAACGTGAATGGGTTTAATGATCCCATCAAAAGACGCAGGGTTTTGGACAGGATAGAAAAGCAAGATACAACTATTTGCTGTCTACAAGAGACTCATTTTAGACCTAAGAACACCTCCAGTCTAAAAATGAAAGGTTGGAGAACCATTTATCATTCAAATGGTCCTCAAAAGAAAGCTGGAGTAGTAATCTTCATATCAGATAAATAAAAGTTTATCCCAAAGACTGTAGTAAGATATGAAAAAGGACATTATATCATACTTAAAAGGTCTATCCAACAAGAAGACCTAACAACCACGAATATTTATGCCCCTAAAGTGGGAGCTGCCAAGTATATCAATTAACCAAAGTAAAGACATATGTAGATAATAATATACTAATAGTAGGAGACTTCAACACGGCACTTTCTGCAGATGACAGATATTCTAAGCACAACATCACCAAAGAAACAAGGGCTTTAAATGATACACTGGACCAGTTGGATTTCAGAGACATATACAGAACTTTCCATCCGAATGCAACTGAATACACATTCTTCTCAAGTGCACATGGAACTCTCTCCAGAATAGACCACACACTGGATCACAAATCAAGTCTCAACCAATATGAAAAGATTGGAATTATTCCCTGCATATTTTTAGACCACATACTTTGAAACTCGAACTCAATCACAAGAAATTTGGAAGAGACTCAAACACGTGGAGGTTAAAGAAAATCTACTAAAAGATGAATGTGTCAACCAGGAAATTAGAGAAGAATTATAAAGATTCATGGAAACGAAAATGAAGATACAACTGTTCAAAATCTTTGGGATACAGCAAAAACAGTCCTAAGAAGGAAATACATTGCAATACAAGCCTCCCTCAAAAAGCTGGAAAAAAAACTCAAATACACAAGCTAACCTCACATCTAAAGAACTGGAAAAAGAACAGCAAACACAACCTACACCAAGCAGAAGAAGAGAGATAATAAAGATTCAAGCAGAACTCAATGAAATAGAGACCAGAAGAACTGTAGAACAGATCAACAAAACCAGGAGTCAGTTCTTTGAAAGAATTAATAGGATAGATAAACCATTAGCCAGCCTTATTAAAAACAAAAGAGAAAAGACTCAAATTAATAAAATCATGAATGAAAAAGAAGAGATCACAACCAATACCAAGGAAATACAAACGATTTTAAATACATATTATGAGCAGCTATATGACAATAAATTAGGCAATCTAGAAGAAATGGACACATGTTTGGAAAAATCACAAACTACCAAAACTGGAGCAGGAAGAAATAGAAAACCTGAACAGGCCACTAACCAGGGAGGAAATTGAAGCAGTCATCAAAACCCTCCCAAGACACAAAAGCTCAGGGCCAGATGGTTTCCCGGGGAAGTTCTATCAAATGTTTAAAGAAGAAACAATACCTATTCTACTAAAGCTGTTCTGAAAGATAGAAAGGGATGGAATACTTCTAAACTCATTTTATGAGGCCAGTATTACCTTAATTCCAAAACCAAAGACTCCACCAAAAGGACAAGTAGAGATCAATATCCTTGATGAACACAGATGCAGAAATTCTCAACAAGATACTAGTCAATAGATCCAACAGTGCATTAAGAAGATTATTCACCATGACCAAGTGGGCTTTATCCCAGGATGCAAGATTGGTTCAACACTTGTAAAACAATCAATGTGATAGATCATATGAACAAGAGAAAAAACAAGAACCAGATCAATGGAGCACTATAGAGAACCCAGAAATTCCCTCAACTCTATGGTCAACTAATATTCAACAAAGCAGGAAAGACTATCCATTGGAAAAAGGACAGTCTCTTCATTAAATGGTGCTGGGAAATTGGACAGCCACATGAGAAGAATGAAACTAAACCATTCTCTTACACCATACACGAAGATAACTCAAAATGGATGAAAGATCTAAATGTGAGACACGAATCCATCAAAATCATAGAGGACAACACAGGCAACACCCTTTTTGAGCTTGGCCACAGCAACTTTTTGCAAGTTCAAGTAAAAATGAACTATCAGGACTTGATCAATATAAAAAGCTTCTGCGCAGCAAAAGAAACAGTCAACAAAACTAAAAGACAACTTACAGAATGGGAGAAAATATTTGTAAATGACGTATCAGATAAAGGGCTAGTATTCAAGATCTATAAAGAACTTATTAAACTCAACAGCAAAGAAACAAACAATCCAATCATGAAATGGGCAAAAGACATGAACAGAAATTTCACCAAAGAAGACATACACATGGCCAACAAGCACATGAGAAAATGCTCCACATCACTTGCCATCAGGGAAATACAAATGGAAACCACAATGAGATACCACCTCACACCAGTGAGAATGGCTAATATTACCAAGACAGTAAACAATAAATATTGGTAAGGATATGGCAAAAAGAGAACCCTCTTGCACTGTTGATGGGGATGTGAACATACAGCCACTCTGGAAAACCGTGTGGAGGTCCCTCAAAGAGTTAAAATTATAGCTACCCTACGAGCCAGAAATTGCACTACTGGGGATTTACTCCAAAGATATAGATGCAGTGAAAATCTGAGACACTGCACCCCAATGCTTATAGCAGCAAGGTCCACAGTAACCAAATTGTGGAATGAGCCTCGGTGTCCATCAAAAGATGAATGGATAAAGAAGATGTGGTATATATATACAATGGAACATACTCAGCCATTAGAAAGAACGAATAGGGGGATCCCTGGGTGGCGCAGCGGTTTGGCGCCTGCCTTTGGCCCAGGGCGCGATCCTGGAGACCCGGGATCGAATCCCACGTCGGGCTCCCGGTGCATGGAGCCTGCTTCTCCCTCTGCCTGTGTCTCTGCCCCCCTCTCTCTCTCTCTCTCTCTCTCTGTGACTATCATAAATAAATAAAAATTAAAAAAAAAATTAAAAAAAAAAAAGAAAGAACGAATACCCACCATTTACTTCAACATGGATGGAACTTGAGGGTATTATGCTGAATGAAGAAAGTCAGTCAGAAAAGACAATCATCATATAGTTTCACTCATACAGGGAATATTAAAAAATAGTGAAAGGGATTATAGGGGAAAGGAAGAAAATGAGTGGGAAAAATCAGAGAGGGAGACAAAACATAAGAGACACCTAACTCTGGGACACAACAAGGGGTAGTGGAAGGGGAGGTGGGTGGGGGATGAGGTGACTGGGTGATGAGCAGTGAGGGGGGCACTTGATGGGATGAGCCCTGGATATTATACTATATGTTGGCAAATCAAACTCCAATAAAAAATATACCAAAAAAAGTCACAAATCATATCCAGTTTACATAGGGTATCCATATAGAAGACTACCTCTTTAAGTTTAGCTAGATAGCTGTTCAGTGTAACCTACGGAAAACAAAAACAGAAAATTAAGCAAAATGTAAAGACAGAGAAATAAGCTCCAAAAGAAAAATTAAGATAAAACCTCAGATATAGAACTAATGATAAGCAATAGGCCTGAAAAAATTTAAAGTAATGATTGTAAAGTTGCACAATGGACTTGACAGAAGAGTGAGAGAATTAACTGAGAAATTCAACTAAGAACTACAACAAAGAACTTCAACAAAGAAAATATTAAAAAGAACCAGAGTTCGGGCAGCCCAGGTGGCGCAGTGGTTTAGCGCCACCTGCAGCCCAGGGTGTGATCCTGGAGACCGGAGATCGAGTCCCATGACCGGCTCTCTGCATGGAGCCTGCTTCTCTCTCTGCCTGTGTCTCTGCCTCTCTCTCTCTCTCTCTCTGAATAAATAAATAAAATCTTAAAAAAAAAAAAAGAACCATAGTTCAAGAATACAATAATTTAAATGAAAAACTACACTAGAAGGATCAATAGTGGATTAGTGAATGCAGAATAGATAAGCAATCCAGAAAACGGGATTAATGAAAAGGGCCCAAGCTGAACAGCAAAAAGTAAACAGACTTTTTTTTATAAATAGAATTTTTTTTAATGAGGATACATTAAGGGATCTCTTTGACAACACCAAGCAAACATTCACATTATAGAGTCTCACAAGAATAGAGAGAGAGGGTCAGAACACTTATTTGAAGAAATAATAGCTGAGAACTTCTCTCACCCAGGGAGGGAAACAGACATCCAGTTTTAGGAATAACAGAGAGTTCTAAACATTTTGCCTGCAAGAAGTCTATACTATGAAACAGAATAATTAAAATGCCGAAGGTTAAAAATAAAGAATTTAACTATTCTTAACTATTCTATTGCCTATAAGCAGTAAGAGAGGAGCAAAAAGTTATATACAAGGAAAACTCCATAAGATTTTCAGCTGATTTTTTCAGTAGAACCTTTGCCGGCCAGAAGAAAGTGGCATGACATATTTGAAGTGCTGAGAGGAAAAACACCTACTACCAAAAATATTCCACCCAGCAAGATTATCATTCAGAATTAAAGGAAATGTAAAAAACTTCCCAAACAAGCAAATTAAAGGAGTTTATCACCACCAAAACAGCCTAATAAAATCAAAACCCATCTACATACTGTCTATAAGAGACTCACTTCAGATTTAAAGTCATCCAAAGACTAAAAATGAAGAGAAGGAAAAACATCTATCATACAAACGCCATTAAAAAACAAAACAGGGTAGTTATACTTATATTAGACAAAATATGCATTAAAGAAGTATTGTAATAAGAGAAAAATGGGTGCTACATAATGATAAAGAAAGCAATCCAAAAGAAGATAAAACAGTTGTAAATATCTATGCAGCTGATATGAGAGCGCCTAACTACATAAAGCAAATATTAATGGACATAAGGAAGAAGTCAATGGTAATATAATAATAGTAGGGGACTTTAGCACCCAATGTACAATGATAGATCATCCAGGCAGAAAATAATTAGGGAAACATTGCCTTTGTAGGACACATTAGACCAGATGGACACAATATATATATACAGAACATTCCATTCCTAAACAACACAGTACACATTCTTTTCTAGTGCACAGGGACCATTCTCTAGGATTGATTGCATGTTAGGCCACAAAACAAGGCTCAATAAATTTAAGAAGACCGAAGTCATAATATGAAAGTTTTCCACCATAACAGAATGCAACTAGAAATCAATTGAACACACACACACACACACAGACACACAAAGAGACATAAAACAAAAATCTAACCCCAAAACACCCTGAAAAAAACAGAAACACATATAGGCTAAACAATATGCTACTAAACAACCAATGGGTTAACAAAGAAATCAAATAAGAAGTTAAAAAATGTATATAGACTAATGTAAATGAAACACAATGGTCCAAAATCTTTGGGAATCAATTAAAGTATTTCTAAAAGGAAAATACACAGCAATCCAGACCTCCCTCAAGACACAAGAGAAAACTCAATCTAATCTTACACCTAAAGTAACTACAAAAATAAATAAATAAATAAATAAATAAATAAATAAAGCCTAAGGTTAATAGAGGAAGAAAGTAATATAAACCACAACAGAAATCAATGACATAGACTATAATAATAATAATAATAGAAAAGATCGGTGAAACCAAGAACTAGTTGTTTGAAAAGATAAATAAAATTGATAAAATGTTAACAAGACTCATGAAGAATAAAAGAGAAAGGACCCAAATAAATAATAAACAAAATATGAGAAGTAACAATTGACACTACAGAAATACAAACCATTATGAGACTACTACCAAAAATTACATGCCAACAAATTGGAGAATCTAGAAATAGGTAAATCCCTATAAAATACAATCTTATAAATCTTAGTAAGGAAAAAAATAGAAAATCAAAACAGACCAAAAACTGAGAACTTTTCCTTTAAGATCAGCACCAAGACAAGGATGTCTACTCTTGCCACTTTCACTTAATATAGTACAGGAAGTCCTAGCCTAAGCAATCACACAAGAGAAAAAAAAAAAGAGGCATCCATATTGGCAAGGAAGAAGTTAAACCATCACTATTTGCAGATGACATGATACTATACATAACAAACCCTGAAGACTCCACCCAAAAAGCTATTAGAAGTAATAAATGTATTCAATAAAGTTGTAGGATACAAAATTAATACCCAGATATCAGTTGTGTTTCTATGCAGGAATAACAAAGTAGCAGACATAGAAATTAAGAATATAACTCCATTCATAATTGCACCAAAAAGCCCTCAAAATATCCAAGAATTAAGTCAACCAAGGAGGTAAAGACTTGTACACTGAAAACTATCAAACATTGATGAAAGAAATGAAAGATGATACAAACAAATGGAAACATCCAATGCTCATGAATTGGATAAATTAATGTTACAAAAATGTTTATACTACCCAACGCAATCTACAGATCAAATGTAATACCCATCAAAATACCCACAGCATTTCTTAAAGCTAGAAAAAAAATAACACTATAATTTGTATGGAACCACAGAAACCCCAAAACCAAAGCAATCTTGAGAAAGAACAAAGCTGAAGATAGCACAATTCCAAATTTCAAGATACACTTCAAAGATGTAGTAATCAAAAAAACAAAACAAAACAAAACAAAAACAAAAACAAAAAACAAAACAAAAAACAAAAACCCCAAAAATGAAGTAATCAAAACAGTATGATACTGGCATAAAAGTAGACACATAGATCAGTGGAATAGAATAGATATCCCTGAAATAAATCCACATTATACAGTGAATTAGTCTACAACAAAGGAGGTAAGAACATACATGAGGAAAATACAAGGCACTGAGGGGGGCACTTGACAGGATGAGCACTGGAGGTTATACTATATGTTGGCAAATTGAACGTCAATAAAAACATTTAAAAAATTAAAAATTAAAATAAAAAATAAAAAATAAATGGTGCTAGGAAAACTACATAAAAGCTACAAAAAATAGCTACATGCAAAAGAATGAAACTAGACCACTTTTTTTACACCATACACAAAAAAATAAGCTAAAACTGGATTAAAAACCTACATGTGAGACCTGAATCCTTAAAATTCCTAAAAGATAACATAGGAAGCAACTTCTTTTGGCATCAGGTTTAGCAACATCTTTCTAGATATGTCTCCTGAAGCAAGAGAAACAAAAGCAAAAATACTTTTGGGACCATATCAAAATAAAAAGCTTTTGCACAGCAAAGGAAACCATGAACAAAACAAAAAGGTAATGTTCCAAATGGGAGAAAATATTTGAAAAAAATATATTTGGTAAAGGCTTAATATCCAAAATATATAAAGAATGTCTATAACTCAACACACACACACACACACACACACAAATCCAATTAAAAAATAGCAGAAGACCTGAATAGATTTTTCCAAAGAAGTCAGATGGTCAACTGTCATATGAGAAGATGCTCAACATCACTGATCATCAAAGAAATGCAAATCAAAACTATAAAGTAATATTACCTCACACCAGTCAGAATGGCCAGTATCAAAAAAAGATGAGAAATCACAAGTGTTGGTGAAGATGAGGACTAAAAGGAACCCTCATGCACTGTTGGTGGTAATGGGAATTAGTACTGCCACTGTGAAACAAATGGCATGGAATTTTGTCAAAAAATTAAAAATAAAAATACCATATGACTCAATTCCAAAATTGGGTATTAACCCAAAGAAAATGAAAAAATATACTTCAAGACTCCTATATTTTTGCAGCATTATTTCTAGCAGCTAAGATATGGAAGCAACCCACATTTCCATAGATAGATAAATGGATAAAGAAGATGTGGTATATAAATACAATGGAATTTTATACAGCTATAAAAAAGGAATGAGATATTGCCATTTGCAATATAGATGGATATATGGATCCATGGATAAATCCAGATAGTCTTATGCTAAAAGAAATAAGTCAGAGAAAAGACAAATACCATATGATTTTACCTATATGTAGATCCCATGAAAATAATATAAATGACTAAATGAACAGTAGAATTAGATGTATAAATACAGAAAACAAACTGATGGCTGCTAAAGAGGAAGGGGTTAAGGGGTTGGGCAAAATGAATGAAGAGTAGTGGGAGATACAGGCTTCGAGTTACAGAATAAATAAGTCAGGTAAGTCAGGGGAATAAAAGGTACAGAAGGGAGAATATAGTCAATGGTATTGTAATAGCATTGTATGGTGACAGATTATAGCTACATTTGTGAGCATAGCATAATGAATGTATAGAGTTGTTGAATCATTACGTACCTAAAACTAATGTAACATTGAGTGTCAAATGCTTAAATAAAAAAAATTGCTCAAATAAAAAATAACAACTAAAAAGGAGAGTTTTACTTTGTCATACTGAACATCCAACTCATTTTGAATCTCTTTTAGTTGAACATGTCTACCTTGTGCACAAATACCCTCTTTCCCAGCATTGCTGTGATACTTGAAAAACTGACAGAATTTTAATAGAAAAAAAATCTAGGAAGAGGGAATTTTAGTGGAGGAAGTAAATGAAGACAAAGTTTTAAAGAATGTTGGATTCTTTCTTATAGCCAAAAGAGTCATGGGATATGAAGCCTGGATTAAGGGTATTTTTTCTCCCTGCTGACTCTCATTGCATGAGGTTCTCAATCTCTTTGCCAATTTTCCCTCTATGTCTCCAACAGGCTAGGATATATACAGGCTTTTTTCCATTTTGCATCTGGATGGTACTTTTTAAATCATCTTCTTTGTTTTTGAACCTCTCTTGGGTTTTAAAAACCCAGCAAATATTTCTTAGAACATTTCTTTCAAGCTCTCCCTCTCTCTAACCAAATCACTAGAAGGTATACAAAAATGCAAGGTTTCTCCAAGATGAATTTTCTGTAAGCTTTCAAAATAATGTCTCCTTTGAGAAATCAAATAAATTCAAGGAAATAACAAATCATGGTTTGTTCTAAAAAAAAGCACTTTATTCAGAAGTGCACCTGTAATAGAAATCAAGTTTTTATGTCAAGATAGGGTCTGTAATAAAACTAGGAGCATTTGACCTGTGAAAACTCCTCTGGGTAGACCCACAGACTACCTAGTCTCTGTGCTTCAATTCAATGTCAGCTCTATTCTTTATGTAATACATAGGACTTTTGTTTAACTTCCAAGGATATTTTCCAGCCTATCCTCGAAAGGTTGCCAAGGACTAGACAGCCCCGAGATTTCCCTCTCCTAACCCCAGCCAAGAAGGCCCCTTGCATACATCTATACCTGCCTTCAAAGATGCAGAATGATAACCTGCAAATCCAGCATTGTAATAAATAGAGCTTATTTGGCAGCGGGGCTATAAATAGGGTGCTTTAGAACTCAAGGTGCATTCAGCCTGCTTCTGTCAGCAAAGACTAAGAAAGAAGGCTGTATTATTATAGCAGGAGCAAGTAAACAGGATTTTCTCACCACTAAAAGCAGGACATAATATACTCAACACACCTGCTTGTGCTGGATCATAAATCAACCATCAGTTCTGAGCAGCACATAAAGGGCTTTCCCTCATCACAGTTACTAAAGTAAAAGAGCACACATAGACAGCTCATCATTGAAAAAAAGAAATTAGTCATTTGGTCTTCTATATTTTCTTGTGATGCTTTTAGTTAGTAGGTACTGTGTATGTCGATGTGACTCTACAGTGTTTAGTTGATAAGTCTAGGTGAAAAAGAGGGCAGAGGTGAACATATCAGACACTGAAAAATCAAAGTGGGGATTCTGAATACAAGGAAGATGTATCAGATGGCTCTAGGCAGTCACAATGACTAGAGCTAGGAGGTCAAGGTGGAGCAACAAATGAAAGGATTTTCTATAAATCAGAGTTATTCAAAGAAAAAAACCATCCCTGGAAATATTCTAGCAGAAGGTGATTGGCCATTTGGTCAAAGATTTTAGATTAGTCATGGATGCTAGAAGGGGAAGCATAGTAAGAATGGGTAGCCAGGATATTCACTCATGGTTCCTTTCATCTTCACATGTTCTAATAAATCAACTTCTCTCAGATTACATATTAAGTCATAGTCCATGTGGAAGAGCTCAATCCTATTCATTCAGGAAAATACATCCATTTTATCCATAGTCCCAAAAGTTTCAGTGTTCCCTCATCTAGCCACCAGGCAAAGGAATATTGGAATATTTTCATCTTTAAAATAAATTGGGATTGTCTCTGCTTGCATTATAAAAAGGGCTAAATTTTGGGATATCTATTTTGTTGCTCTTTTGAATGCACTAGGGATGCCTTTTACATAAAGAAATCCTACAAAGAAATTAACCAGGATTTTAGGGGGTCACTTTTTTATTTACCATTTTTTTAGTCCATATTATGGTCACCTCTAGAGGCAAATGGAACTCTTGCCTTAATTTGGTTCAGATGTCATGATTGATGATGGAAGCACACACCAAGAAAGTATGACAAGGCTTATTACTTACATAATTGGGTTCACTAGGAGAGGGGGACATTCCTCTCAAAAAGGTCTGAAATAGCTTGAGAGGGCAAAGAAAGGAGATAGGCCGGGGCTTCTATTGTTTTTAGGAGATGAGTCTGAGTGAGAGTTCCCATGTGGCAGGGACTTTGTGGTTTGAATCTCCTGCTGGCACCAAAGGATGGAGTATCGAAGATTTATAATCTATTTGTCTAGATGTGAGACAAAAAGGGAAGAGGGTGAAGAGAGGTCTAAAAGCTGTCAGAATCGGACAACCAAAAACGGAGTCAAGGTTCTGATTTAGGATGGCCCTGAACTCACTTCCATGGACACATGAATTTTATAGCTATTTATAGACCCATTCCTCCTAAAGAACTGATAACTGACTGAATAGTTTCTGCACAATAAGAGACAGAAAGAATGGCAAGAGAAGCAGAGATGTGATGAAGGGAACACCCAACCCAACACTATAAACTGCAGTGGGAAGAGATAGTATTAAGAGACCATGAACAGATTCCTCTATGTTAGGGCACAACAAAAATGTCACAATTTAAAAGAGCAACTAATTTATAAAAGATCCAGCCCTAGAACTCTGCCAAATGGTGGGGGAACTGCTAGAAATCTCCCTGGATCAAAGCGACTAGCTAGTACCACAGTTTACAATCCCCTTTTGTCTTGAGAGGGAAGATTGGAGCAGGGTCCAGACACCATAGCCAGATTTTCACCTCAGCTAGCACCTGGTCCCTAGCCCACATTACACTGGGACATAGGGGGAAAAAAGCTGTGAGTTAAAAAAGCAACTAGCCTTATAAAAAAGCCAGTCCTGGAATTCTGCTAAATAGCAAGGTTGGTAGGAAGTATGGGTAAGGGAACAAAGGGGGAGGCTGTTGCTAGAACTTTCTCTGAGTCAGAGGGACTAGTAAAAAAAACTCAATTTATGCTCCCACTCCACCTTGATAATGTGACAGGAGCAGAGTCCTGGCACCCTAACCATCATGCTGCTTCAGTGAACCCAAGTCCATTAGCCCATACTACCCAAGCTGTAAAAATCAAACTGATATCCCGTGGCTTATACCCATTTCAGCTTCAACTGTCCTGCTAGGGTCTATTCTGCACATAGAGACCTGGGAATTTCCCAGCCTGCACCCACTTCAACTTCAGTTGTCCTAGCATGGCACTTTCTACATAGAGAAACCTAAGACCACACAGGCTTATGCCAAAATAAGCTCCAGCCATCCCACCAGGGCAGCCCCAGCAAAGCCCCCAAGCCTCCAGCCACAGCTCTAGCCTACCATCAAAAATCATCAAGCATAAATGGTCTACAAATAACAACAATTACACAATATGACTCCTTTAAGTCTAGAAGTAGTTGTTTCACTTATTTCATAGAAACAAATACATTAAGAAAAATGGGGATACAGAAGAATATGCTCCAAAAGAAAGAAAACAAAACCCTGGAAAAGGAACTGAGGTAGAGATAAGCAATATGCCTGATAAAGAGTTTGAAGTAATGATGGTAAAGGTGCTCATATGCTGGAAAGAATAGTGGGTGCACTCGGTGAGATCTTTAACTAACAGACAGAAAATATAAAAAATCCAATATAGTTTGAAGAATACAATAACTGAAATGAAAAATATACTGGTGGGAACCAACAGATTAGTAGACGCAGAAAATAGAGGACAGAGTAATTGATAGGACCCAAGCAAAAACTAAACATATATATATATATATATACACATATATATATATTTTTAATGAGGATAGGTTAAGGGATCACTTAGACAACATCAAAAAAACCAATATTCACATGATAGGGTTCCCACAAGGAGAAAAGAGAGAGCAAGGGGCAGAAAGCTATTTGAAGAAATAATAGCTAAGTACTTCCTTAACTTAAGGAAAGAAATAGACATCTAGTTTTAGGAAACAGAGTTCCAAACACAATGGACCCCCCCAAATGTCCATGACATGAAACATAATAATTAAAATGTAAAAAATTAAAGGTAAAGAGAATTTAAAAGCAGTGCAAGGGAAACCCCATACAGTATTCAGCTGTTTTTTTCAGGAGAAACTTTGAAGATCAAAAGAAAGTGGCATGATATATTTAAATTGTTGAAAATAAAGAAAACCTACAACCAAGAATATTCTACCTAACAAGATTATCATTCAGCACTGAAAAAGAAATAATTTCCCACACAAACAAAAGTTAAAGGAGCTTATCACACTAAATCAACCTAATAAGAAATGATAAAGGGTTTTTTTTAAGTGGGAAAAAAGGCCATAATAACACATGTAAATTATGAATGGACAAGTGTTGGTAAGGATGTGGAGAAAAAGGAATCTTCTTGCACTATTGGTGTGAATGTAAACTAATGCAGCCACTGTGGAAAACAGTATGGAAGTTCCTCAAAAAATTAAAAATATAACTACCCTATGGTCTAGTAATTGTGCTACTGCTTATTTACCCCCAAAATACAAAAACACTAATTCAAAGGGGTATATGCACCCTATGTTTATAGCAGCATTATTTACTATAGACAAGATATGGACGTAGCCCAAATATCCACTGATAGATTAATGGATAAAGAAGATGTGGTACAATGGAATATTATTCAGCCATAAAAGGATGAAATTTTGCCATTTGCAATGCCATGGATGGAGGTGCAGTATAATCCTAAGTAAATCAGAGAAAGACAAATACCATATGATTCCACTAATATGTGGAATTTAAGAAACAAAACAAATTAACAAAGGAAAAGAGAGAAAGGCAAGATAAGAAACAGATTCTTAACTATTGAGAACAAATTATTGGTTACAAAGGGAAGATGGGTGGGAGGATGGGGGAAACTGGTGATGGGGGATTAAGGAGTGTACTGGTGATGAGCACTGGGTGATGTATGGAACTATCAAGTCACTATGTTGCACACTTGAAACTAATATAACACTGTATGTTATACAGTATAGAATACTGTAATTAAAATTAAAAGGAGTTCTAACATCTACAAATAAATAAATATAATAAAATCATCTTAAAAAACAAAGAAAATTATGAATAAAAATATGTAAAATGTGACAGTATATATCTTAAATGTGGAAAAAGAACTCTTGCACACTATTGGTGAGAATGAAAATTGGTGTAACTGCTATGGAAAAAATATGGAGGCTCGTCATAAAGTTAAAAATAGAAATACAGTATGATCCAGCAATTTTGCTATTGGGTATTGCTCAAAGAAACAAAAATATTAATTTGAAAAAATGTATGCATTCCTATATTTATTGCATTATTTACAATAACTAAGATATGGAATCAGCCCAAGTGTCCATTGACAGATGGATGGATAAAGTGGGGTGTACATGTGTATAAAATATTATATCAAAATATTTTTATATAATGGAATATTACTCAGCCTTAAAAAAGATAAGGATCTTGCCTTTTGCAGCAACATAAATGGACCTAGAGAATATTGTGCTAAGTGAAATAAGACAGAGACACAATACCATATGATTTTTATTTATACATGTAATCTAAAAAGCGTAACCAACAAATAAACAAATAAAAAGCAGAATAAGACCTAAAAATACACAGAATAAACATGTTTGTCAAAAGGAAAAAGGTAGTGGGATGGGCAAAATGGGTGAAGAGGAGTGGGAGATACAGGCTTCCAGTTACAGAACAAATAAGTCAGGGAAATAAAAGGCATAGCATAGGGAATATAGTCAATGGTATTGTAATAGCTTTATATGGTGACAAAGGGTAGCTACATTTGTGGTGAGCATAGGATCAGACAGAGAAGTTGAATCACTATGGTGTAATACCTGAAATTAATGTAATAGCATCAAGTAAACTAATTAAAAAAAATGGAGTCAACTCTTCATTACAATTCATTATAGTGGACTCATACTGCCTTTGCTTTGTCAACTCACTTTTAAACTTCTTTCTACATTTGGAGAACCTGCCATCAGGTGAGTCTTTTATAGAAGTAGGGATTTGCCTTTCAGCTGCCAGGAACCAAAAAGCCTAGACAGTGGGTTTCTCTGAAGCCTAGAAATAAGAGTGTAGGCAGGTAATCCAAACTAAGTCAAGCAGGAAACAGGATTCATTCAAAGATCATGGTTAATATTCAGGGCTGGCAAGAGCAGAAATACCAGTAGTGACAACCAGCAGTAGTGGCTGTGGTGTCCTATTCAAACTTTTCTTCTAGTATGTTTTTGGCTACAGTCTTGGCAATCTGCCTCCCTTGATTCTTTCCTATTTGTAGGTTTGGTTCTCCAGGCTTTCCATCTGTTTATGAACCAGATAAAATCTCCCCACAAATTTTATTTTTGCTTATGTTACCCAAAGTTGATTTCTGTTGTTTGCAGTGAAGAATCCTGTCTAGTTGATGAGTCTCACACACATACACATGCACATATGCACATGTGTATACAGATACTCTGAGCAGGAATACACTTATAGATAAACATAAGGACCGATCGAGGAAATAGCCTAACTTCACTTTTCAGCAAGTCTGTAGCATATTGTTCAATAATTTCAGTAGCTAGGCAACCTGGGTGGCTTAGCATTTTAGCGCCGCCTTTGGCCCAGTATGTGATCACGGGACTGAGTCCCATATTGGGCTCCCTGCATGGGGCCTGCTTCTCCCTGCCTGTGTCTCTGCCTCTCTCTATGTCTCTCATGAATAAATAAATAAAATCTTAAAAAAAAATAATTGGAGTAGCTATATCTTAGATATCTTTTCTAAAAAAGGAAGTATGATAGCAGAAAATTATAAGCTCTCAATTTTGCATTCAGAAATTAAAACATTTTGTATCGACACCAATAACCATAAGTCATAATTGCAACTAGAGATAAATTTTTAGAAGATAAGAAGATGGGTGACACACATACCTTTGAGAATGCAAAGACTGGGTGTAGAAATATCCTGATGGAGGCACACCTATATCTTGACAATATGAGATTAAGTTTATAGCTAGTTTGTTTGAAAAGTATGACTAGACACTCTCCTGTGACATTCTGCTCTTTAAGTGCATGTTTTATTGTTATTTCTTATAAAATACAATCCTTAACCTTGAGGCTGATTACTGAAAAAATGCTTTTTATATTTGTTATTGGATTTTGTATTTACTCTCTTTATGTTTTTAGAGGAAAATGTATTTGTTAGTATATGTTTGTTGTAGAAAATTGAATATAGTTATCTAAGTTATAATGTATGCATCCATTCTGGGATGATTTTCTCATTATAAGTGATCATGCTAACTTTATGTTCTAAGTACATATAAATCTCTTAAAGTTACTCTTTAGTCGAAGAGCATCATGACACTTGTCTCAGTTTTATTCCTTCATCAGTTTCAGAAAACTAAACTTGTAGTTCTAAATGACTTATTTATAAAAGAAATGAGAAGCTACTTTTAGCCACAGAAGAAAACAGAAATCATTGCCCTGTAATTATAAATAGTGAAAAGACAAACATATCTATGCATAGACATAATTGTGATGGTATTATCTGAAAACTTGTATTACTGAAAACTTGTAAATTTCTAGTATTCTAGAGAGAAGAGGAAAATTCACCTTGGGGGGGCAGGTTTTTTTTTTTTTTTTAATTAGTACTCTATTGGGTTTTCAGATTTCAAATGTAAAGTCAAGCTCCTATTCTGGAATACATGAGTATAATTAGGTAAAATCTTGTCTCAGCTGTGAGGAAAGATGTTGTCTCTATTTTTTTTTAAAGATGTTGTCTCTAAATTGTGCTGCTTGATAGCCACTGCCTACTAGAGACAAAATGGGCTATTTTTTTTTCTTTGAAACTGATTATTTGCTCATCAAATCTACTTCCTTTTCTTCTTGGATGTATACTTAGGTTAGGTCTCCCAGATTTCCTTATAGGTAGGTGTTGTTATGTGGCCGATAGAAGAAGAAAGAAAGTATACTTCAAGCTTGATATGTAAAGAACTCCCAAATCTGATCCTCTGTGCTTCTATTCCTTTCTCTGTTTAATGCAGATGAACACAATATCCTTGGAAGCCATATGATGAAGATGGCAGAGTCTCAAGGTTGAAGAGTATGGGTCTCTGAATTATTGACTGAAGAAGAGCCACTCTCAATTATAAAAATCCACTTTGAATTTTATGTGAATGGGAAACATGTCTATTACATTTGAGTCATTACACATTTCTGTCTCAACTTGTAGAGTAGACAGGCCTCTGCAATGTTGTGAGTGTGTGGTGTAGACTGGGGAGAGACACAGTCAATGGAGTAACTATATGGAGGGTCATAGCCTGGGGAGTGTGGGTGCAGTAATATGTAGCTTTCAGTGAACATGGTCTTTCTGCTTTGTAATTCTGAGTTGTAAAGTATTATTATCTGGTTTTTAGGTATATCTTTGGAAAATATGGGAGGGGACTGTTTCTGTTCTATATCAGCATTTGGGGAATATGGCAGAAAAAACCCTGCAGGACAACAGTAATTCAGAATAAGAACTGTCTGCAAAGATGGGAAATGTTTGTGACCAATGGAATAATTTCTTGGGAACTGCTCATAAATACATATGAGTAGAAACATGATAAAAGCCGCAGCCATAGGGTGCCTGGTTGTCTCAGTTGGTAAAGCATCTTCTTTTGGCTCAGGTCATGATGTCATGGTCCTGGGTTTGAGCCCTGCATCAGGCTCCCTCCTTAGCAGGGAGCCTGTTTTTCCCTCTATCTCTGCCTTCCACTCTCTCTGTTTGTGCTCTGCTTGTGTGTGTGTGTGTGTGTCAGATAAATAAATAAATAAATAAATAAATAAATAAATAAATAAATAGCATCTTTTTAAAAAATGCTGCAGCCACATGCCCTCTATTATTTGCATATTAAATGGTGAGTAGTCTCTGGAGCCCAGAAATTAGGATCTCTGAGTTACATAGTTTTACACACGGGCAAAATAATATTCCAGAGTATACACTGACATCCTACTTTAGTCTGATTCACCATAGTTTCAGACTCCTGCACACTTGACGGATAAAGGAGCATCTTCAGAGTAGAGATATCCCCACAGAGAAGTCACATTCTAAGCTTCTAAGTTTAAAAGACATCATGGTGTGAATCAGAAGTGATTTGCTCAGAGATACCAACAGCATAACATTGTTCTGTTTCTGCTCCACCTGCACTAATAAATCCTCTGAGCTTATGAGGTGGAAGTGCAAAGAGTATAAGAAGGCAGCCACCAAGGAATGTTTCTTGCCTCCTACCACTTTTCTGTACAAATAGAAGATACTGAGAATAAAAGATATTCCAGAAATGTGGGCATTTCTAGAGTAGGGAGACTGGAGTCCTGCTTCTCTTATGGAACGTTTTGAGTTTTATTTTTTGTTTGTCTTATTTTTTTAAGAGCTGAAGTTGACAAGTATTTCCCACAACACTGCCCTATTCATGATGGAGATCAATAGAGATGGTGGCAGGTGAATTTTGGCATCAGAGAGGCCTAAGATCAGCATCTTTTATTTTCTTTAGGTTAATAAGAGACATAGAGAAGTTCACTGTACCCAGGAGAACAGAACTTTGTTGAGAGGCAGCCTATAAGCCTGTCTGGGGATTCCCTTGGTTGTGCCAGGGAAGGCTCCACATCAGAATGTATGAGTACACTTAACCAAGCTGGAGACTGAAGGAGGACACAGCTGCAATTTACAAAAGATTGCCAACATCAGAGATCTGTGTACTGAATGAACATCTGCAACCTGCTCACTCACTAACTTCTGAAAGAAGCATTTGGGCATCCCCAGGGGCAAAACACATGCTGAGCCAGGGCATCATCAATGACTGAGAAGGGAAAAAAAACAAGAAATGAACCTGTCTCTCTCCTGTATCATCACGGAGCTATTGGCAAAGCCATTTCAAAATCCAGGTAGGGTTAGTCTGGGGAAGTAAGAACGTTGGAGGAAACTGATTAGAACTAAATCATGAACTAGAAATAACTGACTTGTCGAATCAGCTTTTTAAAAAGCTAAAAGTGATTTAATACTTTCTACTGTTAACAGAAATGGGGATTGGCCATATGCTAGTTCTTTTGGAATGCTGGGTTTGTGATGTAAGGGCCAAATCTCCTGCTTAAAAGCAAAGAGCTGAGTTAGTTAACAAATGGGTGATATATCTATAAAGTTATCTGCATCTTAAGTTAAAGTCAGATTATAAGTGAGGTGTGTATGTGTGTGCATGCACATAAGGATCAGAGTGAAGCTATGCTAAAATAAACAAAGGAAAGCAGATAGATATCTCAAACCCAGGCATTCAAATTGCCCAATCTTGGAATGGGTAAACAAATGAGGAAGTCAAATTTTTCATCTCCATCTTTCTTTTCTCTTACTCTCTATTTTTCTCACTTCCTTCCTTTTTATTTCTCAAGAAGAATGACAACTCAAAACCATTGCAATAGTTGAGCATATATAGCCTCCCTTCTCCGTCATCTGCTCTACTCAATGACTTTCCACCTGTCAGATTCCTTGCAATCTTCTTTTTGGCTTCATGCTCAAGAATACTACTCATGATTATACTCATTTTTCATTGAATCTGGCAAGGCCAAAAAGCTCCACTCGAATTAATCTCCCCATTTAGGAACTTCATCAGCAGAAAACACATCCATTCCTCAGCTCAGGTTGAGGTCTTTTATGCAATCTTGAGATGTTGCTGCTTAGGGACATAATGTAATGGGCAGTGCTAAAAGAAGCATTGCAGTTCTCAGGTCGTAACACCCAAAATTTGGGAATCATCTCCTCAACAATGGAAATGCACAATAGTGCTTGAATTGAGGAGGAAAGGAACTCCCTCTCCTCAAGTCCTTTACCCAAAGAAGTGACAAGGAGGTATACAGAAGCAGTGTTGGCTCCAAAATGACATATAGGGGCAGAGAGTATTACAGGCAAGGAGTAGAGACTCTGCCCAAGGAAATCCTTGTTATCAATAGCAATCCGTTCTGTCTCCTTAAAGCTCATTTGAGATGCCACCATGAAGTCATATTGAGTCTCCAATTTAAATATTTCCTAATGAGATTTTTTTTCCTGCTGGATATCTTAGAACATCTAACATGTAAATAGGTTACCCCTTAACATTTTAAATCTGATATGCCTAAAATGAATTGGAAAACAGAGTGGGAGTAGGGAGAGAGTAACTATGTAGTTTTCTTAATCCCAGATTTATTGGACAAGAGAATATATATTCTCCAGACTCCTCTTGCAGAAGTCTAGTGCCTAAAGGCATGTAGTTTGCAAAGTATTGATAAATATCAAACTCCCAAGGGTAAAAAAGAAAAAAAATCCAAAAGCTTGATTACAGCATTTCCCAAATAATGTCTCTTGGAATTTTATGCACCTGTAATATTCACCTGTTAAAGGATTCTGTGCTTAAATAGGGTTAGGGAAAATTGCCTTTGCTAGATGTCATTTAGCTTTTTGTCCACCTAAATACTTATTGATTAATCTATATCTTTATATCTTATCACCTTATCTTTGCAACATAATAACTTGTGTCTCTGCTTGCAGCAGAAGAGGTTTTACATATGATTCATTTCTATAGCTCCTCTCCTTGAGAACACCTTAAAAATAGAAGGTACTCAAGAAATATTTGTTGAATAAAAGAACAAAGAATAATCTGGGAGCCGTAGTTGACGACAGACTATAGTGCTGGATGGAAGAGAGGTATGATCCCTATATTGACTTGACGATAGGTCCGTTGTAATTAGGAGAGCCATGTCATTCATGACTGTGCCTAAACCCTTTAAAAGCTACAATGTGGTCTGCTACTTCCTCTGAAATGTGCATTCCCCATATATCTAGGGAAAAAGAGCAAAACCCATCGAGATGAAATAATGTCCAGAGGCTAAAATCAAGCTTCTTGGATGTTGTCCAAGGCTGGCCTAGTATGCAGGGTTTTTGCCTTGAGGACTGGCAGCAATATCTCCTCTGTGGAGATAATTGATCCTTAGCCCAGTGAGCAGATGTTATTAGAAGGATGATGTGTGTAGCAAAGGAGTGCCCCCAGGCCTTTGATAGCTTCCATGGTGGTTTCAACAGGAAGCTAAAGAAGCCGGCACCATTATATGTTTGTCTACATTATTCTCATGCTAAGAAACCCACCTTACTTAACATGATAGACTTCTTCTTCTTCTTTTTTTTTTTACATGATAGACTTCTAAAGGTAAAACACTATCACCTTCTCTTGGTATAACTTTGTCATTTCACTGTTTAAATATGGCTGAGAGAGAAGTAAATAACATTTTGCCTAGTTGGTGATTACTTTGCCTAGGAGTCAAAATTATCCCAGTGTGCCCTGGTTCCTGGTAGTTCTAGCTATCAAGTTGGTGTGAAGGGAAGAAAAGGCAGCATGGATCAATTCTTTCATAAATGCATTTCTTTGTTCATTAGCAATGAGTACTAGATGCCTACCATATCCCAATAATTGCTTAATTGACCCTTTAATATAAACCTGGCTGACTCACACAAACCTTGGGCATATAAAAAGCCTCTACAATACTTGCATTGGAAGTTATTTAGGTTTCAGCCAATCACTTCCTCTGTTATTCCTGTTCCTTCACTTTCTGGATCCAAATCCCCACTTTGACTCTGTAACTCAGCTTCTACTCTCCTTCTAACTAGTTGGTTTTCCTATCAGTAAGTTTCTTCAGAGAAACAAAAGCAAGAAGAAATAAATATGAGTAAGATTTATTTTAAGGAATCGACGCCATTGTAGGGATTGACAATCTCAAGTCTGACTAGCAGGCTGGAAACATGGGCAAGATTTGATGTTGTCTTGATTTTGAAATCTGTAGGGTGTCTGCAGGCTAGAAACTCAGGAGGGACTAGACATTGCAATCTTGAGTCTGAAAGTTGTAGAGCAGGCAGCAAGCTGTGAACTCCGACAGATGTCCATGTTACTCTCTTAGTGTAAAGTCACTTCTCCAGGAAATAGGTTTCTGCACTTAAGGCTTTCAACTGATTGAATGAGGCCTACAGATATAATCAAGGACAATCTCCTTTACTTAAAGCCAATTGATTGTAAATGTTAATTACAAGTATAAAACACCTTCACAGCAACATCTTGACTGGTGTTTGGCCAAACAGGTGGGTGCCATAAGCTTGCCCCGTTGACAGAAAATCTTTTTTTTTTTAATATAACAGAGCAAAAAAGCTCTTTTATTAATAATCCGATGTACATTAAATATCTTTGCAGCTGTTACATGAATGTTAGGTATCTGGCATATAAATGTATACACGCTTCCACATCTGATAGATTTATGCTGTACACGAGTCGTTCCACACAGAGCATGCCCTTTCACCAGGATACGCACCGGTGCCTGGGGACATTTGTCAAAACATACTTGGTCAAACATCGTTGACAGAAAATCTTAACCGTCACAGTTTGATATCTGTAATTTTGCCCTATTTTTCTCTTGATTATAATGTAGGATGTGACTCCTAGTTCCTGCATCCTGAAGTGATTCCACATCTTTAGGCTACCACCTACATCAGGTTTGTGTATAGGAAGATAATTAGAAAAGTGCAATGTAGAAAGAGATTTGGACCCAACCCCCAAAGAACTTCTGATGTAGGCAAGGTAGTTTTATTTGATTGCAAGTCTAAGTCTCTATGGGTACATATATACAAAATTAGATTGGCAGAGTGGAAGGTGGGATTAGTTCCATCTATTAGAAGGAAGATGAAAGGTAGGGAATTCATGAAATTGAAATGCTATATCTTCAGAATGAATGTATGATTTCAGATGGATAAATGTCAAGAAAACATTGTGGGCAGAGGAAACAAAAAGTGAACATGGGTAGAATACTATGGAGTCCAGTTACTTGCTTATCTGGAGAAAAGAAGGAGCAAGCAAAATGGACACAGAGAAGATGGGGAAAGAGGACTAGGAATAGACTGAGAAGGACTTTGAATGCCACACTTAGTGGCATTCACATTATCCTATAGGCAACAAAGAGGCAAAAAATTTTAACCCAAGATACAGATAGACTGTGAAAGCTCCCAATTACAGGGTCTGAGAAGATGTGGGATGACAGTTGATGTGACAAAGGGGAAAGAGGCAGCCCTCTGGCAAAAGCTGATTTTCTGGGCTGAACTTCATTCCTGCATTAACATAATCAGACATTAGTATTAGCTAGCATGTTCTCACAGCAACCCCATTCTCCTTCTCCAGGAGGCCAAAGGCAGCTCACCCAATTTGTAGCTTGTCATCTGTTGGGATTTGCAGCTTCACCTGACCCACAGCCTCATTAACACTAGGTGCAAATGCCTTGGGATTTTTATGGCTAGTGTAACCTTTGTTACTGCTCAGGGGTAAGCTTGAGTTTTTGAGTTGCCCTGACTTGCCCACCTCCAATGAAACCTTTAGCTAATCAGCTGTTTGTAGAAAGGAGGGTGATTTACTGCATCCAAAAGCATAAGATACGTAGGAATAAAGCTAACCAAAGAGGTAAAGGATCTATACCCTAAAAATTACAGAACACTTCTGAAAGAAATTGAGGAAGACACAAAGAGATGGAAAAATATTCCATGCTCATGGATTGGAAGAATTAATATTGTGGAAATGTCAATGTTACCCAGGGCAATTTACATGTTTAATGCAATCCCTATCAAAATACATGGACTTTTTTCAAAGAGTTAGAACAAATTATTTTAAGATTTGTGTGGAATCAGAAAAGACCTCGAATAGCCAGGGGAATATTAAAAAAGAAAACCATAGCTGGGGGCATCACAATGCCAGATTTCAGGTTGTACTACAAAGCTGTGGTCATCAAGACAGTGTGGTACTGGCACAAAAACAGACACATAGATCAATGGAACAGAATAGAGAATCCAGAAGTGGACCCTCAACTTTATGGTCAACTAATATTTGACAAAGGAGGAAAGACTATCCACTGGAAAAAAAGACAGTCTCTTCAATAAATGGTGCTGGGAAAATTGGACATCCACATGCAGAAGAATGAAACTAGACCACTCTCTTGCACCATACCCAAAGATAAACTCAAAATGGATGAAAGATCTAAATGTGAGACAAGATTCCATCAAAATCCTAGAGGAGAACACAGGCTACACCCTTTTTGAACTTGGCCACAGTAACTTCTTGCAAGATACATCCATGAAGGCAAGAGAAATAAAAGCAAAAATGAACTATTGGGACTTCTTCAAGATAAGAAGCTTTTGCACAGCAAAGGTACAGTCAACAAAACTAAAAGACAACCTACAGAATGGGAGAAGATATTTGCAAATGGCGTATCAGATAAAGGACTAGTCTCCAAGATCTATAAAGAACTTATTAAACTCAACACCAAAGAAACAATCCAATCATGAAATGGGCAAAAGACATGAAGAGAAATCTCACAGAGGAAGACATAGACATGGCCAACATGCACATGAGAAAATGCTCTGCATCACTTGCCATCAGGGAAATACAAATCAAATCCACAATGAGATACCACCTCACACCAGTGAGAATGGGGCAAATTAACAAGGCAGGAAACCACAAATGTTGGAGAGGATGTGGAGAAAGGGGAACCCTCTTGCACTGTTGGTGGGAATGTGAACTGGTGCAGCCACTCTGGAAAACTGTGTGGAGGTTCCTCAAAGAGTTAAAAATAGATCTGCCCTACGACCCAGCAATTGCACTGCTGGGGATTTACCCCAAAGATACAGATGCAATGAAACGCCAGGACACCTGCACCCCGATGTTTCTAGCAGCAATGGCCACAATAGCCAAACTGTGGAAGGAGCCTCAGTATCCATCGAAAAATGAATGGATAAAGAAGATGTGGTCTATGTATACAATGGAATATTAGCCATTAGAAACGACAAATACCCACCATTTGCTTTGACGTGGATGGAACTGGAGGGTATTATGCTGAGTGAAATAAGTCAATCAGAGAAGGACAAACATTATATGGTCTCATTCATTTGGGGAATATAAAAAACCATGACAGGGAATAAAGGGGAAAGGAGAAAAAATGTGTGGGAAATATCAGAAAGGGAGACAGAAAATGAGAGACTCCTAACTCTGGGAAACAAACTAGAGGGGGGTGGAAGGGGAGGTGGGCGGGGGGGTGGGGGTGACTGGGTGACGGGCACTGAGGGGGGCACTTGATGGGATGAGCACTGGGTGTTATTCTATATGTTGGCAAATTGAACACCAGTAAAAAATAAATTTATATATATATACATATATATATATATATGTATATATATATAAATTAAAAAAGAAAAAAAAGAAAGGAGAGTGATTTTTTCCTTTGAATTAAAAGTGGTACAGAGGCGGGGGTCGGGGAGCTTGATTCACCATCTGACTTGGTGCTGATGTAGTTTAGATAGAAATTAATTATAATTTTCTCAGATATATGTAGTTATATAACTCAAGCAAATATTTAAAAGATTTTCCTGAGACAAAATAATGCCTGGAGGTTAGAATCAAGGCTAATGCCTAGAAAGGTTTTATGTTGCCTACTTAAGGTGTTGCCATGGAGCATATCCAATAATGTGAGTTTCGGGAAGTTGACCTGTGGGCCAAGCACATGTAGAGCACCATATGTAGGGAAGGAAGAGGTCACTCCTGTCTAACCTGCTCCCTTTGTTCTGATAGTCAGAGTATGAACTAAGCACCTTGTTTATAAGCTTCTAAGCTGAGTCTGAAGAGTTTGAGTCATTGAGATGCTGCAAGATCTTAATACTGTTTCTCAACTTGTTCCTTTCAGAGTGGAGGAATTGTCAATTTGCTCTCACCCAACATGGAATCTCTTTTTCTCTCCTCCTCTCTGTTTCCCATGTGTTTCAGGCAGCAAAGAGAAAAAGAATTAAAAAACATAAAGATGAGTACATCTCAATTCACAACATACTCTGTGCAATAACCATGAGGTATGTAAGGTATGTAATTCAACTAGAGATCCCACATCTTTAAATGGGGTTCAAGAAGGTGGGTAGAAGAATCAAAACTACATCTAAGAAAAGCCTACTTATTTCCATTCATTTTCTCTACCACTAGAAAGACAATATTCTTAAAGAAAAGGTAGTAGGCATAATTAAACCAAATATTTATTCCTTTTATGATTCATTCTATGAGTGATTTAAGAAGATGAAAAGGAAGAAATATGACACCAAGACTGTGTAATCTATAGAAGAGTTCCTGAAAGGGAAACATCATTTTATGTGCTTAATTTCTGACAAAACAACAGCACAGGGCCTCTCTAGCTTTCCCATGCCCATTTCCTCTAATATTAGAACTCTACTAAACTTCTTCCCACTTTCTTTTTGTGGGATAGTCTCACAATTGACTTCCTAAATGTGGAGCTCCCCAGAGGGTGTAATTCACATTGAAAAAGTGTCACTTTACCATAGAGTTGAGTGCCCATTTCTGGGTTCTCTTTTTTTTTTCCCCTTCCCAAGGCCCTCCTCCCAGGCCCCCTCCCGAGGCCCCCCCACAGCCCCCCTCTGCCCTGAGGCATTTCTGGGTTCTCTATTCTGTTCCATTGATCTAAGAGTCTGTTTTTGTGCCAATACAACACTGTCTTGATGATCACAGCTTTGAAGTACAACTTGAAATCCAGCATTGTGATGCCCCCAGCTCTGGTTTTCTTTTTCAATAATCCTCTGACTATTCTGGGTCTTTTCTGATTCCACACAAATCTTAAGATTATTTGTCCCAACTCTCTGAAGAAAGTTCATGGTATTTTGATAGGGATTGCATTAACATGTAAATTGGCCTGGGTAGCATAGACATTTTCACAATATTAATTCTTCCAATCCATGAGCATGGAATATTTTTCCATCTCTTTGTGTCTTCCTCAATTTCTTTCAGAAGTGTTCTGTGGTTTTTAGGGTGTATATCCTTTACCTCTTTGGTTAGGTTTATTCCTAGGTATGTTATGGTTTGGGGCGCAATTATAAGTGGGATTGACTCCTTAATCTCTCTTTCTTCAGTCTCATTGTTAGTGACAGAAATGCCACTGATTTCTGGGCATTAATTTTGTATCCTGCCACATTGGCAAATTGCTGTATGAGTTCTAGCAATCTTGGGGTGGAGTCTTTTGGGTGTTCTATGTACAGTATCATGTCATCTGCAAAGAGGGAGAGTTTGGCTTCCTCTTTGCCAATTTGAATGCTTTTTATTTCTTTTTGTTGTCTGATTGCTGAGGTAGGACTTCTAGTACGATGTTGAATAGCAATGATGAGAGTGGACATCACTGTCGTGTTCCTGATCTTAGGGGAAAGACTCTCAGTTTTTCCCCAATGGGAATGATATTTGCTGTGGGCTTTTCGTAGATAGCTGTTAAGATACTGAGGAATGTTGCCTCTCTCCCTACACTCTGAAGAGTTTTGATCAGGAATGGATGCTGTATTTTGTTAAATGCTTTCTCTGCATCGATTGAGAGGATCATATGGTTCTTGTTTTTTCTCTTGTTGATGTGATCTATCACGTTGATTGCTTTATGAGTGTTGAACCAACCATGGAAGGAGCGTCGGTGTCCATCAAAAGATAAATGGATAAAGAAGATCTGGTCTATATATACAATGGAATATTACTCAGCTATTAGAAATGATGAATACCCACCATTTACTTCGACGTGGATGGAACTGGAGGGTATTATGCTGAGTGAAGTAAGTCAATCAGAGAAGGACAATCATATGGTTTCACTCATAAAGGGAATATAAAAAATATTGAAAGGGATTATAAGGGAAGGAGAGAAAATGAGAGGGAAAATCAGAAAGGGTGACAAAACATGAGAGACTCCTAACTCTGAGAAATGAACAAGGGGTAGTGGAAGGGGAGGTGGGCAGGGGGATGGGGTGACTGGGTGACAGGCACTGAGGGGGGCACTTGACAGGATTAGCACTGGTTTTTATACTATAGGTTGGCAGATCTAACTCCAGTAAAAAAATATATGTAGAAAAAGAAAAAGTGTCACTTAAGTCACTTAACAAAAACTTCAGTTGGCCTCTCTTGCTCCATTTTGCACTCAAGGGTTAGGTATGAATAAGAAATACGAATCCTACCATGCGAAGGATGATTTTAATGAGCCAATTAGATACAAATAAGGTTTCTTTTCTAAAAATTACTTCCACTTATAACTGTTTTCAGAGCTATTTTTGTTCTTATCAGGTATCTGGGGGTAGTTTTCCCCCCAAAAGGCAGTATGTAAAATTACTTTCCTATAAATTGCAGTTTATGGGAAACGCAGGTTACAATTCCCTATTACTAGCTGTATTAGATAATTACACTAAGGATGGCCAATGAATCACATCTTTGGGTGTGTAACCTCTCGTAGAATAATCCACCCCTTTGTATAATCCCATCCCACACTGAAAGACCACATGAAAAGAAAAGCCCAACATTAATTCACTTCCTCAGAGAAGCAGATGCAAAGACAGGATCAAATGCGCAAGATATTCACTGGTGAAAAAGCCAGAAGAAATTAAGAGTAGGGAGTCAGAAGGGCAGGGATATGATATAGGTCTACCCCTATAAAGGAGAAGGGTTAGGGAGGAGTGTTGGGTGTGCTGCATGTGTTTCTAGAAAAGTCTTAGATGTATTGATGAACACTACTGAGGCGGGAGGCAAAGTAGCCTATCTCAGAAGTGAGTCTGTCTTTCTATGACTGCCAAGCTTAGTTGCTGGCCCATGAGATCTGTGGCTTACATGTGAATACAGTAGTAAGCACAAAGCCAGGAGCTTGGGCTGTGGGTCAGTTAATGTTCTCTAAACCAGGATAGCTGAGGGATCCCTGGGTGGCGCAGCGGTTTGGCGCCTGCCTTTGGCCCAGGGCGTGATCCTGGAGACCAGGATCGAATCCCACGTCGGGCTCCCGGTGCATGGAGCCTGCTTCTCCCTCTGCCTATGTCTCTGCCTCTCTCTCTCTCTCTCTCTCTCTGTGACTATCATAAATAAATAAAAATTAAAAAAAAAAAACAAAAACAGGATAGCTGAGTGGCCTATTTTCATGGTCACGACAGGTAGGTAACAAAGGTTCTCAAACTTCATGTTTCTCAGTTCCTACCACCAGATAAAGACTGATACTTTCCCCTTAATTTTGGTTCAAATAATCTAGTGGAAGGATCTAAATGGTTCAGCTTGGTGTAGTACCAAAATGTGGTCTAAATTAGCTTTGTCCAGAAATACAGTGGTTTTTGTGTTCTTAGAGGCATGGCATGGAAAGTCCATCCTTATGTTCCTAGAGGGGACACATTGTGAGCCAGGCAATCACCCACAATGGAAAGAAGAGGAACAAATAGATGTAGCCAGAGGACTCCAACTGACACTACAGATATTATGAGATCAAGTTTGGAGATGTAGTCCCTTTAGCCTATGATCTTCCATCTGTGATGGTAGTCCTTGAAGCTCCCAATCAAGATAAACTATTATTTCTCCTCTAAGTACACAGCATTTCCTCTTATTACTTGATGCTTTATATGAAGATCAAATGAGTAAATACATTTAAGGAGTTTAGAACAAAACTAGTCCTAGCGTGAGTGAGTGTTCAAGAAATTTAGCTATAATCATCATCATTACTATTATTAAATTTAGTAGGATGCATACTTGTTTCCTTCACTAGCTCATATGTCCCTTACAACCAGGGACTGTTTTCTGGACATTTTTGCCCACTGCAGAGCAAATCAGTCTCCCAATGAATGCCTGGTGAATTGAGTCAAATCTGCTTTCAAGATTTCTCTGAGGAGAAAGCATCTGAAATGCTGAAGAGCCCCCACACCACAACAATATGTGAGCTTTTGCTCTGCTGTCAGATCTTAATTATCCTCCTGTAGAGTCTCCACTTCTTGGATTAGCCACAGCACATGTTTAATCCCTTGTCACCAAAATGCTTCTGGGACTCTGCCTTGAATTGGGATCAGTTAGGAAGGGAAAAGTAATTTTAGTAATTAGCCCATGCAGAACATGATCAAAAAGGTTAATTTTCTACTCTCAAAAGCACACAATGCACACAGAAATGCTTTTTATATTCTCCACCCTCTTCTCTCCTCTGCATTAGTATGAATGGCTGAGGGCTTCCTATAAAAATCACAATTATTGTTTAATCAATGAAAATGCTAGAAGTGATGATCTCTAAGTGGTAGGATTAGAGATAATTTTTATTTTTCCAATTTTGTTTGCATATCTTTTCAAGTTTTTTTAAAACAAGAACTTTCTCTTACAAGAAGAAAGTTCCTTCCTTCCTCCTACCAACTACTCACCATTTAATTGTGTTAGAATAAATTTCATGGTGCTCATAAAAATTCCGGAATTAATTAGTTAGTTAACATTAAATGCGGCATCGTATGATGTTATTTAGCTTTCCTGAGTCTTAATTTTCTCATCTGTAAAATGGAAATAAAATAATTATCTTAAGTGGCATGAAAAATAAATAACACAAAGCATAGTGCATGGATCATGCTCTTAAAATATTTTAATTTCCTTTTTTTTTTAAACTGAGTTTTTGTGACTCTGAAGAGCACACAACTCTCCAGAGAAAATTCATCCATGTTAGCCATGAAATTAGTAATAAAGATCCCCATATGATATATTTAAATTGTAGTGTTGAACACAGTCTTTTCCTGAGGTATTTTTTAAATAAATGTATTGTCCCCAACACTTAGTATTTGTGACCGAGGGCTATTATTGAACATTCTGATTCTTTACCTAATAAACAATATGTTTTTGAGGTGATTGTCAAAAGGGAAAAAGACTTGTCCCACACAAGCTCTGTCCCATCCTATGCTTTCTTTTTTAAAATCAATTTATTGAAGTATGACTGACATAAAAAAGCTGTACATATTTAATGCATACGATCTGATGAGTTTGGAGATAAGTATATATCCATGACATCATCATCCCAATCTAGTCCATAAACATAAACATAACCATCACCTTTGAAAGATTCCTCCTACTCTTTTTATACTTTCTGAAGGGAATGAAATTGGCCCTCCAAGGATTATTGATTTGAAATGCTGGGGAGAGCAGCAATTTTACCTGTAAGGGACTAATAATAAAATAGAGACTGGTGAGGAAATACCCCAGATCAGAGAAATTGCTTTATATATTACAAGGGATCTAAGGCATTCAACAAAAGCAAATTGAAAAATTTCAGAAGAGAACAACAGCTTTCAATAGTAATGGTAACGATGATCAACATCCAACCTGAACATTTGTTGAGTGATCGCCATGTATGTGCCAAGTGCTAAGCTGAGCATTTTACATTCATTGTTTCACAAGAGCCCAGTGAAGTGTCTACTATCATGCCCTTTTGCAGATGAAAAAACTGAACTTTTAAAAGGTAAAGTGATATCCCTAAGATTATACAAGTAATAAACTACAGTGCCAGATTTGTCTGGTTCAGGTACCTGAACACATAACATGCCTAGTGTAGAGTAGAAGAACTGCATAGACCATAAATACTTAATAAATATCACTAGCTTGGAATACAAGAATGGCCCCAGAGATAAAGCAGTGTCTCAAACTGGGAGACACAGCTTTTGTATGGAGTCATGCCATCCACTCATAGTAACTATGCATGATCAGGGTAGCTATTTATAGGAAGGAATTACACTAGGTAAGTAGGATTAGGGAGCAATCTGATAAGGCTTGAGGTCCAAGGGATTTTCTGGGGAGTACATTTGCAAAATCTGTTTATATTTGGTTTGTTCATTAGCTTGGCTCGAAGTGGTATTAGTTTTCTAGAGTTGCCTTAGCAAAATACCACAGAATCAGTGAGTCAAAGAAGAGAAATTGATTTTCCCATGGTTCTAAAGGCTGGTAGTCCAAAATCAAGGTTAGTTTCACCTGATGGCCATAATGGAAGGATCTGTTCTAAGCCTTTCTCCTTGGCTTATAGATAGTAGTGACTCATTGCTCTCATTGCTTTGTTCTCACATGGTGATCCCTCTGGGCCCATGGTGTCTCTTCCTCTTCTTATAGGGATAGAAGTCATATTGGATTAGAGACCCACCTTAATGGCTTGATTTTATTTCAATCACCTCTTTAAAGACCCTATCTCTGAATACAGTTACATTCTAAAGTCCTGGGGATTGAGACTTCATCATATGAATCTTGGGAGGACATAATTCAGCCTATAACATTGTCTGATAGAAATAATTAGGGAAGGAGCACTAGGTCTGGGCAAATTGTGCCCTGTTGTGCAATGTAACAGCTGTTGGGGGTCACCATCCTGTGGGGTTGTCTCCAACTGTGTCCCTATCAGATCCCATCTGTGCATTGCAAATCTACTGTGAACAGATGCTCTCTGTCAAATGAAATTCCTCCCCACACTTAAAGGGCATGTTGTGGAACCAAGCTGTCCAGTAGAGAGTATTCTCAGTACTACATGCTGGGCAGGGGCTCAGGGCAAATGACTGTGATGCCATCACTCCTCCATGCCCTTTTATAAAGTTAGCATGATCTATAGGAAGGCTGTTTGTATTCCAGGAAGCAGTGATATGGCTAGAGAGAATCTCATTCCAACAGAGAGACAGATACACTGTTCTGGAGGTATACAGGCTAGCAATGAATACTGACTGACAACATCCTGTATTTTTATTCATGCAGTGGCTTGCTATGTTGTTTAGATTCTGCATCTCCTTTTTCTAATTCTATTATTTCTTGGGCTGCTTTGACATAGTGTCTCAGGTAGATCACAGCTGGCAGGTAAAGCTATGAATTGCCCTCTTTTTCTACCTTTCCAGTATCTCTTTTGCAAACATTGGACCTAAAGAGCCTCCAGAGAAAAAGGGAAGGGGACTCATATATTATCTGTATGATTTGAATTCAGACTTTTAAAAGTTTGTATAGAGCACTGGAGAAGAATAAGGGGATGTATTAAAAGACAATTTTTACCAGGGTCTTCTAAAAACCCAGAAAGAGTGCTCATCAAGAAGGAAGAGTGGTACGTTGAGACAAATTCAGTAACCCAGTAGGGGTCTGAGTTGTTATTCCAGGTATTATAGAACTTGAGTTTAGACCAGTAGCATCACTTAGTGTTTGTGTGCTCAGGCACGACATAGGCTGTGTTTGTAATCTCAGTAACCCAGTGAACTCTAAGATGTTGTATGACTGAGCAACTCTACGTGATAGAGCATAACTCATAAGTAGTGACCTTCTTCTTCCCTTCTTGGATGACACCAAGGCTGCCCCCTGCATTTTGAAGAACTGATGCCCAGTGACTAGAACGATTGGTCGGAATCTATATTCAGGGATGCCACTTAAAGCTGGAAAAGATATTGTAGTAGCTGAAGCACATCTTCATGTGTCCACATAGAAGCTTCTGTGGGAGGTCTGGCACCTCTGTGAGGACATAAACACCGTTAAGGCACTTTATAAGGTATCACTATGTTCAGGCTTCATGCTAGCAAAATGCAGGTGTAATATTTATCTGACATCTCTTACCAGAAACTGGTAAATCTGAGCATATTGGGATCATAATTAGCAAGAGCAAATTTTCTTTCTGCTTTATTTCATAATTTTCTTTAGGTGAAAATGTTTGTTTTTTAAGCTGTTCTTATTTCCCATCAGAAATAAGCACTCCTTTTGCTGCTCAATCTTAGGCCTTGTAAGTTCTATTTAAGAAGTTAGGGCAAGATTATGGCAAAGTAAGTATCATGGCAAAGAATAAAGAGCAACCTTGAGTCTGAGAAACTTTGGCCCATTGGGGAACACCTAAGAATCTAGTAAATAGGAAAGGATAAAGCACTGTGATGTAACACTTAGGAACACTGAGCAGATTGTTAGTTCTTTTTAGTGTAATGCCAGGTGCTATCTCTACATCCTGTCTTTCCAACCACACAGGACCTAGGATTCAACTAGCTATTTGTACTCAAGATATTTCAAACTAAATCTATCATCTTCTACAGTGAAGCTTCCCATGTGCTGGTAAGTGGTGGAATCAGGATTTGAACTCAAGTACTTTGATACTGGGACTTACCTGTGTAATGATTATCCAATGCTGACTGTTCAGCTCAAATAGCTTCTTCATCTTACTTTTCTAAGTCGGCCTTGTTCCGTCCTTTCTCCTGTTTTTCCTCATCCTAGGAAATTAATAGGGACTGGATCTCATCCTCCTGGAACTCAGCCAGTACAAAGGAGAATACATTAAGTGACAAACAAACAGTACAGACAAGTTCCTCAGAGAAAGAAATATGTGTTTAAGGCCACAGTTTTATTTAATTTTGGTTTGTTCCCTGTAGGGATTAAAAATGGACTCTCAGTTCCTCAGGTCTGCAAGAGATTTTTTTTTTTCATTCCTGAACTTTCCATAGGCTTCTGATTTATAATGTGTGTTCTCTGCAGATTGTCACAGAACAAGAAACTTGCCTAACCAAACAATGGAGGCACCAGACCTCTGCTGACATTATTGGGGAGCATCATCTTGCCTGCCATGGGGGTGAACAGTCTCCAGAAAAAGAGAGAAAAACCTAAAGGAGAGGGTGTGACTGACTCCAAAGGGAAAAGCAAACTGTCTTGAAAAGCGGTCCTAAGAACTACTTCCTGTCCAGGTTTATGTTCTGGTTTGTATGTTGCAGGACTCTGTTTCTTTTATTAATTAGTTTCATGACTTTGAGCAAGACCCCGACTTTCTTCAAGTCTCAATTCCATTTCTCAATTTGATATGTTAATATCTGCTATGAAGATCAAAAGATGAAAAAGATGCAAAAGAATTTTAATTCATTCATGTATTCCACAAACATGTTTTTGGAACATGAAACATGTTTCATGTTCAAGTCATTGAATCTTGCTCCCTTATTCTTCCCATGTCTAAAGATGATGCCAGTAACATTTTCTTCCATAACATTCATGATGGAAGTATTTTAATTTTAAGGAAGAAAAGCAAAAAAAAAAAAAAGTTTTATGAGGATATATGAAATTGCAATTGTTTTATTCATATTAGTATACATTTAAAGTCATTTGTGAAGAATCTAGTAGCTTGGGATACATGGGTGGCTCAGCGATTGAGCGTCTGCCTTTGGTCCAGGGCGTGGTCCTCGAGTCCCTGGATCAAGTCCCACTTCGGGCTCCCTGCATGGAGCCCGCTTCTCTCTCTGCCTGTGTCTCTGCCTCTCTTTCTCCATGTCTCTCATGAATAAATAAATAAAATCTTAAAAAAAAAGAATCTAGTAGCTTTGTCAACACCACTATCTCTGGCAAGAGACCACTGCAGTTCAAATCCTACTACATATTGGCTATGTAACTTTGGACAATTTACCCACCCTCTGTAAACCTCCCTTCCCCACATTTTTTTAAAAAGAGAGAATGTAGATAATATCTATATTACAGAGTCACTCCAAGGATTAAGCATATATATTCATGATTATAGATGGGAAATAAAGGCATTAAAATTTAATGACTCACTCAAAATTTAAGGCAAAACAGGACCTGTGTCCTTATATGTACTTACTCAGCATACTGCTGGCTTAAATGCCTTAAAAATTATTTATTAAGGTTATCTATATTCCTCATTTAAGTGTGTTCTAAAGAAGTTTAACTCCAAATTAAAAATCAAGATGATGGGGTGCCTAGGTGGCTCAGTCAGTTAATCATCTGCCTTTGGCTCAGGTCATGATTTGGGAGTCCTGAGATCGAGTCCCGCTTTGAGCTCCCTACTCTGCAGGGAGCCTGCTTCTCCCTCTCCCACTCCCCTGCTTGTGCTCTTTCTGGCTCTCTCCCTCTCTCAAATGAATACAAAAAAATCTTTAAAAAAATCAAAATGATGATGGAGATAATAACTACGACGTCTTGAACACCCTGTGCTAGATATTATGGAAAGTACTTTATATACATAACCTAGAACCCTATTAAATACCAGCAAATATGATGGTTGTCATCAGCGTATAGATGAAAAAACTTGGGCATAGAGAATTTAAATTCCTCACTCAAAGCTGTACAGGTAGTAGGAAGTAGAATTAGGTTTTGAACCCAAGTGATCTTACTAGCGTCTGAATTCTTAACCCTTATGCAGCTGAAAAAGAAAAAGAAAGAAAGAAAGAAAGAAAGAAAGAAAGAAAGAAAGAAAGAAAGAATATCCTTTTGAGCCTTCTGCCCCTTGTGGCCTGGCATACCTTACATCTTGTGAGCCAGATGGAGCCAGTTGATCAGTTCCTGGTTTAGAGATTGTCAGACTTCTCAGCCAAGTCTATGCTGGACTTGGGCTACTACAAGAGGAAATGCAAGGATATGCCTCATGTTCCATCCCTAGAAAGGCCAGGGCAGGGTGGGCAAGGGCAATAGCAATGAAGGGATGAGGTGCTCAGTAGGACAGCAATACAAGGTGAGGATGATGATGTTGTGGTCAAATTAATTACTCAACATTGCAGCTGAGCCCTTAAGCACAAAGAATCCTCTTGGGTAGAGCCTTCATAAAGAGTCCTTCATATTTGAAGATCTAGGTAGTCTAATTCTTAGAGGTGGTTACTTTTCAGGGC